>NW_026596445.1:2829772-2880607 GCF_907164565.1 Psammomys obesus | reverse complement strand
TCTGTGTCTTTTCACTGGAGAGTTGAGTCCATTGATGTTAAGGGAGAAATTTTCTTCTGTAATTTTGTTGAAGATATTTTCTGGGCCTTGGAGCAGGGAATTTCCTTTTTCCTCTATTCCTATTATTCTTTGGTTTTGTCTTTTCATATTTTCTTGGATTTCTTGGATGATCTGTGTCAGGAATTTTTTGGATTTCATATTTTCTTTGACAGATACATCGATTTCTTCCATTGTATCTTCTACACCTGAGGTTCTTTCTTCCATCTCTTGTAGTCTGTTGGTTATGTTTACCTCTGTAGTTCCTGTTTTTTTTTTTTCCCTAAATTCTTCCTCTCCATGATTTCCTCCGTTTGTGTTTTCTTTAGTTTTTCCAATTCTATCTTCAGATCTTGAGTTGTTTTATTTCCTTCACCTCTCTGACTGTATTTGCCTGTTTTTCTTTCAATTCCTTCAGCTGTTTGTTTGAACAATCCTCTGTTTCTTTTATTTCTTTCAGTGATTTAAGTATTTCTTCTCTAAAGGCCACAAACTGTTTGGCTGTAACTTCCTGTATTTCTTTATGGATGGACATAATCTGCTTTTCTTTATCTTTTTTTTCTATTTCTTTACGAATGGCCATAATCTGTTTGATTTTATCTTCTTCTGGGTCTTTATACATTTTATTAGTTTCCTTTGTTATCCTCTTCATGAGCATAGATGTTAGGTCATCTTCTTGAATTTCAATTATTGCTGGGGTGGCCAGGCCTAATTGCCCCTGGATAACTTGCTTCTGGAGATGCCATATTGCTTTGTCTTTTGTTGGTTGAGCTTTTGCATTTGCCTCTATCCATTGGGCTATTTTAGGTGTTGGGTGTTAGTTTCTGGAATCCTGTGTTGGAGAGAATCCCCTTAGCAGGAAGATGGTTTTTCCTGAAGGAGGTCTCCTCTGCTTTTTGTTTATGGTCACTGTATGGCCAGTGTTTTTCAGGAATTGCCACTGCTCACCTCAGGTGTATAGACTTGAGTAGTAGCTGTGGTCTTAGTTAGTCAGAGGGGCTCTCCTCTCACCCATAGAAGTCCTCGAGACAGCTGCCCTGGTGCTGGGTTTCTCATTCTGATCTGGGGCCGCGGGTGTGCCAGCTGGTCCCCAGGACCTTTTCCAGGTATTTACTGGGTGACCTGAGGTCAGTCCCAATTGAATTCTACACCATAGGCTTTCCTCTCACCTGGCAAACATGAACACTGGTGTTTTAGGTCACAGAGTTCAGTCTCCTTGTTGCTGTGCCAACACTGCTATCCCGCTCCTCAGACACAGTGTCCTCCCAGTGCCGCCATCTTGTCCCGCCTCGTACTTATAATATGATGGAAGGAAGATAGTCCAGATGAGGAAGATTAATGTGGATGGTATTAAATCAGGGTTGGAAGAAAGATTGTGAAGTTACTGAGACAGTATAAGTGAAATTTCTGCCTGGCCCGAGGTAAATTAGACAATTATAATCTAACCGGTATCTATGTCTTATTATTTGTTATAACAGCTTAAATAATATGGTCATAATAATCTTAGGGCTAAAAATAAATAATATCTAGTCCAAAAATCATTTTAATTCATTACAACAGTTCCTGAACAGTCTTTCCTCAATATCATCATCCTGAAGGGAGTACTGTGGCACTACATAGACCCAGTTCCCCTCCTTGATATTGTATGACTACACATTTGGCAAAATTCCCTGTGATTTTCTTGGCCTGGAGTTCAAAATCAGAGGGGACAGGGGAGCAAGTATCATTTTAGAGGCAAAACCCAACCAAACAGGGCTCTAGGTGAAAATAGACTTAAAAGGGGTAGGACATAGATAAATTAACCAGAGAGCAGAGTTCATCTGTTTTAGGATTGTCAACGTAGATGAAAAACAATGAACAGTTCCAGGAGACTCCAGTCATAAGAAATGGAAGCTCTATAACTGCATGCCGGAGCCAGCGAGCAGAGTCGAACGGTTCTTTTGTCGGGAGTGAGGATTAATATTAATAAAATAAACACACAGCACACAGGAGACTTTTTTAAAGGTCCAGACTCGACAGCCACAGCAAAAGGCAGACTGCTGCAGTAAGCAGCAAGTCTCAAGTCTCTGCCTCCTCCTCTGCCTCCACCTTTCTGACCTCTTTTATTGTCAGGAGTTACTTTTAGCCAGTAAAATATCTCAGAACAATAAGTTAATTTGCACAAGGAGCTAGAGTAAGAGGTGTGACCCTCACAAGCTATCCCACCTGCTGTCACAAACAAAAGGAGAAGGACTTGCAAGTTCTTCTCTGACTTAGTAAAGGCCTGCTAAAAGCCATCGCTCCACCGAGATTTAAATATCAAAGCTGGCTGCTTGGAGTCATGGCTCCTGACAACTGCAGACCACAGCAAGAGCTGAGTCTGGGCCGGAGTAGGATATAAGGTTTTATCTTCAACCCCTCTGGGGACATGTTTATACGTTTCTCTTTTTTAATTTTAATTTTATTTTATTTTTAATTACACTTTATTTACTTTGTATCCCCCTTCTACTTCCCTCCCTCCTCCCCTCCCAATCCCTCCTTTCCTCCCCCTTATCCATGCATGCCCCTCTCCAAGTCCACTGTTAGAGGAGGGTTTCTTTTTCTTCCTTCTCATCCTAGTTTGTTAGGTCTCATCAGGAGTGGCTGCATTGTCTTCCTCTGTGGCCTAGTAAGGCTGCTCCCCACTCAGGGGGAGGTGATAAAAGAGCAGGCCAATCAGTTCATGTCAGAAGCAGTCCCTCTTTTTTTACATTTTTATTTTTTATATTAATTAGAGTTTATTCACTTTCACTTTGTATCTCAGCTGTAACCCCCTCTTCCCTCCCCTCCCAATCCAACCCTCCTTCTTCTCCCATGCACCTCTCCAAGTCCACTGATAGGGGAGGTCCTTTTCTACTTCCATCTGATCCTAGCCTATCAGGACTCATCAGGAGTGGCTGCATTGTCTTCCTCTGTGGCCAGGTAAGGCTGTTCTCCTCTCAGGGATAGGTGATCAAAGAGCCAGCCAATGAGTTCATGTCAGAAATAGTCCGTGTTCCCATTACTAAGGAACCCACTTGGAGACTTAACTGGCAACATCTGTGCAGGGGTGCTGGGTTATCTCCATGCATGGTCTTTGGTTGTAGTATCAATCTCCAAAAAAAAAAAAAAAAAAAAAAAACAAACCTGTGCCCAGATTTCTTTGTTCTGTTGCTCTCCCTCTGGCCCTCCTATCACCTCCAGGTCTCTCTATCTTGCCCTTCTTTCATTTAATTCCCTGCACTCTGCCCAAAGTTTGGGTGGGAACCTCAGCATCTGCTTTGATACACTGCTAGGTAGTCTTTCAGAGGCTCTCTGTGGTAGGCTCCTCTCCTGTTTCTTGTTTTCTCCCTTTTCTGATGTCCATCCCATTTGCGTTTCTGAATGAGGACCTGGGGTCCTCCTTCTTGCTTAGCTTCTTTATGTGTACTGATTTTAGTATGTTTATCCTATATTATATGTCTAGTATCCACTTATAAGTGAGTATATACCAACTGTGTTTTTCTGCTTCTCGGATACTTCACTCAGGATGAACTTTTCTAGATCCTGCCATTTGTTTTTAATTACTGAGTAGTATTCCACTGTGAGAATGTACCACAATTTCTATATCCAGTCCTCTGTTGAGGGACATCTGGATTGTTTCCAGGTTCTGGCTATTACAAATAAAGCTGCTATGAACATGGTTGAGCAAATGTTCTTGTTGTGTGCTTGAGTATATTTTGAATATATGTCCAGGAGCAGTATAGCTGTATCTTGAGGAAACACTATTCCTAATTGTCTGGGAAAGCAACAGATTGTTTTCCAAATGGTTGTACAAGTTTACATTTCTTACAGCAGTGGAGGAGGGTTGCTCTTTCTCCTCATCCTCTCTAGCATGTATTATCACTTGAGTTTCTGATCTTAGCCATTCTAATGGGTGTAAGGTGAAATCTCAGGGTCTTTTTGATTTGCATTTCTCTGATGACTGAGGATATTGAGCATTTCTTTGTTTCTCTGTTATTTGATATTCCTCTATTGAGAATTCTGTTTAGCTCTATACCCTTTTTTAATTGGATTACTTGATTTGTTGCTGTTTCACTTCTTGACTTTTTTTTTATTTTTTTATATTAATCACAAGCTATTTACTTTGTATGCCAGCCAAAGCTCCCTCATTCCTTCCCAACCCCACCCTCCCTGCCCCTTTCCATGTCCACTCCTAGGGGAGGTCCTCCTCCCCCTTCATCTGACCCTAGCTTATCAGGTATATTTAGAACTAGTTGCCATGTCTTCCTCTGTGGCCTAGCAAGGCTGTTCCTTCCTTGGGGTTTGGGGGGGAGGTAAAGGAGCCAGTCTTTGAGTTCATGTCAGAAATAGTTCCTGTTCTCCTTACCAGGGAAATCCTTACTAGGGAAATTGGATACTAAACTACCATGGGCTACATCCAAGCAGGGGTTCTAGGTTATATCCATACATGGTCCTTGGTTGGAGAAACAGTTTCATAGAGGACCCCTGTGCCCTGATATATTTTATCCTTTTGGAGCTCCTGTTCTTTCCTGGTCATATTACCTCCCCCTTTTATTGTATTCCCTGCACTCTGCCAAAAGTTTCTTTATGAGTCTCTGTATCTGCTTTGATACACTTGCTAGGTATAGTCTTTCAGAGGCCCCCTGCAGTAGGCTCTTGTCCTGTTACTTTTTTTCTCCTATTTCCCATGTTCATCCCATTTGTTATTCTAAGTGAGGATTGATCATTTTATACTTGGTCCTCTTTCTTGTTTATCTTCTTTAGGGGCACATATTTTAGTATGTTGATCCTATCTTATAGGTCTATATAAGTGAGTATATAACATGTGTGTCTTTCTGCTTCTGGGATACCTCACTCAGGATGATCTTTTCTAGATTCCACCATTTGCCTGCAAAATTCATGATTTCCTTGTTTTTAATTGCTGAGTAGTATTTTATTGTGTAAAAGTACCACAGTTTCTGTATCCATTCTTCAGTTGAGGGACATCTGGGTTGTTTCCAGTTTCTGGCTATAACAAATGAAGCTGCTACAAACAAGGTTGAGCAAATGTCCTTGTTGTGTACTTGAGATTCTTTTGGACATATGCTTAGCAGTGATATAGCTGGATCTTGAGGAAGTACTATTCCTAATTGTCTGAGAGAGAGCCAGATATATAGTCTGGATATTAGCTCTCTGTCAGATATTGGCTTGATGAAGTTTCTTTTCCAGTCTGTAGGCTGTCATTTTGTTCTGATTAATTGTGTCCTTTGCTTTACTGAATCTTTTCAGTTTCATAAAGTTTCATTTATTGATTGTTGATCTTAGAGCCTATGATGTTGGTGTTCTCTTCAGGAAATTGTCTCCTGTGCCAATGAGTTCAAGGTTCTTCCCCACTTTTTCCTAGAACTCACTATATATTCTAAGGAGGCTTAAAACTAGTGGTGATTCTCCTTCCTCAATTTCTTAGGTGTGACAATAGCAGTATTTCTCCATAATTGGCAATTTGAGAATTTTACCCTAAAGAAAAAAATATTTGTTTACCACTATAACTGACAGAAAGGAAGCCCAAAGAACAATGTAAACTATAATGAATCAAATGTTATTTTTTATTGATAATGTTATTATAATCTGTATTCTTTTTCTATTGAAATAATTCATGGCTGGTTTGTGCCAAGCATAAATAGTTGGATTCAACTCTCAAATTTTAATTCACTGCACAAACAAACAAATAATTGGAGAAAAGTTAAAATAAGCTTACCTTAAATTAATTATACAGTTATTTTTCATACTGAATTGTTTTATTTTCTCTATGCTCAGTAACAGATATTTTTTCCTTATTAATACAGTTCTTGATGAATAGCTATGGGTGGAAAGTTCAAGTCTACTTTCAAACTTAATTAGACTCTACTTCTAGATTCAAGAGAACAGTGAAAAATAGTTCATAGTATTATGGGCATCATTTAAATATTTGTGAGCAGTGACTGTTAAAGTTTGTCCTGCATTCTTATGCATTCTTCCCATCTTTTCCAAACAACTGTATTGATTTTGTTGTGAGTTACTGAGTGTACTTTCATTGATTAAGGAAATAACCTGACACAGCAAAGTGTCTGCTTTTTCAAGAGAAATCAAACCTACCCTTGTTTCTTATGGATACATTATAGATACTTATTCTATGTTATTAAGTTTTGTCTCTGTCAATAAAAAAGAAAAATACATTTAATCGTCTTTCCAGGTACGTTGACAGGCCTTTGTAATCTAAACTTTCAAAAAATTAGGGCTTGCAGAGTACAAGTTCTAGGTCCGGATGATCATACAGCTAGAAATCTGCTTTTAAATCCTAACACCTTCAACAGACGATATGAATAAATTCACTTGTCTGTTGTTTTTGTGCAAGTGGCAATATCTCTAGTGCTTTGTATTATCTCTGTAGTATCTTCCTGGTGTTGGGAATTTTAGAATAAAAGAAATCTGTATTATTAATCATTCTTTCATACTTTGAGATTATAATATGATTACATTTTGACCTTTCCTCTCCTCTTTCTAAACTCTCCTATATACCTCTCCCTTGCTGTTTTTCAAATCTGTTGCCCCTACTTTCATTAATTGTTATTGCACCCACCCATCCACCCCCCCCCCACACACACAAATAGATAAATACAACCTATTCAGTCTGTTAGGTTACTCCTATATGTTTTTTTTTTTTCAGAGCTGAACAATTGGTGTTGGGAAAGGTATTATTTTTTTTATAACTTGTTTATGCTAATAGTAAAGGAAGAAATGCTTATTCTCTTGGAAATATATTTTAAAGAATATGCCATGCAATCTTACTGAATTTTTACTTAATTAGTAAGATAGGAAATTATACAGAATTTTCTATCTTATTGCAAATGATAATTTACTTCTTCCAACTTACTTATTATACTAGTACTCCAAAAGTATTTAATATGTCTTCAAGGCCTTAATATTATTAGTTTCATTAAAATTGTTTGTATATGAGTTGATGATATAATGTAAATTTCTAATAAAACTATTTGAAGTAGTATCTTTTCTTTTGTTTTTTTATTTTCCCAGCTAAGTGTCTAGAGAAAATGATAATTTCCAAAGCACTAATTCTTCCACTGAAGATAATGCTTCAAAACATTTTTATCTTCCAATTTATTGATTGCACTTGATGTTATATTACACACCTTAAAGATTTTGAGTTTCTTTTATTATTTATTACTGTTGGTGTACTTTAAAAAGTATAATGATTTTGTAGTTTTTAAAATTTATTGAAAATCTGAATTACCTAAAAGTTTATTTTTCTGAATATTATTTTTAATTTTAATTGTGTGTATGTGTGAGAATATATTAATGTGAGTACAGGTGGATACAGATGCCAAACAAAGGAAGAACAGATCAAGAAGCTGACTGTTGTGAGTCACCCAGTGTGTCTGCTGGTAACCAAACCTAGAGATTCTACAATGTTAGTCTTACACTGAACCAGGAAATCATTCCTCTAGTCCATAACTAAGAGATTATTTAAAGTGTAACTACTTGTGTTTTTCTAGAGACTTTTATTGAGACAGAGAAGATCAAAGTTACCACTTGGTAAAAGGGATGTGATGATATTCATCACCATATATTTCAACATCTTAGAGATAAAATTGTGGCCTAATGGCATGATTACACAGTGCTGATGAGCACATACCACTTTTCCAAAAGGCCCCAGTTTGGTTCCCAGTACACATTGACTGTCAGCCACCTATAACTTTCCTGCAAAGGATTAAATCTTCTCTAGCTTCTTTGAGCACCTATGGTTATGTATACATACCTACACATAGACACATATACATTCACATAATTGTTTTATGTTTAAAAAATAAAGAACTATTATTTCTACATGAAAGGATATTTTTGCCCCAAATTTTTCATTAGGTGAACAATATTTAACTTACCCCCATGACTGGATTTTATGAACCTCTCAGAAGTTCAGTATTTACTTCATTTAGAAAAGAATTTATAATAAATACTGGCATAATTTTTTGCCATTAAAATGATTGATTTTCTTGTTAAAGTATATATTCAAAATTGTACAATGTGGTTTTATTTTATGAGATGGATATACTTTATAACATTGGATTTTATAGCTGAATGTATAAAACAAGGGTGTTTGTTTTGTTTTTTAAAATCTGGAAAATATCAGCAGATATTTTTGTTGTTGTCACACTAAGGTCTGTTGGCTAGAGTTATGAATGTTTCTAGAAGAATGATAATGTCTAAATAATGTTAACAAAACTCCCTTTTCAAGATTTTGAAGATAGAAACTCAAAATTCTGTGTCCTAGTTCAGTGTGTGTCCATGCTATTAGCTGCAATGCTCAGCTTCTATCCAATAGAACAGTTGAATTCACTGGGGTGCATTCCTTCCTCAAATATACTTTCTCTGATGTTATATTCCAAAGAGTTATAGTTCTGTACTTTAGAATATAAGTTTCCAGAGGATGCAAAGGTGCCTTAGTTCTGTATATCTTGGATACGTTTCAGACCTTAGCTAGGACCATGACCTTGCTATGTCCTGTAGGTACTTAAAAAATGCTATAAATAAAGATTAAACTCTTCTCCTTGAGTTGAGGACAATCAACAGGGATCTGACTTTCCTGCAGGGACTACAACAGAATGTAGTTTGAACGAAAAAGAAGAAAGTTGAACTGTAGATGAAAGCTCCATCAAGAAAAAAGATAACTGATGATTATCTCCTTAGTGTCATATTCATGCTGGGAATTTAACCTCTCATAAGAACCAAACACTGTTTGAGACAGAATTGTTTTCTGGAAGAACTCCAACTAACAACAGCCCTTCAAATTCTGTACTTTAAAGAGCTCAACACAATTTTTATTCTGTGAGTTTTTTATTTTAATTTTATTATTATTAATTAGAGTTTACTCACTTTGTATCCTAGCTGTAGCCCCCTCCTCCATCCCCTCTTAATCTCATCCTCCCTTCCTCCTTTTCTCCTTTGCCCCTCCCCCAGTCCAATGATAGGTGAGGTCCTCCTCCACTTCTTTCTGACGCTAGTCTATCAGGTCTCATCAGGACTGGTTTCATTGTTTTACCCTGTGGACTAATAAGGCTGCTCCCCGCTCAGGTAGAGGTGATCAAAGAGCCAGCCCGTGAGTTCATGTTAGAGACAGTCTCTGTTCCTATTACTGGGGAACCCTCTTGGACACTGAGCTGCCAGTGTATCTTTAAGGCTAACTTCAGGGAATCAAATTCAGTGTTTAAAAACATGAGTCATCTTAAGTTCTGGAAGACATCAGCTACAAGAAGGGTCTTTCTCTTCATTGCATCTCATCATCATTTTGCCTAGACCAGCAAAAGACTTTTATATTTTCTTTCTCATTCAGTTACCAGTATCCATCTCCTGGATGAGAACTACATAATATATCCTCAGAGTGATCAGTAGAATGAGATTATGACTGTCTTTAAAACCTGTGTAAACCTCTTCTACAGCTAAAATCATTAAGTATGTGTGTTTGTGTGTGTGTGTGTGTGTGTGTGTGTGTTTGTGTGTGTGTGTGTAACAATGTATGGATCAATACCATTAAATTTATTATAATTCTGCACAAATTAAGAATTTTATATGTATGTTTCAGCTATATAGAGCTTTCCATATTTAACATGATACATTTCTAATCTCATACTCTTTTAGATTTTCAACATTTGAAAATGTAACTAGAAGAAGGAAAAATAGTAATGTATCAAGACAAAACAATGAAATCCTCTCTTTGTTTAAATATATGCAGAATATTCCTTTCTTCTATTTGCATATCTGACACTTCATTCATTCTTTCACTTATTCATGATACATGCTTACTTTGAAGATGTCATAACACAAGATAAAAATCTATTAGACTACAAAACAAAATTTCCTTCCTTCACTGGACTTATTTTTTGGAAAAAATGAATGGGATACAAAAATAAAAGTTTTTGAGTATAAAAAAGGCTTTACTAATGACTCTCTACTACCCTTGAAGATGAGAACCTAGCTGTCCTCTGAGAGAACACACCCAGCAGCAGATGGAAACATCCTGAAAGTCACAGTCAAATATTTATGGGAGCTCACAGGGAGCCTAGTGGAAGTATAGGGGTAAGGATACATGGATGTGGAGGGTACAGAAACTTCACAACAAGATAGACAGAGCCAACTAACCTGAGCCAGGCAAGAGAAAGGCTTGCATGGACTGAAACAGCAACCAAGGAACACACGTGAACTGGACCTTGCCCCCCTATACATATTTATCTGATGAATAGCTAGGTCTTCATATGGTTCCTAGGAAGGGGAACAGAAAATATCTCTGGCAAGGACTCTGTTATATGCCTTTTTATCATTTCTCCCTAGCAAGGCTGAATTTCCAGGCCATCAAGAAAGAGGGCCTGCTCAGTCCTGATGTGACTTGAATGCTGGGGTAGGCTGGTGAGGGTTAAGGGAGAGGAGATAGTGAGAAGAAGAGGGAAGGGTAGGACTGGGAGGAGAGTAGGGAGAGTACTATGATTAGGATGTAAAAATAATTTTTTAGATTTATTATTTTCTTTGACAGATGCATAGATTTCTTCCATTGTATCTTCCACACACAGGAAATCCACAAGGAGACAAACAGAACCAAAATATACGAGAACAGGGGTCTTTCCTGAGACTGAGACTCCAACCAAGGACCATGCATGGAGATAACCTAGGACCCCTGCACAGATGTAGCCCCTGGCAGTTAAGTGTCCAAGTGGGTTCCATTGTACTAAGAACAGGGATTGTCTCTGACATGAACTGATTGGCCTGCTCTTTAATCACTTCCCCTTGAGGGGGGAGCAGCCTTACCAGGCCACAGAAGAAGACAATGCAGCCACTCCTGATGAGGCCTAATTGACTAAGATCAGAAGGAAGGAAAAGAAGACCTCCCCTAACAGTGGACTTGGGGCGGGGCATGCATGCAGAGGGTGGAGGAAGGGAGGGATTGGGATGGGAGGAGGGAGGAAACCACAGGGGCGATACAAAGTGAATAAAGTGTAATTAATAAAGAATTAAAAAAGATGTAAAGAGAATAAATAAATAAATAAATAAATAAATAAATAAATAAATAAATAAATAAATAAATAGTTTCAGTAAGAACTTCTGCCATAATTTAATAATTACACAATGGGCTTTCTCTGAGCAATGGGTCTAAGTTCTCTCCATGCATGGTCCTTGACTAGAGTTCCAGTCTCTTCAGGAACCCCTGGGCTTAGGTTTTTTTTTTGGTTTTTTTGATCTCTTTGTGGAGTTGTTGTCTCATATAGGTCTTTCTATCTCCATCCTCTTTCATAAGGTTTTCTTGACTCTGCCCAATGTTTGGCTATGCGTCTCAGTGTCTACTTTGATGTTCTGATGGATCCCTATCCATCTATCTCTCTTTCAGAGCCCCTATATAAAAGGTTCCTGTCCTGCTCCTTGTCTTCTCCTATTTCTGCTCAGTTTCCAAGTGGGTTCCCTAGTAAAGGGAGCAGGGGGTATCTCTGATATGAACTCAGTGGCCATCTCTTTGACCACCTTCCTCTGGTTGGTAAAGCCTTGCCAGGCCACAGAAGAAGATGATGCAGCCAGGTCTGATGAGAGCTGATAAAATAGGGTCAGATAGAAGGGGAGGAGGTCCTCCCCGATCAGTGGACTAGGGAAGGAGAATAGGGGGAGAATAAAAAGGGTGTGTGGGACTGGGAAGAGATGAGAAATTGGGCTACAGCTGTGATACAAAGTGAATAAATTTTAATTAAAATTAATTATTAAAAGAATAAATCATAAGGTTGTCAGCATACAAACAGAATATAAGAATATAATAGATGATATTCCTAGGGCTGTTAAAAAAGATAGAAATGTAAAACATTAATCACAACATGGGATTCTTGGGTTGCCTTTGAGAGTGACAGAGCCTTTCTTGGCTATTGAATGGGCTTTTCACTCACATATTAGAGAGTAGGATGATCATGGTTACATAAAAATTTCACTGTATCAATGGCCTTTGCTTTCTTTCCTCAAAAACTTGAAGAATGAAATTCATGGGACACAGATGGTGAGTTTTATGGAGTTCAAGAGAAAAATGAAAGGCATTCTTTAACAATAGTAGTCAGTGGTGTTAGTGGAATACCACAGAAAGTCACTGTTGTGAATTTAGGAAGGTTTTACTGAGTGGAAAAACTGTAGGAGGCAAATTTCATTCTAGCATCCAGATGCCTTCCAATTTCAATCACATCACCATTAATATTTTACTAGAAAGTGTTGTCCTTTTATGGGTAAAGGGATCAGGAAAACAAAACATACTTCCCTCACCCAGTGATATCTCTAACCTCTGTCATGGGTCAAGCTATAATAGGCCCAAAGACATTTCTTGCTCTGAGCTAAGAAAGAAACTGGTCACTATTCAGATTTTTATTCTAATACTGCTTAGGTAAATTCTATCTCTTATTCTTATCAGAGTCTGTTGCACAGAGAAGATAGGCAGATATCAGAAAATAAGTCTGAGAAGGAGCCAAGAGGAAGCAAAAGACATGGAGAGAAAGAGAAGTAGCCTGAGAAAAAATTGAAAACAAAACAAAACAAAACAAAGCAGGGACAAAAAAAATATATTTGTGTTAAATATCAGTCGATTAGGAGTGAGAATACAGTCTTGAAGGGGATAAAACGTACCTACAAAGGACACCTATGAGACTAGCTAACCCTTGCTCCTGTGCTGCACATAAGAAAAGCACTGAAATTCCAGGCTATTGTGGAGTTGGTTCTGCTGGCTCAGAGTGAGTACAGCCCACTCAATACCAGCTTTTCTGTAGAAGTCCTTTCTTCATTCCCTCATTGCCCCAGTCAGGTCAAGAACGACCTTTGTTCAAAGTAGGGATACCTGAGTGGGAACTTGCTTTAGTCGTAGGATGAAATGTTCCCTAGAGAGAAGTACACAAGTAAAAGAGTAAATATAATGATAGAAAAAAAGATAAATTAAAAGTATAATTCTAAATATTAGATGTAACACATAGGCCAAGTAAAGATAGAGACAGTTAGTTAGATATTAGTAATATAAAGGAGATTTGGGGGAACTGTGGAAGGTTAAAACATTTTAGCTTCATCCAATTTTAGACTATGTTCAGTCAGGAGACATGCCCTTGAATTTCAGGAGAAGTAACAAAAAGTTTGACTTCTTAGGAGAAAACAGAAGAATTGAAGAAATAGATACATAGCTGAAAGACACAAATGTTTGCCTACTTTGCTTGTGGTTTACAGAGTCCTGTATATGATCTTGTAGATCCATGGTCATTTACTCAAAAACAAGCAAGCTCTGCGAAATTATTTCCAGGAGGAATCCTGCCTCCTAGGTCTTGCCACTGAATCATAAAGGGTCCTGCAACCAATTATAATATTCATCATTGCCCAAAAGAATTTTATCCAGACTTCATGGTCTATTTCTTCCCTAAATTTGGCTGCATAATTCCTGGCTATGGGGACAGAGACTGCTACCATTGCCCTTTTGGGTGAAGACTCCTTGGCAAGAGCACATAGGCTAGCTATGAATTATATTAGCGATGTGTCCTGACTATTCCTATTTGTGAGCTAAGTTGTTGTCTCCTTGTTGTAACACAGTTCTTAAAAGCAATACTGAGAAAGACATGTTACAGGAGTTCAATATTACTGTTTTATTCTGTTTGTTTTTATTGTTTGTTTGATTGATTGATTGATTGATCGATTGATTGATTGATTTTAGACATTTTCCAGTTTTTGAACAGATTAATCCACATAATCCAGGCCAGAGTATGTGGTAATTTTTTGTCTTCTCAGTCTTGTGTTGAACATTGCATTGGACTATCCCAAGATTATATGCATGGAGCTTCATCCATAGGGAGTAAAGGAATACTGGAGTGAATTTGTAGAGAACAGATAAAGTCCTGGGTGAATGTGCATTGTTTGACATAGTAACAGCCTTGTCTAAGACACCAATGTTTCAGACACATAGGAATAAGTAAAATCTTTTTCAAGAATGAGGCTCAAATGGGTGACAAAATCTTCCTCCCCCCCCCTTGTTGTACATAATAAAAGTGATAAGGTTCTGAGCCTTTGCTGAATAATTGTTGCCATGTTCCCTGCTGTGATGTTCATGGAACCTAATACTCTGAAATTGTAAGCCCCAATATTTTTTTGCTATATAAGTTGCCTTTATCACAGTATTCTCACAGCAATAGAAAAGTACCTAAGACAGAAATTGGTACCAGAAAGTGGAATATTGCTGAAGTGTGGAAAACTTTGGAACCTTGGACTACCAAAGCAGTTGAATGTTGCAAACATGGTTTACTTGGGCATCTTAGAAGTGTCTTGGAAGACAGTATTGCTGAAATATATGTGGACTGCAGAAGCACAGCTCAAGAGCTTTCAGAGGGGAAAACATTATTAACAACTGGGCTAACAGCCATTCTTTTTGTATTTTCGCAAACAATGTGGTTTCTTTTAGCCTTTGTTCTAAGAATCTGCCTAATTTAATTGAGGGAACATTTTAGGACAGCATAATATTGACTTTGCAAGCATACAATGAATGAAACAAGTTCGCAAAGGAAATAGAAGAAAAAGCACAAGGAAATTTAATATTTGAATCAAAACATGTATTGAAAAAAAATTATGGAAAGGCCTGAAGGAAATGAAATAAAGGGGAGAGTTTATGCAACTTCTGAAATAGAAATACTGCTTAAAAAGCTCCAAAAATCAAAGAGTACACATCATTCAAAGTGAGTGTACAGTTCCATCCCAAGGAAGGAGCTGAACATGGCCACATTAGACATTTTAATTTATTCTTTTATTATTATTATTATTTTACAATTTATTCATTTTGTATCTTAGTTATAGCTGCCTCTCTCGTATTCTTCCAGTCCCACCTTCCCTCCGTCTTTCTACCCTATCTCTCTTTCTTAGTCCACCGATAGAGAAAGTCCTCCTTTCCTGCTCTCTGACCCTAGCCTATCAATTCCCATCAGGAATATCTGGATTCTCTTCCTCTATTCAAAGTTATGAAGCATATACTAATAAAGTGGTTTTGGAATCTTTCTTCACAGAGTCACTGAGGCCAGGCATATGGGATGGGAGTCCCTCATGAGAGCATCAAGAATCCATTGCATGAAGCTGTGAAAGTTAAGTCTTGACTGCATTGATGATCCTCAAATATTGGAAGAGATTTCTTCCAGGGATAGTTCCATTCAAGGAGTGGAATAATCCTATGAGAGAGAAGTGTGTTCAGTCAGAAAAGCAGGAAAGGTAGAAGATCCTATAATATAAGATCCAGAGCTATAGGGTTAAAAGTTTGTCTTGCTGAGTTTCCATTTTGCTTTGGTGCAGTATTTCTTCTTTATGACCCCCATTCCTCCATTTTGGAATGGTCATGTATATTCTGTGCCATTATATATTAGAAGTATATAATTTACTATTTTATTTCTTGCAAATTAATTTTAAGAAATTTTCTTGGATCTCAAATGACTCTTTCGACTTTGAAACTGTATTGAGACTTTGAAAAACTATAGGGACATTTGAAGTGGGACAAAATGTAAAATGGCCACAAGCCTATGAGATTCAGGAAGTAGAATGTGGTGGTTTCAATGACAATAGTCCCCCTAGGCTTGTATATTTGAATATCTGGTGCCCAGTTGATGGGTTTAACTTTTTCTAAAAGATTAGGAGGTGTGACCTTTTGAAAGGAGACATGTCACTGAGGGTGAGTGCACTTTCAGATTTCAAAACCTCATGATCTTACCAGTCATTTAGCACTTTGTTTTGTTCCTGTGAATCTAAATATAATTCTTTATTTACTCTTGTGACAGTGCTGTCCACTACGGTGTTCATAGACATATCACCTGAGACTAGAAGCTCTAGATGTCTTTAAGCAACCTTAATTTTGGAGTTTTATCATGCCAATAGAAAAGTAACTAAGCCAGATAACAACATCATTTGGGCCTTCTCATTTACTAATAATGACCAACAAAGGGGTAGAAAATCGGTAAAATATTTAGTATTTTAAAATCTGATTAAATTTTGTTACAACGAAGTTATAGTAAGGCATTAAAATTTGGTATGAAGCACAGATATTTCAGAATTTTTTTTTTTTATGTAAGGCATCAGAACTTAAGGAAACATTTTTCTGGGAATAGTGGTCAATTTGTATTAACATGTAGTTTATTAATACTTTCACTATTTTTTATATCATGAAAGCCTGTTGGAACTGTCAAAAATTGCTAAATTTGCATAGTCTTTTCTTATGAAACATTATTTTTAACAACTTTATACAGGACACAAAACTATTCAAAGTTATTTATTCAAGTCAAACATGAAGAAAAAAAATATTAGTATCATTACTCAAAGTAAAGCTATAATTAGTATCAAACTGGTCTAGCTCTTCAAATTCAATTCACATTACATGCAGAAGCTTGTTAAACTATGACTGTTTTAGAAATGGGCAAAGAAGATTCTCTAAAGTAAATTTAAAAGAATCACAAAGCTACCAGTCCTGATGAGACCTGATAAACTAAGGTCAAATAGAAGGGGAGGAAAACCTCACCTATCAGTGGATGAGGGGAGGGGCAGAGAGGGAGAAGAGGGAGGGAGAGTGGCATTTTGAAGAGATGACAGATGGAGACACAGCCAGGATTAAATTTGAATAAATTGTAATAATAAATGATAATAAAAAGATGATCCATCTTCACTCAGAAAGGAAACCAGGATGGACATCGGAAGAGGGAGAAAACATGGAACAGGACAGGAGCCTACTGCAGAGGGCCTCTGAAAGATTCTACCCAGCAAGGTGTCAAAACAGATGCTGAGACTCATAGCCAAACTTTGGGCAGAGTGCAGGGAATCTTATGAAAAAAGGGGGAGACAGAAAGACCTAGAAGGGACAGGAGCTCCACAAGGAGAGCAACAGAAACAAAAATTCTGGGCACAGGGGTATTTTCTGAGACTGATACTCCAAACAAAGACTATGCATGGAGATAACTTAGAACCCTTGCTCAGTTGTAGCCCATGGCAGCTCAGTCTCCAAGTGGGTTTCCTAGTAAGGAGAATAGGGATTGTCTCTGACATGAACTCAGTGGCTGGCTCTTTAATCACCTCCCTCTGAAGGGGGATCAGCCTTGCCAGCCCACAGAGGAAGATAATGCAGCCAGTTCTGATGAGACCTAATAGGCTATGGTCAGAGGGAAAAGTAAGAGGACCATCCCTATCAGTGGACTTGGGGAGGGGTATGGGAGATGAGGAAAGGAGAGTGGGATTGGAAGGAAATGAGGAAAAGGGCTTTAGCTGGGATACAAATTGAACAAAATGTAATCAATAAAGTATTTTTATTATTATCATTTTAAATTTATTTATTTTGTTGATGACATTTTGTTCAATTTGTATCCTAGCAATCAAAAAGGAGGAAATCATGAAATTGGCAGGCAAATGGTGGGATCTAGAAAAGATCATTCTGAGTGAAGTATCCCAGAAGGAGAAAGACAAACATGGTATATACTCGCTTATATAGCCCTACAAGATATGATCAACATAATGAAATCTATACACCTAAAGAAGATAAACAAGAAAGTGGACACGGGGTTAGATGATCAATCCTCACTTAGAAAGACAAATGGGATGTGCATTGGATGTATGGCAGAAGTCTATCGCAGAAGGCATCTGAAAGACTCTACCTAACAGTGTTTCAAAACAGATACTAAGACTCATAACCAAACCTTCGGCAGAATGTAGGGAATCATATGAAGGAAGGAGGAATTAGTATATCCTAGAGGAGACAGGGAGCCCCACAAGGTCTAAATATATCCGAGCACAGGGGTCTTCTATGAGACTGACACTCCACCAAGGACCATGTATGGATATATCCTAGAACCTTTGCTCAGATGAAGCCCGTGGTAGCTCAGTAACCAATTGATTTCCCATAGTAAAGGGAAGAGGGACTATTTCTGACTGGAACTCAATAGCAGGCTCTTTGACCTCTCCAGCCCCCCCCCCAAGGGAGGAGCAGTCCTGCTAGGCTGGAGATACCTGATAAAACAGGATCAGATGAAAGAGGAGGAGGTGCTCCCCAATCAGTGGACTTGGAAAGGGCAGGGAGGAGATGAGGGAGGGAGGGTGTGATTGGGAGGGAATAAGGGAGCAGGATACACCTTGGATACAGAGTTAATAAAATGTAAATAATAATAATAATAAATAAAATTTAGAAAAATAAAATAAAATTAAAAAATTAAAAAAAAGAATCAGAAAAACCTTAGAGAACATTAGAAATGAGTTTAAAATGGGATCTGAGAGATGGTTTAGCATTTAAGAGTGCTTCTTACTTTTGTAGAGAAGTGGGATTCACTTCCTAGCACATGAGTTACTCACAACTTCCTACAACATTCGATCAAGGTTTGTTTGGTCATTTCTGGCCTCTCCAGAAACTGAACGTGCATTGTATATATGCAAATATGCATGAGCACACATATCCACATAATCTAAGAATAAGTAAAATAATAAATTAAACATTGTCTTTATAGGCAGTGGTTCATAATAAACTTTAAATACAGGCATATCATCCCCAGCCATTCCTGAATTAATGCAATCTGTTTAAGGTGTGTTCATAGGAGGAGCACACGTTTGAGTTGGTGTACATATGAATGTGAAGATTTTAGTGCAACCATGGATATTATTCTTCAGGTGTCTTCCACCTTTTGATTGAAACAGAGTCCCTATTAGCTTTGCCACTAATCTTGCATAGACCCACCTCTCTCTGTCTCCACAGCTCTGATTCTGTAATGTGTGACTGAAAAACAAGTATTCTTTTTCTTTTGTAAGCTGTATAGATAGTGAAGTTTATGCTTTACTAATTTATTCATCTTCTCATTCTGTGTATCCCTTTTACTATACAGAAAAATACTAGATGATATTTTCTATAAATCAACAATCTGCTATGAACATTGTGTCTGCCAGCACCTTGATCTTGAAACTCTAGCCTCTAGATAAGGAAAAAGCAAATTTCTGCTGTTTAAAGCCATCTGGAATTTAATATTTTGTTACAGCAAGAAGACTGTATTACAGAAGAGTAAAACTGATTTAAAGTTGCTGTGCAACAATATTACATTAGGCAGTATGGAGAAGTGATTAAGAGTAGCATCTGCAGTTCTAAATTAATTTGAAGACTGGCTCTACCATTTGAGTATTCAATAAAGAGAAAAGCAAGGTTTAGTGAAGCCTTATTGATGCATTCAAAATGCTGAAGTGATCAAAATTGAAAAACGAGAATTATTTGTGCTATATTTTTAAAGGTATGATGAATAATGGCATGGTTCTAGAGAATGATCATGTCCTAAATAAAAGATTTCTACCATATAAAAATTAGAATAATTAAATTAATTTATAAAGAGTTTAATAAGATCCCCATTCTTTTAGACATTTTAAACTTATAACACTGTATTCAAGCTTATTGTCTCTATACTCAATGTCCCATAGTTGGTTTTCTCCTTTAAATATTTATTTTCTGTAGGAAATTTAAAGCACAATTTAAAATTGTACACAATTATTTACTATTAGAATTTCATGGTTCTTGTAAGCCCTTGATGTTAGTAAATAAGGTTTAAGAATTTGTTTTGGCTCAGAGTTTCTGAGGTTTTCATCACTAACCTCCAACACATGCAGAACTATATAGACATAGTGAAGCAAATCATCATGATAGGGAGCAGAGTTTAGAACAAATACTCATGTCAGATATGACTCTCAGGGAAATGGAAAGCATATAGACAGTAGAAAAATCCTTCCAGAGAACAGTTTTTTTTTTTAGTTTGTTTTTTAATGACTACATTCAACTTGCCTCTCATCCAAGCTTGCAATTCGTCAACTAACAATAAGTCTATCAAGATATGAATCTACTAGTGAAGCAACAAGTCCATGAGGTCAGATCTCTCACAATCTGATCACCCTTCAATGATTGGAATTACTGTCTGATGACTAATCCTTAATATATTTGTGGCCAGCTTTGTATACAATTGTCTGAAGACAATTACAGACCTATATTTCTGTATAACCTTGTTGCCTGTAAAGTAAATTAATAATTTGGAAGAGACTTTGAAATAAAGATATTCTATGGGATGACCCCAACATATACTTTTTTGTTCTTGCTTTTTAGTGTTAATATAAGAAAATTACATTATATTCCAAATAAGCAATGGATAATTCTTAGTAAAATTATGTTCCAAAGATTGAATGCAGATGTATTCAGTTATGTATTCTCCTATCATTTTGTCTAAGTATGCATCATTAATTTTACCACTATCCGGAGAGAGATCCAAGATGGCAGTGCCGGGAGGATACCGTGTCTGAGGAGCAGTACAACAGTGTCAGCTCAGTGACCAGGAGACTGAACTCTGGGACCTAAAACACCAGTGATTGTGATTGCCAGGTGAAAGGAAGTCCCACTGTGTAGGAATCAAACAGAACTCAAGTCACTCAGGCATTCCCTGGAAAAGATCCTGAGAACCAGAGCGTGCACAACCACTGGCTCAGAGCAGGTTACTCAACCTCCAGCCTAGAGCAGGTCTCTCAGGCTCCAACCCAGAACAAGACACACATCTGCCGGCCCAGAGCAGGGCCTTCAGTCTCCAGCCCAGAATGGGACACTCAATCTCCTGCCCAGATTGGGGCCTTCAGCCACAGGCCCAGAGGGGGGCCTTCAGCTGCCAAAGCAGAGCACTCTGGTCCCAGCCCAGAGACCTGCTGTACACCCAACTCACCATCCCAAACAGAAACTCAGGTCACCAAAGACTGAGTTTCCCTGTTGGAAGAAAATCCCACAGCTTGGGAATGAGCAGATATTTCAAGAGGGCTGTGCTTGGAAAATAGTATAACAACAGCAGCAACTCACTAAATTCAGAGCAAGAAACCCAGCAGCAGAGCATGCCTAACAAAGACCACAATTACTACTCAGGTCAATATGCTTAAGGTGAGCAATGGCAATTCCTGAGAAACACCGGGCATTCAGTGACCATATCCAAAAAAGCAGAGGAGGCCTCCTTCAGGAAAAATCAACTTCCCACCAGGGGGCTTCTCCCTACCCCAGGATTCCAGGAAGCACCAGAAACTAACAGCCACCACCTAAAATAGGCCAATGGGCATAGGCCAGAGTAAAAGCTCAACCAACAAAAGGCAGAGCAATATAGTGTTTCCAGAACCAATTTATCCAGGGTCAAGCAACCCTGAACACCACAGAATAACTGAAATTCAAGAAGATAACCTTACATCTATGCCGATGAAGAGGATAACAGAAAACAAATAAAATAGGTAAAGAATTAGAGGAAGATGAAGTCAAATAGATTATGTCCATCCATAAAGATATGGAGGAAGTTAAGACAAACAGATTATGGCTGTCCAAAAAGAAGTGCAGGAAGATAAAGACAAACAGATAATGGCCATCCGTGAAGAAATACGGGAAGATGCAGCCAAATAGTTTGTAGCCTTCACAGAGGGAATAATTAAATCACTGAAAGAAATAAAAGAAAGAGGAATTTTCAAAGAGCTGAAGAAATTGAAGGACAAACAGGAAAATACAGTCAGACAGATGAAGCAAATCAACAAAACAACTGAAGATCTGAAGATAGAATTGGAAAAATTAAAGAAAACACAGAGAAAATCATGGTGAACAAGAACTTAGGGAAGAAAACAGGAACTATAGAGGTAAGCATAAACAACAAGCTACAAGAGATTGAAGAAGAATATCAGGTGTGGAAGATACAATGGAAGAAATCGATGTATCTGTCAAAGAAAATGATAAATCAAAAAAATTCCTGACACAGATCATCCAAGAAATCTAAGAAAATAGAAAAAGACAAAACCTAAGAATAATAGGAATAGAGGAAAAAGAAGATTCCTTCCTCCAAGACCCAGAAAATATTTTCAATAAAATCATAGAAAAAAAGTTTCCCCAACTTAAAGGAGAGGCCTATAAGCATACAAGAAGCCTAAAGAACACCTAATAAATTTAAGACCAGGAAAGAAAATCCTCCTGCCATGTAATAATCAAAACAGTAAGTATAAAGAACAGAGAAAAAAATACTAAAACCTGCAAGGGAAAAAGGCCAAGTAACATTATAATGGCAAACCCATCAGAATCACACCTAACTTCTCAACAGAGACTATGAAAGCCAGAAGGGCATGGACAGATGTCATGCAGACCCTAAGAGAACACAGATGTCAGCCCAGGCTACTATACCCAACAAAACTCTCAGTCTTCATACATGGAGAAATCAAGATAATCAACTACAATAAACAAATTTAAATGATACTTACACACAAATCCGTCTTTACAGAAGATACTAAAAGAAAAAATAAAACCCAGGAAAACTAACTGCATTTAGGAAAACACAGGAAACAAATAACCTCACTACGGAAAACTAAAAGTAGCCAAGCACACAAACATACTAACACAGACAACAGCAAAATCAAAGCATCTAACAACCAGTAGTCATTAATCTCCCTAAACATCAATGGACACAACTATCCAATAAAAAGACCCAGACTAACAGTGTGTATATGTAAACAAGATTTAACAATCTATTGCATAAAAGAAACACACCTAAGTCACAAAGATAGACATTACCTGAAAGTAAAAGACTGGAAGATGGTTTTCCAAGCAAGTGGACACAAGAAGCAAGCAGGAGTAGCCATTCTAGTATCTCATAAATTTGATTTTCAAACAAAATTAATCAAAAGAGATGGGGAAGTTTATTTCATACTCATCAAAGTAAAACTCCACTAAGAAGACATCACAATTCTGAACATCTATGTCCCAAATATAAGGGCACCCACATTTGTAAAAGAAACATTAATAAAACTGAAACCACACATAAATTCCCACACATTAATAGTGGGAGACTTCAAGACCTGACTCTTAACAAAGGACAGGTCACCCAAACAGAAATTAAACAAAGAAACAATGACTCTGACAGAGGTCACAAATCAAATGGACCTAACAGACATCTACAGAACCTTATACCCAAACACAAAAGAGATTACCTTCTTCTCAGCACCTCATGGAACCTTCTCCAAAATAGTCTATATAGTTGACAAAGCAAGCCTCAACAGATACAAGAAGATTAAAATAATCCCTTGTATCCTATCTGACAACCATGGACTAAAGCTGGACCTCAACAACAACAAAAATAGCAAAAACCCTACACACATGGAAACTGAACAACTCGCTAATAAACGACAGCTAGGTCAGGGAAGAAATAAAGAAAGAAATTAAATTCTTCCTAGAATTCAATAAAAATGAACGCACAACATACCCAAACTTATGGGACACAATCAAAGCAGTCATAAGAGGAAAGCACATAGCACTAAGTACCTTCAAGAAGAAGTTCGAAACATTTATTTCAAGCAAGTTAATGGCTCACCTAAGAGTCTGAGAGAAAAAAAGTAGCAGACATACCTAAGAGGAGTAGGCAGCTGGAAATAATGAAACCCAGGGCTGCAATCAATAAATTAGAAACAAATAAAACAATTCAAAGCATCAGTGAAACCAAGAGCTGGTTCTTTGAGAAAATCAACAAGATAGACAAATCCTTAGCCAAACTAACTAAAAGGCAAAGAGAAACCATCCAACTCAACAAAATCAGATATGAAAAGGGGGACATAACAACAGACCCTGAAGAAATCCAAACAAGCATTAGGTCTTACTTTAAAAGCCTATAAGCTACAAAATTTGAAAATGTAAATGAAATTGACGATTTTCTTGAGCAATTCCACTTTCCAAAGCTGAATAAAGACCAGGTAAATCAATTAAATAGTCTTATAGCCCCTAAGAAAATAGATGCAGTCATCAAAAATTTCCCATCCAAAAAAAGCCCAAGGCCAGCTGGTTTCAGCACAGAATTCTACCAGACCTTCAAAGAAGAACTAATACCAATATTCTTTAAATTAGTCCACAAAATAGAAACAGAAGGAACACTACCAAACTCATTCTATGAAGCCGCAGTCACCTTGGTACCTAAACCTCACAAAGACCCAACAAAGAGAATTTCAGGCCAATCTCCCTTATGCACATTGATGCAAAAATACTCAACAAAATATTTGCAAGCCGAATCCAAGAACCCATCAAAGACATCATCCATTATGAACAAGTAGGCTTGATCCCAGGTATGCAGGGGTGGTTCAATATATGGAAATTCATCAATGTGATCGAACATATAAACAAACTGAAAGAAAAAAAAAAACTTGATAATCTCCTTAGATGTTGAAAAAAACACTTGACAAAATCCAACATCCATTTATTTTAAAGTCTTGGAGAGATCATGGAAACAAGGCACATAACTGAATATAGTAAAGGCAATATATGACAAGCCCATAGCCAATGCTAAAATAAACAGATAAAAACTTAAATCAATCACACTGAAATCCAGGACAAGGAAAGTCTGCCCACTCTCTCTCTATCTCTTCACCATAGTCCTTAAAGTCCTAGGTAGAAGAATAACACATTTAAACGAGATCAAAGGGATACAAATGGAAAGGAAGAAATCAAAGTATCACTATTTTCAAATGATATGATAGTATAATTGAGTGACCCCAAAAATTTTACCAGAGAGCTCCTTCAGCTGATAAACACCTTCAGCAAAGTGGCTGGATACAAAATTAACTCAAAAAATTAGTAGCCCTCCTGTATAGAATAGACAAAAGGGCTGAGAAAGAAATTAGAGAAACAACCCCCTTCACAAGAGCCACAGAGGACATAAAGTACCTTGGTGTGACCCTAACCAAGAAAGTCAAAGACTTATATAAAAAAAAAATCCAGTCTCTGAAGAAAGAATTAGAAGACAAAGAAGAAGAAGAAGGAAAGATCTCCCATGCTCATGGCTCTGCAGGATTAACACAGTAAAAATGGCCACCTTACCAAAAGCAGTCTACAGATTCAATGCAATTCCAATCAAAACACCAAAAAAATTCTTTACAGACTTTGAAAGAAAATTTCTCAACTTCACAAGCAATAACAAGAAATCCAGAATTGCTAAAATAATCCTCTACTATAAAAGATCTTCTGGATGTGTCTCCATCCCTGATCTCAAACTGTACTATAGAGCAACGATACTAAAAACTTTCATAGAAACTGAATGGTGGATCAAAAGAATTGAATAGAAGACCCTGAAATAAACCCACACACGTATGGACACCTGATTTTACAGAAAGATTCCAAAACAATTTAATGGAAAAAGATAGCATCTTCAACAAATGGTGCTGGTCTAACTGGATGCCTACATGTAGTAAATAGATCCATATCTATCACCCTGCACAAAACTAAACTCTAAGACCTCAGTATAAATCCAGACACACTAAACCTTTTAGAAGTAAAAGTGGGGAAGAGCCTTGAACTCATTGGCATAGGAGACAAGTTCCTGAACTGAACACCAACAGCACAGGCTCTAAGAGCAACAATCAATAAATGGGACCTCATGAAACTGAAAAGCTTCTGTAAAGCAAAGGACATTGTCATCAGAACAAAATTTCTGCCTGCAGATTGAAAAAATCTTCACCAACCCTATATCTGACAGAGCGCTAATATCCAGAATATACAAAGTACTCAAGAAGTTAAACAGCAATAAATCAAGTAACCCAATTAAAATTGGAGTACAGAGCTAAACAGAGAATTTTCAATAGAAGAATATCGAATGTCCAAAAGCACTTAAAGAAATGTTCAATGTCCTTAGTCATCAGGGAAATGTAAATCAAAACAACCCTAAATTTTCACCTTATATCCATCAGAATGGCTAAGATCAAAAACTCAAGTGACAACATATGCAAGAGAGGTTGTTGAGAAAGGGGAACCCTCCTCCACTGCTGGTGGGAATTTAAACTTGTACAACCACTCTGGAAATCAATCTGGTGCTTTCTCAGACAAATAGGAATACTGTTTCCTCACCAACCAGCTATACCACTCCTAGGCATATATCCAAAAAATGCTCAAGTACACCACAAGGAAATTTGTTCAACCATGTTTGTAGCAGCTTTATTTGTAATAACAAGAAGCTGGAAACAACCCAGATGTCCCTCAACTGAGGAATGGATAAAGAAATTGTGGTATATTTACACAATGAAATATTATTCAGCAATAAAAAACAAGGAAATCATGAAATTTGCAGGTAAGTGGTGGGAACTGGAAAAGATCATCCTGAGTCAGGTATTCCCAAAGTAGAAAGACACACAGGATATATACTCACTCATAAGTGGATATTAGATATAAAATATAGGATAAACATACTAAAATCTGTACACCTAAAGAAACTAATCAAGACAGAGAACTCTGGCTAAAATGCTTAATCCCCATTCAGAAAGGCAAAAAGGATGGACATCTGAAAAAGGAGAAAACAGGGAACAGGTCAGGAGCCTGCCACACAGGCCTCTAAAAGGCTCTACCCAGCAGGGCGTTAAAGCACATGCTGAGACTTATGGCCAACCATTGCACAGAGTGCAAGGAATCTTATCAAAGAAGTGGGAGATAGTAAGACCTGGAGAGGACAGAATCTTCACAAGGAGAGAAACGAATCAAAAAATCTGGGCACAGGGTTCTTTTCTGAAACTGATATTTCAACAAAGGATCATTCATGGAGATAACCTATAAGCCTTGCAGAGATGAAGCCCATGGCAGTTCAGTGTCTAAGTGGGTTCAATAGTAATGGGAACAGAGACTGTTTCTGACAAAAACTCATTGACTTGCTCTTTGATCACCTCCCCCTGAGGGGGGAGCAGCTTTACCAGGCCACAGAGTAAGACAATGCAGCCACTCCTGATGAGACCTGATAGCCTAGTTTCAGAAGGAAGGTGAGTAAGAACTCCCTATCAGTGGACTGGGGTATGGGCTTCGGTGGAGAAGGGGAGGGAGGGAGATATTGGGAGGGGAACAGGAAGGGAACTACCGGGGATATACAAAGTGAATAAACTGTAATTAATAAAATTTAAAATAAAAATATTAAGCACAATAAGTTGTAATAAATGATAATATAAAAAAGAAAATTCCAAAAAAAAAAGAATTTTACCACTATAAATAAAATTTTATCTCACCAGAGATAATATGTATACCATTTGTGTGAAGTGATGAAGCACATAGTACTGAATTATCAAACTATTGGAATAACAATAAAACATTGTTAATTAATCTGTAGAGAAAATATTGTGCCTGTATTTTCATACCAAAAGCCACAAAAATACATTTTGTATATAGGTATTACTTTTGTTTTTAAAACATTAAAACTTACTTACACACTTCATAAGTAAGTTATTATTATCCTACTGATAATAGGCCTCACAAAATATATAATATGACCATAGTTTAATTTTATTTCATACAGTTATTTTATCCAAAGGTATTATAAATAGCACAATTTAATAACAAAGAAAAGTGCTCAAACAAAGCAGTGAAGGCGTTAAAAAGCTAAAATAAGAGCAAAAGGTTATTCAGATATGATAAGAGTGTACTTTAGATGTCAAGAAAAAATTATAATTATCCACTACTCTGAAGAGATTTAAAAATTCTTAGAGTATGTGCCAAGAAGTGTTTTTTTTTCTTTTAAATGATAAGAACTTTATTTACTATTTATAAATACATTGCAAGACAAACTTTTCAAAAATACATTTTCTCCCAAAAGTTAATTAAAAAAATAAAGAAAAGCTGATAGGCAGGCAGAATTTCTTGAGATTCCTTTGTGCTCTCAAGAATAGCTCTGTACAGTTCATGTACACCCCATGGTATGTAGTACAGTCTCCTGGCACCCTGTGTTGCCAGACCTCCTTGGCCTTGGCCTTGGGGAGAGCAGCCCAGCCTCCAGACACGGGCTCCTTTCCTTGGGTGTGTCTGTGGTTTCTTTCCCTAGCATCTCTAACATTTTATCTAGGATTATTTAGTACATATTCTATTATATTTTGGCTATGTCATACACAATGTTAACAATTAAGAGCATACTTTGTCTGCATATATGGGTGAATTATAAAGAAAGTTGAGAAGGACCCCAAGATTAACAATCAGGTGATTGTCTACGTATTCTTGCCAGGTTCTCCAACAAGACAGTTCTCTTTCTGCCCCATCAGCACTGCCCCACAATAAACGTTATTTTGAGAAATTGGACCAGAAAACATTGGTTTTTGTTTGTTTGTTTGTTTGTTTGTTTGTTTTGTTTTTTGAAGTCATATGAAGAGCTAACTGTACCATTATTTTTGACATCTCTGAACTTGGAGGCTGACACTCACTGTTCCTCCCACCTGGGGCCTTCTGCTGGGCCAAGTCATTCAGGAAGCTGCCTGACAAAGGAAGGTCCTTGTCTTTCTCTTTATAGGCTCCCAGAGTGCCCTACAACATTTGTGGTCATTTTCAATAAGAGAGGCTTCACCTATTCTCTCCCATAGTTCCCAAGGAGATCAGGTCACATGCAGATAATGGGCCAGGCCCTCGATTCAGAGATGGCACCTTAAGGACCGTGAGCCTCAGGAGTACATGTCCAGAAGTTCAGGTGACTTGGTTAGGGGTTTCCCCATCCTCCATAGTGCCTGCAGTTACTTACAGGGAATGGAAAGAAGGTTTTTCTCTATCAGCAACAGAACCTCTGAAATCAAGAAGGAGAAGGCCAGCAGCATTGAAGCTCATACTGGGTGGTTACTGGAGAGGGCAGATAGTATCCATGGCCCGGAGTAGGTGAGTGTTTTCATAGGAAGCAACAGGAAAATTCAAACCGCTTTTTGTTGACTATGGGGAAGCAGAAAGATGATCAAGTTTATTACTTAAACGACCAGAGGCATTTAAAAAAAAAAAAATCTGTCTAAACTTTGGTTTTCTGTGTTTTCTTTTGTTTTTGTTTTTAATCAGTTAGCCACAGAAAGAAAGAGAAAGAAATATAAATCAAGGCTGCAGCCAGCTGCTGATCACGTTGTTGTAGTCTTTTGTGCAAAATAAGGCATATTTGAGCTCTGCGTTAACTTTGGCTTACGTGGCGTGGCACAGCAGCGTCTACTGGCTCTGCACACTGAGGCAGTGCACTCGTCATCTCTGCCCTTGGTGTCATAGCCCGGCAAGGGCTGTCCGTTCTTGTCCACACACCAGCAGAAGCCCGGCTTCCTGCTTTTGGAAGGGCAGCACTGCTTCTTCTTATAGAAGCCATTCTTGTCACAGTTTGGGATGCGGACACCT
Source organism: Psammomys obesus (assembly GCF_907164565.1). NCBI lineage: Eukaryota > Metazoa > Chordata > Mammalia > Rodentia > Muridae > Psammomys > Psammomys obesus. The sequence goes on along the minus strand of NW_026596445.1, from coordinate 2,851,386 downwards.
CTGGGACTCAGCACATTGAGGAACTTCAGATGATTCTCTGTGGCAGGGACCTTATTCTATCTTCCACTTAGACTCGGAGGAGAAGTTCTGGGTGTCTGTGCTCTGTGACTCATAGTCTACTTTGTAGCCCTGGCTGTCCTTAGCATGGCCTTTTTTGATGACATCCATCTTCGTATGGAGTGGATGGAACTTGGAATCAGTCACTCTGTGTGTTCTGGGGGCAGCCTAGCTTTCCACACTCCAGGCATTGTGGTCCTTCTCGGACTCACTGGTGTTTCCCAGAGCTGGCGGGGAGGGCAGGTAAGAACTCAGGCTGCTGGCTGCGACGCAGACCCCGAGGCCATTGAGCAGTCGCCCTCAGTGGGTACTGCTCTTCAGCAGGTACTGCTCGGTGGCCGGTGGGCCGCGGCTGGCAGCGGAGGCGGGAGCCACAGTGTTCCGAGTAGACACCGCATCCAGTGTTATGTTTTTAAGAGCCTGTATTACTTGGCAAACGATATGGTCACAATTTGTTACACAACAAATAAATTGTGTCTGATGACAGTCACACAGACCTGTTTTTTGATAGTCAGCATAAAATATATTAATGAAACATTTTAAAAAGATGGAATAAAGTTTACTGAAAGTATTCAACATAAAGAAATGATAAATATTCAGTGAGGTAAATATATTCAATCTGATTTTAGAAATTGAGTGCTAAACCCCTATTATTCCTTTGGATTCTAATAACATAAGGACAAAACTCCTTTCAAAGCACTCATAAGCTTTTATTTAGTCCTATTATTACTTTAAAGTCACTACATATATTTCAATAGATTGTTGTTAATGAACACATAAAACTTTAAAATAGTACATATCGTCAAGAAACTGTTACATGTTTCAGTATGTTTATATCACACTAAAGGTGAACCTAGTCTCTAGGAGCTCCAAATAGTCCCCAAAACAACCAAAAGGAAATTTGCCAACAACTTGATTGAGCCTAGAAACCACATTTGGGTAAATACACTGATTTTCTGTTTTGTCACATCCTTAGCACAGAACCTATGCAATTATATAAAAATTATAAACTACTAAATAATATACAGATATATTTAATTTATTATGTTTTAATTGATTGCTAGATAGACACATGATACATTATCCATCAAAAATGGCATTGATATACGTAAAAGTACTTTTATAGTACAAAATTTCTTATTTTTCTTTTTCCTACATGCCATTTATCAGTTTTGAACACTTATTTCTTTGAGGAAGATAACCTAAGACCCCTGCACAGATGTAGCCCATGGCAGCTCAGTATTCAAGTGGGTTCCATTGTAATAGGAACAGGGACTGCCTCTGACATGAACTGATTGGCCTGCTCTTTAATTATCTCCCCCTGAGGTGGAAGCAGCATTACCAGGCCACAGAAGAAGACAATGCAGCCACTCCTGATGAGACCTGATTCACTAGGATCAGAAGGAAGGAAAAGAAGTCCTCCCCTATCAGTGAACTTGGGGAGGGGCATGCATGCAGAGGATGGAGGAAGGGAGGGATTGGGATAGGAAGAGGGTGGGAACCACAGTGGGGATATAAAGTGAATAAAGTGTAATTAATAAAGAATTAAAAAAACAACCAACAGAAAGAAAGAAAGAAAGAAAGAAAGAAAGAAAGAAAGAAAGAAAGAAAGAAAGAAAGAAAGAAAGAAAATAGTGGACACAAGACATTCTCTTTTGGTAAGAAATTATCTACACATTCTTAAAATCAGAGCCAACATAATACATGACATATGATTTTTTTAGGTCAATTGATATCTTATTACCATGATCCTCTACTGCTAAACTGATTGTCAGTCTAGAAAAGCCAAAAGAAAAATTCAATTGAGAGAATGGTTACATGCTACAGAGTACACATTCAAGACACTGAATCTCCTGGCAAAATTTTAAATTACTTAGAGAAAAAAATGTTATAGTTGTAGTAAATGGGTTTTTGGCATTTTGTCTAACTCAATTCAACAAAAGAACAAAGAAAAAAAAAAAACTTCATAACCCTTCTCCAATCTTCAAGCACAATTGCTAAATATAGATTTACACCTCTCTTTGGATTTCATGAAGGCCCTTTCTTGAGATTACAACTAATGCACACCTTGAAACAGAATCAGAGTTTTAAAATACATTTCTTACACCATGCACTGTATTGTGCCTGCCTTCCATAGATGATAAAATGAACAATGCTAGTTCTGTTCTTCATGTCTACGGGTAAGAGAAAAGGAAAAACAATTGAAGAGAAATCTTTTCCAGCTTTCACATGTGTGGTATTAAAAAAAAAAGACGATTTTTTTAATCACTATTAACATCTGTATTATCATGTTTTGCCTGCAAGTATTTGAATTTATTGAATGTTTTCTGTTTTATGTGTAGAAAAATGTTTTAAGTTGTCCAAGGCACATCCACACTCTAAACAGGTAAGGGTTAGAAATTTATACACTTCTGGTGTTATGATGTGTGGGAATTCTAGATGATTTAAAATGGAACACTTTCTAGATTATACTATGATTACCATTGTTAATACACCCTATGGTGATCTGAACCCAAAAGTATGACTTAAGAGTCACCTCACAGAAGTCAATCTTCTGTTACCTTAGTTGTCTCTCTGGTGCCACAGATATCACAGGTAGATAAGGAATCTTTGGAAATACTCAATTTCTCAAACCAGATTGCTCAATACAGATCAAAATACATAAAAGAATAAAGAGAACTAAGAGAAATAGAAACAATGCTTTTTATATGCAAAGTTTCATAAACACTTCCATTCTAAGAGATATTTAACTGGTCTTCCAGAGTTTATCCAGCTTAACTTCTGAACATCAATAAAGCAATTGATTTCTGAGGTAAGTTATCATTACTTTGCTTTGCAGTACTATTTTTATCAAAGGATCTCTACATCAGTAACCAGAATTAAATAAAATTCTAAATACTACCATGTTACAATAAAACATCTATATTTCTATTCAGAAGCCTTTATTGTATTTTTATAGTGATTTATACTCTTCATAGATGTTTTGAAATATGGTAAAAAGCATGAACCATGGTGAACAATGTCTTGTGGAACTGTGAGAAATGCTCCTGGAAAAAAAGAAAGAGGGCCTTTTACCTCATGTACAATTTGTTCCCTGGATTGTTCCTGGATGTAATTTCATGTCTCCTGTGACAAACATTTACATTCAATTTATATGTTCGTTCTTCTTGAATATCACATCACAACTAGAGAACCCAGTTTGGTCAGTGTACACTGAACTTGGATATGTTTTCTTTTTTTTGACTTGCTCTCATGCTTTTCCAGATATAATCTATAGTACACGCCAGGCAATTGTGTTTAAATTGCTCTGCCCTGAGAAATTTCTGGGAATTGGTTGCTTTGTTAATATTTAGTATGTACTTGCTGGTGTTTATTTAAATCTTTTCCTGACATGGTTTTCTGAACTCAAACCTTGGGTCATTGATATATTTTTACAGTCATGTATCAAAAGTACACTAAAACTGAAGTAATGTAGTATAAATTGTTAGACTGTAGTCTGTCACATCCTTTCAGGTCCTTAGATCTCATGCCAGCAAACAAGATCTGCACATGTTGACTGAAAAATTGACAAGTACAGGGACTGAACTGGGACATGTTAAATTCACATATATCCATATCCCAAGGCCTTGCTTCAATATCAATAAAAGTTTATTACTAAAATTAGTATTTAGACAATGGTTAATGTTATGATGTAAATATTACATGCTTTGCAAAAGGTGTGATGCAAGGAAGTTTATTATGGGAAAGACAAGACAGATAGGCACACAGTGTGGGAGAGCATAGTGGGAAGACAGAGGGACAGGCAGAGAATGCAAGAGAAGAGGAGAGAGAGAAGTAAAAAATGGGTCTTTTATCCCAGGCCCCTGGAAGCAGCGGCAGGTGAGGACATTACAGGTTGCTTAGCAACCTAGTGACAAACTAAATGCTAACAGTTAATAAATGTAAAAAGTTTACATTCACAAGAAAAAATACTTTTATTTGTGCTTTTATTATAAAGGAAAGCATTTAATTTTGAATTGTTTACAATTTCAGAGATTTAATCAATTGTCATCATGGCAAGAATGACAGAATGCAAATCTGCTGCTGGAAACATATCTGAGAGTTCTACATCTGGATCTGCATACAGCAGGAAGAACACAATCAGTATTCTAAACATCCATATTCAGAGTAAATTTTCCCACAGCTAATATATAAGGCAATTCAATGTATATTCAAATATAATTTTGTTGTTTTAAACAACGAGGAAAATCCCAACCTTACAATTTTACCAATAAGGACACAGAAGCCATTTGCTCTGGTGAGAACCTGCTAGCTCAGTGAGGCAGAGAAAGCATCCAAATGACCTTCCTTCTCAGCTCATGTCTGGATGAAGAAAGACAATAAAAAGCTCACTAGTAAAAATGACAGTCCAGGAGTAAAAGGCCAAAGAAATCCAAGTCCAAAGGCTTGCTAGTTAAAAGCTCAAAAACCGGGGAGCTGAGGAGATGAAGCCTAAGCTGAAGTTTGAGCTTGATCTAAAAGATCTGCTAGTTCTACACTGTTTCTGAAGTACCCCTCAATTCAGAGTCCCTCCTACTCTTTAACCCCGGTCAGCTGGTTTTTCACTCTGCCTCTTGAACTAGGATTAAGTTTATTAAATTACCTTTATATAGTGTGTGCTAGAACTAGGTGAATGACACCTAGTTTACAATAAACAGAAAGTTCTTAAGTTAAACGTGGATGTTAGGGCTCAACCAAACCAAACAATAAACAGGGTTTTACAGTTCACAACTTTTGGGTTCACAATGGAATCAAATATACTGCAACATAATTTTTTATGAAAAGTATAGTTATTAGGTAAGAAGAGTGATGTCGCCTTTCCACTCTAAGAAGAGATAGAACTAGTTCCTGATGGAAGTTTCCAAATATGCCCTTGTTTTATTTCCAATTGCCCACTGCGTAGTAGGATTCTAGGCTGAGGAAGTGCAAGACCCTCATCATGCCAGGCAAGTAATTCTGTGTCACTCCACCAAAAATCTCTTTGTAAAATATTCCCGTGTACAGAAGTATGATTACAGAATCTAGAAGTATCTTCAGAACAGCTGGTGACAACATAACCATATGTATCTCAATCAACAAATTTATATGCTGAAAGATTAAGTACCTTGCACATATTGCCATGGCAAAAAGACCAATGCACAGGATTATATTTCCACATAACTGTTTTACAAGCAGACTCTGGGGATGGAGGGCTCTCAGTCACATTATTTAAAGACTGTATGTCAAACCCTTCATAAATATGAATGAAAGGGCTCCAAACAGGTCAATACTAAATCCTGAGGGTATATTTTCCCTGACATCTGAAACCTAGGCTTTAGCAATGGATTATTGTTTCTAAAACAAATTGGGAGGGTCTCAAATTCCAAAGAAAAGATAGTTTTCTACCCCTCCTTCTTTGTATGAAGAGGCTCCACATTTTCATGGCCCTGGCATAAAGATGCTATCAGTATATACCAGTGCTCCTGGAACAGTCTAACCAACCAGTTGTAATAATAAAGGGTAAGGTACATAAGCCAATATACATGCTCACAAGTACTCACTGAGGTGGCACAAGTTAGTATGGCCATCATATCCATCAGCAGGCATCCCAAGGTGCAAGATGTTCCACTACTCACCACTACCTCCTCTGCTTTATGAGTAAGAGCCTTCATTTTCTCCTTTGAGATGATATGGCAGGTATTTCTCTTCTTTGACCCCATCTCTTTAAAAGACAAGGCTGCTGATTTTTCAGTAATTTTCTACACACTCTTACTTCCAATGGTCCATATCATCTCTGGACTGGATACACTGGAAAAGAGCCTGTTTTTCTGTGGTGGATACATTTGAAATGACAGTGGAGTATTCCTTCCCCAACTGTGTTGTGCCATTTCTGTATTTCTGGTGCCTGCGATCTAGGCTTTTACACTATATGTGACAAGCCAATGGCTACATGTAGGGCTTAGCATCCTGAAAATGCTGTGAAGTTCATAGGTCCAACTTTGGCAAATTAAATAAATAAATATACAAAGACAAACAAATAAATAATATAACAGCAACACAATCTCAGGGAGTTGAACCTCCTCTTTTCTTTTTATGGTTAGGTCCTTAAAACACACACACACACACACATACACACACACACACACACACACACACACAGTGGAATGTGTAAGTTCTACAAAGGTTTGACTTTGTGAGTTCTCTGAAATCCTGGTAATTGAGTAAGAATTGTTCAGTTTCCATGTATGTGTTTAGGCTTATTGCTATTTCTATTATTGCTCAAGTCTAGTTTTAGATCATGATTGTCTGATATGATATAACGATTATTTCAATCTTATTTTTATCTGTTGAGGCTTGCTTTGTGGCTGACTATATGGTCAAGTTTGGAGAAGGTTCCATGAGGTACTAAAAAGAAGGTATAATCATTGTGTTTGAGTGAAATGTTCTATTAGGTCCATTTGATTTAAGACCTCTGTGTTATTATTTCTCTCTTTACTTTCTGTCTCAATAATCTGTCCCTTGGAAAGAGTTGAGTATTAAATTCTCCCATTATTAAGGTATTGGGATCAATGTGTGATTTAAGCATTAATAACAGTTCTTTGACAAATGCAAGAGTCCTTGCATTTGGTGCAGAGATTTGTAGGATTGTGATATCCTGGTGAATTTTTTCTTTAATGAGAATTAAGTATTCTTCTCACTCTCTTTTAATTAATTTTGGTTGAAAGTCTGTTTTATTAGATATTAAGATAGTTACACCAGATTGTTTCTTGGGTCTTCTTGTTTGGAAAACATTTTTCCAGGCCTTTATTCTGAGGTAGTGTCTATCTTTGTTGCATAGATGTGTTTCTTGAATGCAGCAGAATGTTGGCTACTATTTCAACGAGCATTCTGTTAGTCTGTGTCTTTTTATTGGAGAGTTAAGACCATTGGTGTTACTAGATATTAGTGACCAATGATTGTTAGTTCCTTTTATTGTGGAGTTGGTGGTGATTGTTTATGTGCTTGTTTTCTTTCGTTTGTTTGTTTTTTTTTTCTTGTGAATATGTCTTTATCCTATGTATTATTGGGTGTTGTTGATTTCAGTGGGTTGGAGTTTTCATTCTAGTATCTTTTTTAGGATTGGATTGCTGTACATTTTTTTTAAATTTAGTTTTGTCATTGATTATCTTGTTTTCTCCATCTATGTTGACTGAATGTTCGTTTGGCATCTGTGGTCTCTTAGTGTCGGCAAGATATCTGCCCAAATACAAGGAACATAGTAAAGGCAATATACAGCAAACCTATAGCCAACATCAAACTCAAAGGAGAGAAACATAAATCAATCCCACTGAAATCAGGGACAAGGCAAGGCTGCCCATTGTCTCCATATCTCTTCAACATAGTACTTGAAGTCCTAGCCAAAGCAATAAGACAAGTAAAGGAGAGCAAGGGAATAAAAATCAGAACTGAACTCTTATATTTATGGTTGTGAGCCTAGCCTTTAATGGCTGAGCCATCTCTCCAGCCCAAATTGTGGTACATCTATATAATGGAATATTACTCAGCAATGAAAAATAAGGTAATCATGAAATTTGCAGGTAAAAGGTGGGACCTGGAAAGAATCATCCTGAGTGAGTTGTCCCAGAAGCAAAAAGACACACACAGTATATACTCACTCATATAGACATACAACATAGGACAAACCCACTAAAATCTATGCATCTAAAGAAACCAAGCAAGAGAGAGGACCCTAACTAAAATGTTCAATCCCCACCTGAAAGGCAAAGAGGATGGACATCAGAAGAAGAAGAAAACAGGAAACAACCTAGGAACCTACCACAGAGGGCCTCTGAAAGCCTCTTCCCTGCAGACTATCAAAGCAGATGAGGAGCCTGATGGCCAACTGTCAGGCAGAATGAATGGAATTTTATGTAAGAAGTGGGAAATAGTAAGAGCTGGAGAGGACAGGAACTCCACAAGGAGAGCAACAGAACAAGAAAATTTGAACACAGGGAAATTCCCAGAGACTCATACTCCAACCAAGGACTATTCATGGAGATAACCTAGAACCCCTGCACAGATGTAGCCCATGGCAGGCTAGTCCCAAGGGGGTTACCTAGTAATGGGAAGAGGGACTGCCTCTGACATAATCTGATTGGCCTGCTCTTTGATCACCTCCCCCTGAAGGGGGAGCAGCCCTACCAGGCCACAGAAGAGGACAATGCAGCCACTTTTGACAGGAACTGATAGACTAAGATCAGAAAGGAGAGGAGAACCTCCCCTATCAGTGGACTTGGGGAGGGGCATGCATGCAGAAATGGGAGGGAGGGTGGGATCAGGAAGGGTGGAGGGAGGGGCTTATGGGGGGATACAAAATTAATAAAGTGTAATTAATAAAAAATAAAAAAGTTAAAAAAATCGGAAAGGAAGAAGTCAAAGTTTCACTATTTGCAGATGATATGATAGTATACTTAAGTGAACCCAAAAACTCAACCAGAGAACTCCTACAACTGATAAACACCTTCAGCAAAGTGGCAGGATAGAAAATCAACTCAAAAAAATCAGAAGTCCTCTTCTATACCAAGAAAGAAATCAGGGAAACAACACCATTCACAATAGCCACTAATAACATAAAATACCATGGTGTGACTCTAACCAAGCAGGTGAAATACCTGTTTGATAAAAATTTTAAGTTTCTGAAGAAAGAAATCAAAGAAGACATCAGAAGATGGAAATATTTCCCATGCTCATGGATTGGTAGGATTAACATAGTGAAAACGGCTATCCTGCCAAAAGCAATATACAGATTCAATGCAATTCCCATCAAAATACCAACACAATTCTTTACAGACCTTGAAAGAAAAATTCTCAACTTCATATAGAGAAACAAAACACCCAGAATTTCCAAAAAATCCTGTACAACAACAGATCATCTGGAGCTATCTCCATCTCTGATCTCAAGCTGTACTACAGGGCAACAGTAATAAAAACTGCATGGTATTAGCATAGAAACAGAAAGGAGGATCAATGGAACGGAATAGACCCAGAAATAAACCCACATACCTAGAATACTTGATTTTTGACAAAGAAGCCAAAACCATTCAATGGAAAAAAGACAGCATCTTCAACAAATGGTGCTGGTCCAACTGGATGTCTACATGCAGAAAAATGAAAATAGATCCATATTTATCACCCTGCACAAAACTAAAGTCCAAGTGGATCAAGGACCGCAATATAAAACCAGATACTCTAAATCTGTTAGAATAAAAATTGGGGAAGTCCCTTGAACTCATTGGCACAGGAGACAACTTCCTGAACAGAACACTAACAGCACAGGCCCTAAGAGCAACAATCAATAAATGGGACCTTATGAAACTGAAAAGTCTGTAATGCAAAGGACACCATCATCAAAACAGGCTGATATCTGGAATATATAAAGAACTAAAGAAGTTAAAATGCAATAATTCAAGCAATCCAGTTATAAAATAGGGTATGGAGCTAAACAAAGAATTCTCTGTAGAAGAATATAGAATGGCAGAGAAACACATAAGGAGATGTTCAACATCCTTAGCCATCAGAGAGATGCAAATCAAAACAACCCTGAGATTTTCCCTTACACCTTTCAGAATGGCTAAGATCAAAAACTCAAGAGATAACGCATGCTGGAGAGGCTGTGGAGAAAGCGGAACCTTCCAACATTGGTGGTGGGAATGTCAACTGGTAAAAACACTATGGAAATCAATCTGGCGCTGTCTGAGACAATTAGGAATAGTGCTACCTCAAGATCCAGCTATACTACTCCTAGGCATATATCCAAAATATGTTCAAGTACACAAGGACATTTTCTCAACCATATTTGTAAGCAGCTTTATTAGTTATAGCCAGAACCTGCAAACAACTATGGAACCCACTTGAACACTGAACTGCCATGGGCTACATTTGTGTAGGGGTTTTAGATTCTAGATTATCTCTATGAATAATCCTTGGTTGGAGTATCAGTCTAAGAAAAGATCCCTGTGCTCAGATTTTTTGTTTTTGTTGCTTTCCTTGTGGAGCTCCTGTTTTCTCCAGGTCTTACTATTTCCCACTTCTTTCATTAGATTCCCTGCACTCTGCCCAAAGTTTGGCTAGAAGTCTCATCATTTGCTTTGATACCCTGGAGGAAGAGTCTTTCAGACACCCTCTGTGGTATGCAACTGTCAAGTTCCCTGTTTTCTCCCTCTTCTGATGTCCATCCTCTTTGCCTTTCAGATTAGGATTGAGCAGATTACCCTGAGTAATTCGTGGTTAGATTCTTTTGGTGTACAGATTTTAGTATGTTCATACTATATTATATGTCGAATATCCACTTATGAGTGAGTATATACACTGTGTGTCTTTCTGCTTCTGGGATTCCTCACTCAGGATGATCTTTTCCAATTCCTACCATTTGCCTGCAAATTTCATGATTTCCCTGTTTTTAATAGCTGAGCAGAATTCCATTGCGTAAATGTACCACAATTTCTGTATTCATTCCTCAACTGAGGGGCATCAGGGTTGTTTCCAGCTTCTGGCTATTACAAATAAAGTTGCTACAAACATGGTTGAGCAAATGTCCTTGTTGTATACTTGAGCATATTTTGGATATATGCCTAGGTGTGGTATAGCTGTATCTTGAAGAAGTAATATTCCTAATTGTCTGAGAAAGTGCTAGACTGATTTCCAAAGTGGTTGTACAAGTTTACATTCCCACCAGCAGTGAAGGAGGTTTCCCTTTTCTCCACATCCTCTCCAGCATGTATTGTCACTTGAGTTTTTTATCTTAGCCATTCTGATAGGTTGAAGTGAAATCTCAGGGTCGATTTGATTTGCATTTCTCTGATAGCTAAGGATGTGGAGTATTTCTATAAGTGTCTATTTGCCATTCGATATTATTCTACTGAGAATTCTCCATTTAGCTAGGTACCCCATGTTTTAATTGGATTACTTCATGTTTTGCTCTTTAACTTCCAGAGTTCTTTATATATTCTGGATTTTAGCCCTAAAATTCTCAATTTCATAAGGAACAACAAGAAACCCAGAATTGCTAAAACATTCCTCTACAATAAAAGATCTTCTGGAGGTATCTCCATCCCTGATCTCAATCCTGTGCTATAGAGTAACAACAATAAAAACTGCAGGGCACTGGCATAGAAACTGATTAGTGGATCAACTGAATCGAAAAGAAGACCCTGAAATAAACCCACACACTAACAGACACCTCATTTTTTAAATTCTTTATTAATTACACTTTATTTACTTTGTATCCCTCCTGTGGTTCCCTCCCTCTTCCCATCCCAATCCCTCCTTTCTTCCAACGTCTGCATGCATGTCCCGCCCCAAGTCCACTGATAAGGGAGGTCTTCTTTTCCTTCCTTCTGATCCTAGTCAATTAGGTCCCATCAGGAGTGGTTGCATTGTCTTCTTCTGTGGCCTGGTAATGCTGCTTCCCCCTCAGGGGGAGGTAATTAAAGAGCAGGCCAATCATTTCATTTCAGAGAAAGTCATTGTTCCTATTAAAATGAAACACACTTGTATATTGAGCTGCCATGGGCTACATCTGTGCACGGGTCTTAGGTGATCTCCATCCATAGTCCTTTGGGGAAAAAAAGTAGCATCTTCAACAAATGGTGTTGTTCTAACTGGATATCTTATATGTAGTAAATGCAAATAGATCTATACTTATCACCCTGCACAAAACTGAAGTCCAAGTGGATCAAATACCTCAACATAAAACCAGACACATTAAACCTATTAGAAGAAAAAGAGGGAAAGAGCCTTGAACTCATTGGCACAGGAGACAACTTCCTGAACAGAACACCAACAGCACAGGCTCTAAGAGCAACAAACAATAAATGGGACCTCATGAAACTGAAAAGCTTCTGTAAAGCAAAGGACACTGTCATCCAAACAAAACAACTGCCTACAGAATGGGAAAGGATATTTATCAAGTTTTATTCTTAAAAATTATTTTTACTGTAAATGAAAATCAAAAGCTATTTTATTCTTTATTTTCCCAGGGATACTCCAATATTGGCCATTGAGAACTTTTACGTTTGGCCTTCTACATTTTGATATATCTTTATTGATATAGTTTAACCAATGAGTACTTTGCTACTGAAATATAGTAAACATTTATCTTGTACAGTCTCTATTCAATAAAATAAGAGTCAGATCTCAAAGGACCACTCATTATTCAAATACAAAATTGTATGAAAAAATATTTGAGCATCATGGATTCTTTGATACTGAAATATAATTTCTTTTGAACTTGTGAAATAATAGAGAAATTTATCTAAGTATACTAACTTCTTTATATATGCATAATGGTGTCCCCTTATAATTTTAAGTATACATTATATACTTATCTTAATGTTCATTAATTAGACTTGAATTATGCTAATATTACAAATTTTAATTCATCATCACAAATATTACTCTAGACTTCACCATTATTTATTTGTAAATTAAAACTTTAACAGTGAGAAATCTGTTTCTTACAGACTGCCATTCATATACTTATTAATTTTTATAATACTTGGAAAGCAATTTCAAAATTCTTAACACATGCTCCAGTGTAAAACTATTTTATCAGTTATAGCATAGCATTTTCCATAATTTCTATTGCCATTAGTATTACTGGCTCCCTTCATTTTCACAGTTGAACACCTTTTTCCTTACTAAATGAGGTGTTGCACAAGTTTTAACAAAACTAAATTGCTAAATAACGATTAAGTGTAGTAAGTTTTGGAAATTCCTTGAGAAATCTTGTTGACTTATCAACCAGAAAGTGCTACTGAGATCCATAATCCAACATTTTTGAAATTTCATTTAAAACCTAAATGTTGCCTTACAAAAGACATACTTTATAGGCTTAATTCACAATTTACTTTACTAAAGGATGGCAAAATTCTGAAGGGGCCGAGACAACTGGCTTGTCTTCAAATCATTGTGAGCATGGTATTAACATGAATACCAAAAGGAAAAACAGACAGCTGACCTTTTCTTGTTATCTTGTTTCCTTTCCATTGAACAAAAACAAAAACCACAAACAAACAAACAAAATAACTTACTCTTCTCAATATTTCCTGACTAACATGTAGCAACAAGTCCAAAACAATGTGTTCAGTTTCTCATGAAATGAAACTTCCAAAACTGTGAGCTAACGAAACATGTATCTTTGTAAGTTGATTATCATATAATCATGATAACAAAAAGGCACCTAACAGAAAATTGATATAGAGAGCAGTGTTGTTCTTGTGACTACACTTCTTCATGTGATTCAGAATGTAAAATTGGTTGATGGAAAGAAATTTTCTTATTGTTATTTGTTAACAATAACATAAACACATGGACAGTTTTGGTGAATGTTCACAAGAAAATACAGATTTTATTAGATATTGGACTAGTTTTCGCCTTTACTTGTTCATAGTAAATAAGTTGACTGAATAATTAGTATGCCTTGGAAATAAAGAAATCTAAATTTTGTCAGGCAATTGTAGCTGGTATTTATCATCACAACAGTCATAGAGGAACAGGCAGGAATATCATTGCATGATTGAGGCTATTTTGGTTATGATATGATGTCAATAAAAAAAAATCTGCCTTAATTATTGGCAGAACAGGATCTTATAAGAGAATCCTGTAACATTCAACTGACTTTGGAGAGCCAAAAGCAGACAAGTTTTCTAAGGTCTCTGTAGCCCAGGATATACACCCAAGATCAGATAGATCATAGTGGGAGCAGGCCACAGCATCCTCCATACAATGCAGGTGTTGCAAGCAGTCAAAATGCAAGAATTTAGATATTTTTATAAGATTGTGAGAGTAAAGACAAAAGACTCTGGATACTCTGAATGAATGTATCCTTGTTACTTTCCTTGTTGGGGTGACAAAATGCAAAATAAAAAAAAAACATTTTAACAGAGGAAGTATTTATTTGGGATCATTGTAAGTCTCCAACTGGGTTCCCTAATAAGGGGAGCAGAAAGTGTTTCTGATATGAACTCAGTGGATGGCTCTTTGATCACCTCCCCCTGAGGGGGGACCGGCCTTACCAGGCTACAGAGGAAGGTAATGCAGCCAGTCCTGATGAGACCTGATAGACTAGGCTAAGATGAAAGGGGATGAGGACCTACTCTATCAGTGGACTAGGGGAGGAGTACAGAGGGAAAAGAGGGAGAATGGGTGGGACTGGGAGGATACCAGGAGGGGGCTACAACTGGGAAAAAGAGTGAATAAAATATATGAAAAATAAATTAATTAAAACTAATAAAAAGCAGATAGATAAATAGTATAAAAGTCCATCAAGGCTGGCATGGTGCTTTTAATGAGTTATGTCAATAGCATTAAAATAAAAGACACTAATTACTTAAGAAATAGAAAAAATTCCTGGTGTCTAGTACCTTGAACAAAATTCAGGAGATCTGAGCCCAGGAGGTCCTGGAGAGACTGATGTACCAATGGAAGGCCATGCAACAAATCACGTAATCTAATTAAAAATGAGATACAAAGCTAAACAGAGAATTCTCAATAGAGGAATATTGAATGTCAGAGAAATACTTTCAGAAATACTCGGTGTCCTTGATCATCAGGGAGATGCAAATCAAAACAACCCTGAGATTTTACCTTACTCCCATTAGAATGGCTAAGATCAAAAACTCAAGTGACAACACATGCTGGGGAGGATGTGGAGAAAGGGGAATCCTCCTCCATTACTGGTGGAAATGTAAACTTGTATAAGTACTTTGAAAATCAATCTGGAGCTTTCTTAGACAATTATTAATATTGCTAACTCAAGATCCAGCTATACAACTACCAGCCATATAATCAAAAGATGCCCCAACATTCAGTAAGGACATTTGCTCAACTGTGTTCATAGCAGCTTTATTGTAATCAACAGAATCTTGAAAGAACCTGAATGTCCCTCAGTGGATGAATAGATAGAGAAAGTGTGGTACTTTTACACAGTGGAATGCTACGCAGCAATTAAATACGAGGAAAACATGAAATTTGCAGGAAAATGGTGGGACCTACAAAAGATCACTCTGAGTGAGGTTCCCCAGAAGCAGAAAGACACACATGGTACATACTCATATATAAGTGGATATTAGACATATAATATAGGATAAGCATACTAAAATCTGTACAGATAAAGAAGCTACAAAAAAAAAAGGAGGAACCTGGGTAAGATGATCATTCCTCATTCAGAAAAGCAAAGGGGATGGACATTGGAAGAAGGAGAAAAGAGGGAACAGGACAGGAGCCTACCAAAAAGGGCCTCTGAAAGACTCTACCCTGCAGGGTATGGAAGCAGATGCTAAAACTCATAGCCAAACTTTGAGCAGAGTGCAGGGAATCTTATTAAAGAAGGGAGAGATGAAAGAACTGGAGGAGACAGGCATTCCTCAAGGAGAGCAACAGAACCAAAATTCTGGGCCCAGGGTTCTTTTCTGAGACTTATACTCCAACCAAAGACCATGCAAGGGGATAACCTAGAATCCCTGCTCAGATGTAGCCCATGGCAGCTCAGTCTCCAAGTGGGTTCCCTAGTAAATGGAACAGGAGTTATCTCTGATATGAACTCAATAGCTGGCTCTTTGATCACCTCCCACTGAAGGGGGAACATCCTTACCAGATCACAGAGAAAGATAATGCAGCCAGTCCTAATGAGATCTGATAGGCTAAGGTCAGAGAGAATTGGAGTAGGACCTTCCCTATCAGTGGACTCAGGGAGAGGCATGGGAGGAGAAGAGGGAAGGAGAGTGGAATTTGGAGGAGAAGAGGGAGAGTGCTATAGCTGGGGGTAAAAATGAGTAAATTATAATTAAAAAAATGTACAAAGCAGTTATCTTACCAACTATATGTTTTGGAAAATACAGTTTTATACAAAAATATGTTGTGTTAATGTGAACAGGTTACCAGTATTGTTTTACTGATTATGAAAAAATCATTTTAATTTCTTAGTTTACAAATATCACATTTCTTTTTTTAAACTTTCCATAACATACAAGCATCTCTAAAAGACTAAACAAAATATAA
Organism: Psammomys obesus; assembly: GCF_907164565.1. Lineage (NCBI taxonomy): Eukaryota > Metazoa > Chordata > Mammalia > Rodentia > Muridae > Psammomys > Psammomys obesus. Next base: position 2,835,273 of record NW_026596445.1, on the reverse strand, counting down.
TATTATTGTAATATGAGGATATATTCAATATCTTTTGCCTTAAAGAATGACAATGAGCTGGAGAAATGTCTCAGCAGGTAAGAGTGTTTGCTGTACTTGAAGAGGTTGGGTAAGATGCTCAATCCTCACTCAGAAAGGCAAAGTGGATGAACATCAGAAGAGGGAGAAAACAGGGAACAGGACAGGAGCCTACTACAGAGGACCTGAAAGACTCTTTCCTGCAGGGTATCAAAGCAGATGCCTGAGACTCATAGCCAAACTTTGGGCAGAGTGCAGGGAATCTTATGAAAGAAGGGGGAGAGAGAAATACCTGGAGGGGACAGGAGTTCCACAAGGAGAGCAACAGAACAAAAAAATCTGTACACAGGGGTGTTCTCTGAGACTGATACTCCAAACAAGGACTATTCATGGAGATAACCTAGAAATCCTTCACAGATGTAGCCCATGGCAGCTCAGTCTCCAAGTGGGTTTCCTAGTAAGGGAACAGGGACTGATTTGACATGAACTTGGTGGCCTGCTCTTTGATCACCTCCCCCTCAGGGAAGTGCAGCATTACCAGGCCAAAGAGGAAGACAATGAAGCCAGTCCTGATGAGACTTGATAGACTAGGATCAGATGGAAAAGGAAGAGGACCTTCCCTCCCCCCAGTCAGCTGGGGGAGGGCATCGGTGGAGAAGGGGGAAGAAAGGTGGGATTGTGAGAGGAAGAGGGAAGGAGCTACAGGTGGGATACAAACTGAATAAACTGTAACTAATAAAAATAAAAATATATCTTTAAAAAAAAAAAAGAAGACTAGATTCAATTCCAAGCATCCACATGGAGGCACAAAACCTTCCATAGTCCCTTTTCCAGGGGACTGGATGCTCTCTTTTGACCTTCACAGGCACCAGCTATATACCTGGTACACAGACACACATGAAGGCAAAACACTCACACATAAAATAAAAATAAACATTAAAAAGGAATGACAATGAAGAAAATTTCCAAAAAAGATATTGTCTTAAATATATTTGTGCATAAAGATTATGAAAATGTAAATAAAATTTTTACATTTCATGTTATTACAGTATTAATTTCCTGTCCCTTTTGTCTTCAAAGATTGCCATTGTTTAATTTTGTGGACATTTTTATGCATCTTTTCACAAACTTTTGAAGATTTATTATAAAACAAGCCAACTAGATCTAATGGTTCACAAGTTCATATGGTTTAAGAAAGAATCTTATTATAATTTAAAGTGCTTTCCTGTTCTCTTGTTCTAGTCATACTATTTTCTGCAATTAGGATTATCTTTGATTTAACTTTTATGCAAACATTTAAATTTTATGTAGATTATATTGATCATAACAACAACAGCTTTGTATAAATTTATTCATAAACCTCATTAACTGAAAAAAATATTCAGCATCTTCCTATTATCACAAATGTTACACAGGATAGTTTTACTATCTCAAAATCCTCTGTTTTTATATCAAATTTTTCAAACTTCCTGTCTTTCCTCTGAAATGATCTTTCTTTTCATTCTAGTTTTACATTTTCCAGAATATATTTTTAAGTGGCTAGTTAAATAGTATGAATCTTGTAGGCTACTGGGTATTTTTCCCTTCTTCTTTATTAGCAGTTTATAAAATCAAGAGCCAAAAATGTAGTACTCTATTAATTAGAAGAATGAGATCAGCATTGAAGCTCTTACTACAGTAGAAATATGATATTCTCAACTTTCTGAAGGTCATTAATGGATAACTATCTAAACCTTGAAAGATTACTATCTTACTGGAAAATTTCAGATAAAAAGAAAGACTATTCTCCTCTCCCCATAGTGCCAATCCAAATGGGCTTGTCAATCTTGTGGACAGAAAGAATCACCCGTTGTGAAAGCTGTCTCTTCTAGAAGCAATAGAAAAATAGGATAATGCCTAGCTACAATGTTGATGAACATGATGAACCCTTTACCCTTGTTCATTTTTAGTCCTTGAGAACTTGTGAGACTGTATTCTGCTCAATAATTGCCCCTGTTACCACAGTCCACTCTCACCTCTAAAAGTGCTAGTTTTCTCTGTAGTAAACTCTGCCTTCTCTTTAGTGCCTTTTGTGGTCCATCTAAATTCTCTTAACAGAGATCACAAAAAACAAGGAGCCAAAGGACATCCAGAACATGATTTTTGCTTTAAATAGTGAAGATTCCTTTGAGTTAGATATAGGTAAATGATAAGATGGGTTTTAGAAGAAATATCCTCTAGTGATGCTGACCAATTACAGCAAGTACAGATGTGGTGTGAGAACAAAGGACTGACAGAACAACAACAAAAAATCATTCATTCTGACTACAGACTTTAGAGAAGAGAGCTCTCAGAGACAGTCCCTGTTCCCATTACTATGAAACTCATATGAACACTGAACTGTCATGGGCTTCATCTGTGCAGGGGCTCCAGGCTATCTCCATGAGTGGTCCTTGGTTGGAGTATCAGTCTCAGAAAAGACCCCTGTACCCAGACTTTTTGGTTCAGTTGCTCTCCTTGTAGAGCTTCTGTCCTCTCCAGGTATTACTATCTCCAACTTCTTTGTTAAGATTCCCTGCACTCTGCCCGAAGTTTGGCTATGAGTCTCAGCATCTGCTTTAATACTGTGCAGGATAGAGACTTTCAGAGTAACTCTGTGGTAAGCTTCTGTCCTGTTCCCTGTTTTCTCCCTCCTCCGATGTCCATCCTACTTTGCCTTTCTGAATGGAGATTGAACATTTTAGCCAGAGTCCTCCTTCTTGATTAGCTTCGTTAGGTGTACAGATTTTAGTATGTTTATCCTACATTATATGTCTAATATCCACTTATAAATGAGTATATACCCTGTGTGTCTTTCTGCTTCTGGGATACCTCACTCAGGATGATCTTTTCCAGTTCCCACCATTTACCTGCAAATTTCATTATTTCCTTGTTTTTCATTGGCCTGCTCTTTGATCACCTCCCCCTGAGGGGGGAGCGGCCTTACCAGGCCACAGAGGAAAACAATGCAGCCACACCCGATGAGATCTGATAGACTAGAATCAGAGGGAAGGGGAAGAGGACCTCCCCTATCAGTGGATTGGGGAGCTCTATAGGTGGAGAAGAAGGAGGGTGGGTGGGATTGGTAGGGGACAAGGGAGGGAGTTACAGGGAGACTACAAAGTGAATAAACTGTAATTAATAAAAATAAATTAAAAAAAGAGAATGCTCTAAGCATAGACAGAAAGCATCTCCAACCTTAAAGAGGAGGGGTCTCTAAGTTTAACAGATACTAGATACAAGGTTGCAACTTAAGAAATGAATCCCTTTAGTCTACTTTATCTTTTGTCTGATTAAGAATTTATTAGCTTGGAAAGATAGTAAACAGTATATAATATCTGGCTGATCCTTTAGGAAGATTTAGGAAGTTTAGGAAGAATCTGTGATCTAACACGTCTCATGATGATATAGCATGTAATCATTTCAGACTACTTTATGTTTCTAAGCAACATGCATCTAAGCTTATTTACCAGTGTCTTTCCATATTTTGGTAGCTTATTTCTCCAAAAATCGCTGGATCATACTTGATGATATGAAAGACATAAAGTTTAGTGATTGACTTATGTTTTAAAATGCCATGTTACATAATCCCAGTTTTGATAATGAATGTAACTGACACACAAACTCTTTTTCAGTTTTTACGTCAATATAAACTTCCCAAAGAGTGCATCAATTGAAGTGGTCATAAATTGTATGTTTGATGCTGAAAATGTGCTTAACTTAAAAAACTGTTCCAGGAATTTGTATTCTAAATTGTCTGCATTGTTTTATTTTCCTGTAAATAATAATGTTGTTCTACATCTTATTCAGCAATTTGAATTGGCCAGCCTATTTTTATTTTCAGTCTTATTGGTAGCTATATAGTATCATCTTGCTATTTTCCTAATAATGGAGAACAAGCATTTTTCCTAATAATGAAGAACTTGTATTTTCCTAATAATGGAGAACATGTATAGGGGAGAGGGGCTATGAGGGTGGAATTGGGAGAAGAGAAAGGAGGAAGCTGGTATCAAAAATAAAGAAATAAATCAACATAGCAACAAATATTTGATTTTTGACAAAAAAAAAATAAAAACCATACAACATAAAAAGATAGCATCTTCAACAAATGGTGCTAGTCTAACTGGATGTCCACATATAGAAAAATGTAAATAGATCCATATTTATCACTCTGCACAAAAGTAAAGTCCAAGTGCACCAAAGAACTCAACATAAAATCAGACACACAAAACCTGATAGAAGAAAAATTGAGAAAGAGCCTGGACTTCATTAGCACAGGAGACAACATCCTGAACATCAACTTAACAGACATCACAGGCTCTAAAATCAACAATCAATAAATGGGAACACATGAAACTGAAGAGCTTTTGGAAAGAAAAGGACACTGTCAACAGAACAAAACAAGAGCCTACATACTGGGAAAAGAACTTCACCTACTTTATTATCTAATGCAGGACTAATATCCAGGATATATAAAGAACTCAAAAAGTTAAATAACAACAAAACAAGTAATCCAATTAAAAATGGTTAACAGATAAACAAAGAATTCTCAAAGGAGGAATGTCAAATGGATAGGAAACACTTAAAGAAATGCTCAACATTCTTAGTCATCCAGGAAATACAAATCAAAATGACAATGAGAATCCACCTCACACACATAAGAATGGCTAAGATCAAAAAATTGACAGTATGACACATGCTGGAGAGGTTGGGGAGAAAGGGAAATCTTCCTCTATTGCTGGTAAAAATGTAACCTTATACAATGATTTTGGAAATCCATCTGGCACTTTTTCAGAAAATTAGGAATAGTGCTACTTGAAGATTCAGCTATACCACTGCTGGGCACATGTCAGAAAAATGTTCAACCATAAAACAAGGACATATGCTCAACTATGTTGATAGCATTATTTATTCAGAATAGTCAGAATCTGTAAACAACTTAGATGTCTGTCAACTGAAGAATAGATTAAGAAATTGTGGTACATTTACACAATGGAATACTACTCAACAATTAAAAGCAAGGAAATCATGACATTTGAAGGCAAATGGTGGGAACTAGATAAGACAGTTCTGAGTGAGGTAACCCAGAAGCAGAAAGACACACATGGTATACACTCATTTATAAGTGGATATTAGACATAAAATATAGGAAAAACATATACCTAAAGAAGCTAAATAAGGAGGACCCTAAAGAATACTGTTTTTTAATTAATTTTTTATTTTTATACTAATTACAGTTTATTCACTTTGTATTCCAGCTGTAGCACTCTCCCTCATTAGCTTCCTATCCTACCCTTCTTCCTTCATCTCCTCACGTGCCCTTCTCTAAGTCCACTGATAAGGGAAGTCCTCCTACTTTTCCATGTGATCCTAGCTTATCAGGTCTCATCAGAACTGGCTGCATTGTCCTCCTTTGTAGCCTGGCAAAGCTGTTACCCCCTCAGGAGAGGGGTGATCAAAGACCC
>NW_026596445.1:2824047-2829762 GCF_907164565.1 Psammomys obesus | reverse complement strand
TTTACCCACTTGTATACTGAGCTGCCATGGGCTACATCTGAACAGGGGTTCTGGGTTATATCCATGAAGGGTTTCAGAAAATACCCCTGTGCCCAGATATTTTGATTCTGTTGCTCTCCTTGTGGACTTACTATTCTCTCCAGGTAGTACTATCTCCCCCTTATTTCATAGGATTCCCTACACTCGGCCTAAAGTTTGGTAATTTGTTTCAGCATCTGCTTTGATAAACTGCTGGATAGTGTCTTTCAGAGGTCTTCTGTGGTAGGCTACTGTTCTGTTTCCTCTTTTCTCCTTCCAATGTCCATCCCATTTGTCCTTCTGAGTGAGGATTGATCATCTTAACCAGGGTTCTCTTTCTTGCTTAGCTTCTTTAGGTGTACAGATTTTAGTATGTTTATTCTATATTATATGTGTAGTATCCACTTATAAGTGAGTATATACCATGTCTGTTTTTTTTTTTTTTTTTTTTTTTTTTTTTTTTTTTTTTTTTTTTTTTTGTTTTTTTTTTTTTTTTTTTTTTTTTTTTTTTTTTTTTTTTTTTTTTTTCTTTTTTTTTTTTTTTTTTTTTTTTTTTTTTTTTTTTTTTTTTTTTTTTATTTTTTTTTTTTTTTTTTTTTTTTTTTTTTTTTTTTTTTTTTTTTTTTATTTTTTTTTTTTTTTTTTTTTTTTTTTTTTTTTTTTTTTTTTTTTTTTACTTCTGGGATACCTCTGTCAGGGAGCTATTTTCTAGATCCTACCATTTGTCTGCAAATTTCATGATTTCCTTGTTTTTTTTTTTAATTTCTGAGTAGTATTTCATTGTGTACATACCAAAATTTCTGTATCCATTCCTCCATTAAGGACATCTGGGTTCTTTCCAGGTTCTGGCTATCAGACCTTAAAATAACAATTATCAATTTCATATGGAAAAACAAAAAACAAGAATTGCCAATCCTGTACAAACAATCCTATGCAACAACAGATAGTCTTGATGTATCTCTATCCCTGATTTCAAACTGTACTACAGAGCAGTATTGATAAAAATTGCATGTTATTGGCATAGAAACAGAATGGTGGATCAATGGAACCAAAGAGAAGACCCAGAAATAAATTCACACACGTACTGATACTTGATTTTTGACAAAGAAGTCAAAACAATGCAATGGAAAAGAGACAGCATATCCAACAAATATTGCTTGTCTAACTGGATGTCTACATGCAGAAAAATGCAAATAGATCCATATTTATCACTCTGCACAAAACTAAAGTCCAAGTGGATCAAATACCTCAACATAAAACCTGATACTCTAAACTGGTTAGAAGAAAAAGTGGGGAAAAACCTACAACTCATTTGCACAGGAGACAATTTCCTGAAAAGAGCAACAACAGCACAGGCTCTAAGATCAACAAGCAATAAATAAGACCTCATGAAACTGAAAAGCTTCTATAAAGCAATGGACACTTTTGTCAGAACAAAACGACAGCCTACAGACTGTCCAAGGATATTCACCAATCCTATATCTGACAGAGGGCTTATATCCATAATATATAAAGAACTAGAGAAGTTAAAAAGCAATAAATCAAGTAATCCAATTAAAAAATGGGCTATGGAGCTAAACAGAGATTTCTCTGAAGAATATAGAATGGCCGAGAAACACATAAGGAGATGTTCAGTATCCCTAGCCATCAGAGAGATGCAAATCAAAATGACCCTGAGATTTCACCTTACAGCCATTAGAATGGGTAAGCTCAGAAACTCAAGTGACAGGAGGGGGAACGGAGCCAAGATGGTGACTAGCACTAACAGTTTCTGAACTGTGGAAGAGCTGAATGCCTGAGGGTGAGTGGAAGGACTTCTGAAGCCAGGAAAAAGAAGGAGAGGCTTTCTAAAGGACAGGGAACATCACACAAAGGTGTGAACTTGGGTCGAGTAACCTGTGGACTTGTTTGAGGAAGGAGAGAAACAATCCTCTCATCTCCCGGCAGCACTCTCCTTTCTCGGACCTCCCTCCTCCTCAGCACAGCCTGCTCACCAAGATTCTCAGCTCAGAGCTCACAGCCTGGGTTCTACAGCAGCTAAGACAGAACCCCTAGCCCTTTAGCTGTAACTGCCAGCTGTACCAGTCTTGGAGTTCCAGACCTGCAACACCATCCTCCCAGGGTCCCAGGTCTGCTAGCTGCCATACTGACTCCACAGGATCTCTCAGCCACTGACTGAACAGCTGACCCAAATCCTCAGTGACAGATAATACGCTATACACCCATCAAAGCCCAGCAGAACCGACATACAAGCTAGGCACACCAAGCGCTGGGCCTCCCAGGCTTGGAGAGCACAGTGGAGGGTCCCCAGGACTTCCCAAAAGGCATCTAGACCAGCATCCCAGCCTCCAGCTACAGCTGAACTTCTTAATCTAGGGGCTGCAGCAGCACTGAGCTGGAGAGCACATCAGTCCTCCTGCATAAAGCCAAGCAGGGCCAAACCAGAGAGCAGAGAGCCCGGATACCCAGATCCCTGCCAATGTGACCTGCCTGAGAATGAGTGTGCCCTTGAGTGTCTACAGAACCCCAGATTCAGGGTCCTTCTGAAATAGAAGCCAAGCATCGGACCCCTCCAACCCACATACCCACTGTGGGAAACAAGAGGATGACTTGGGACATTGAAGCCCCTGCTCTGCGGGTCCAGAACCACAGCATCATCCTTCCAGGTTCCCAGGTCTGCTAGCCACCATACTGGCTCCGCAGAGTCCTCCAGCCACTGACTGAATGGCCTGCCCAAACCCTCAGAGACAGATAATATGCTATATACCCACCAAAGCCCAGCAAACCCACCATACAAGCTAGGCACAACAGGCGCTGGGCTCCCAGGCATGGAGAGCACAGTGGAGGCCACCCAGGACTTCCCAGAATGCATCTGGACCGGCATCCCAGTCTCCAGCTTCAGCTAGACTTCTTAACCTGGCGGCTGCAGCACTGAGCTGAAGAGCACATCAGTCCTCCTACATAAGACCAAGTATGGACAAACCAGTGAGCAGAGAGCCTTGATACCCGATCCCTGCCAATGTGACCTGATTGAGAGTGAGTGCGTCCTTGAGTGTCTGCAGAGCCCCAGATCCAAGGTCCTTCTAAAATAGAAGCCAGGCATCGAACACCTCTCACCCACTCACCAACTGTGGGAAACAAAGGGTCACTTGGGACATTGAAGCCCCTGCTCTGTGGGTCCAGCTGAAGAGTTAAGGCAGTTAATGCCAAAAATTGCACAACGAACATCACCAGCACCTGCTAAATATAGAGTGCTTGCACAAATAACCACCTAGAAGCCTGCAAGGCAGAGCCCCTCCCACACACTCAAGAGTTCAACATTCTCTATCACTCTGTACCTTGAGACACACTTCCACGTACACTTACACAAGCACACACACAAAAATACACACTCACACATGCACGCACGAGCAAGCCTGCATTTGCCTTTCTGCTCCTGTGTACTTTCCTCCCACAGGTACAGATAGTGCACCAACACACACGCTGAAGCCACAGGACCTTCCTCAGTTTCCTGAAGAACTCTCCAGACGCCAGAGAGAGATAGTACCAGTCTGAATTGCAGAATCCAGAAATAAACAAGGAATATTTCAGATAAGCCAAAGGCCAAAGGTAGGCGAAAGAACACATCCAACATAAATCAGGACATCATGGCTTCACCAGCAACCCCCCAAATTGATGCATACTGTAATTCATCAGAAGCACAGGATAATGACTTTAAAGCTATGCTTACCCAATTATTCGAGGCTCATAAAGAGGAAACAAACAATTCTCTCAGAGCAATAGCCATGCAAATCCAGACAGTTAAAGATGAAATGAACAAATCTATCAAAGATTTGGCCAATCAATTGGAGGCAAAGAAAGAGGAAATGGACAAAATTCTTAAAGAAACACAGGAAAATAAGGTCAAATAAATAGAGACACAAGTAGAGATACAATTAGAGGCATATAGAGAGGAAGTGAACAAAAACAGAGACCATCGTAGAGAGACAGGAATCCACATATAAACAGATGAAGAAAATGGTGCAAGGCATGAAAACAGAATTAGAATCAATAAAGAACACACAAACTGAGAAAACCCTGGAGCTGGAGAACTTGGAGAAAAGATCAGGAACCACAAAGGTAAGCATCACCAACAGAATACAAGAGATGGAAGAGAGAATCTCTGGAGCTGAAGATACACATGCAGAAATTGATACTTCTTTCAAAGAAAAAGTAAAGTCAGAAATGTCCCAAACACAAAATATCCAAGAAATCAAGGACACCATGAAAACATGAAATCTAAGAATAATAGGAATTGATGAAAAAGAAGACTCCAGGCTCCAAGGTCCAAAAAATATTTTCAAGAAAATCACAGAAGAAAATTTCCCCAACCTAAAGAAAGAGATGTCCATAAATATACAATAGGATTGCAGAACACCAAATAGACTAGACCAGAAAAGAAACACATAATGTCTCAGCATAGTCAAACCACTAAATCTACAAAACAAATAAAAGATATTAAAAGCAGCAAGGGAAAAAGGCCAAGTAACATATGAAGATAGACCTATCAGAATGACACCAGACTTTTCATCAGAAACTATGAAAGCCAGAATGGTCTGGGCAGACTCTAAAAGACCACAGATGCCAACGCAGAATACTATACCATGCAAAACTTTCAATCAACATAGATGGAGAAAACAAAACATTCCATGACAAAACTAAATTTATACAATATCTACACAGCAAAGCAGCCCTACAGAAGATACTAGAAGGAAAACTCCAATCCAATGAAAACAACTTCACCCAAGAAAACATAGCATACAGATAATATGGCACCAAAAATTAAAAGAAAACAAGCAATGAAACACAGTAAGACCACCGATTCCCATAAAAAAGGAAATAAAGGTCATTGGTCACTATTATCTATCAATATCAATGCACTCAACTCTCCAATAAAAAGATACAGACTAGCAGAATAGTTGCAGAAACAGGAGCCAACATTCAGCTGCATCCAAGAAATGCACCTTTGCAACAAAGATAAACACTACCGCAGAGTAAAGTGCTGGAAAAATATCTTTCAAGCAAACAGACCCAGAAAACAAGATGGAGTAGATATCATAATAGCTAATAAAATAGACTTTCAACCAAAATTAATCAAAAAAGATGAGGGACACTACATTATCTTTAAAAAAAAATTTACCAAGAGGACATCACAAATCTGAACATATAAGCCCCAAATACAAGAGTGCCTACATTCATAAATGAAACACTATTAAAACATAAATCACTCATCGATCCCAACACCTTAATAGTGGGAGATTTCAACACCCCACTTTTACCAACGTAGAGATCATCTAAACAGAAGCCTAACGAGGAAATAAAGGCACTTACAGAAGTTATAAATCAAATGGACCTAATAGATGTATACACAACTTTCCACCCAAACTCAAAAAAGTATACCTTCTTTAAAGCACCTCATGGAAGCTTCTCCAAAGTAGACTGTATAGTTGGTCACAAAGCAAGCCTCAACAGATATAAGAAGATTGAAATAATCCCCTGTATTCTATCTGACTACCATGGACTAAAGCTGCAACTCAACAACAAGGGAATTAGAAAAAAGCCTATAAGCGCATGGAAACTGAACAACTTGTTACTAAATGACAGCTGGGTTAAGAAAGAAAGAAAGAAAGAAAGAAAGAAAGAAAGAAAGAAAGAAAG
>NW_026596445.1:2801929-2824037 GCF_907164565.1 Psammomys obesus | reverse complement strand
AAAGAAAGAAAGAAAGAAAGAAAGAAAGAAAGAAAGAAAGAAAGAAATTAAAGGCTTCCTAGAATTCAATGAAAATGAAGGTACAATATACCCTAATTTATGGGACAAAATGAAAGCAGTGCTCAGAGGAAAATTCATACCACTAAGTGCCTTTAAGAAGAAAATTGTGAGATCTCATACAAGCAACTTAATGGCCAAACTGAAAGCTCTAGAAAAAAAAAAAAAGAAGTACATACACCTAAAAGGAAGAGATGGCTGGAAATAATCAAACTGATGGCAGAAATCAATCAATTAGAAACAAATAAAACTATTCAAAGAATCAATGAAACCAAGAGCTGGTTCTTTGAGAAAATCAACAAGATAGACAAACCTTTAGCAAAACTAACTAAAAGGCAGAGAGAGACTATCCAAATCATCAAAATCAGAAATGAAAAGGGGGACATAAATACAGACACTGAGGAAATCTAAACAATCATTAGGTCATACTACAAAAGCCTATATTCCAAAAAATTCAAAAGTCTAAAAGAAATGGACAATTTTCTAGATGGATTCCATCTACCAAAATTAAGTCAAGATCAGGTAGAAAGACTGAATAATCCTATAACCCTCAAGGAAATAGAAACTGTCATGAACAGACTCCCTTTAAAAAAAAAAAAAGCCCTGAGCAAGATGGATTCAGTGCAGAATTCTATCAGAACTTCAAAGAAGTGCTAACTCCAATTCTCTCCAAACTATTTCACAAAATAGAAACAGAAGGAACATTACCAAACTTATTTTATAAAGCCACAGTCATATTGAGACCTAAACCACACAAAGACCCAAAAAAAGAGAACTTCAGACCTATCTCTCTTATGAACATTGATGCAAAAATACTCAATGATATACTTGCAAACCAAATCCAAGAACACATCAAAGAGATCATCCACTATGACCAAGTAGGCTTCTTGCCAGGCATAGAAGGGTGGTTCAACATATGGAAATACATAGATGTAATCGACCACATAAACAAACTGAAGGAGAAAACACACTATCATCTCCTTAGATGCAGAAAAATTAACTTGACAAAGTCCAACACCCATTCATGTTTAAAGTCTTGGAGAGATCAAGGATACAAGGCACATACCTAAACATAGTAAACACAATATACAGCAAGCCTATAGCCAACATCAAACTCAATGGAGAGAAACTTAAATCAATCCCACTGAAATCAGGGACAAGACAAAGCTGCCCACTCCCTCCATACCTCTTCAACACAGTTCTTGAAGTCCTAACTAAAGCAATAAGACAACTAAAGTAGATCAAGGGGATACAAATTGGAAAAAAAAGATATCAAAGTGTCACTATTCAGAGATGATATGATATTATACATGAGTGACCCCCAAAATTCAACCAGAGAACTCCTTCAGCTAATAAACACCTTCAGCAAAGTGGCAGAATACAAAATCAACTCAAAAAAATCAGAAGCCCTCCTGTATACCAAAGACAAAAGGGCCGAAAAAATCAGTGAAACTACACCCTTCAAAATAGCCACTAATAACAAAAAGTACGTTGGGGTGACTCTAACCAAGCAAGTGAAAGACCTGTTTGAAAAAACTTTAACTCTCTGAAGAAAGAAATTGAAGAAGATCTCAGAAGATGAAAAGATCTCCCATGCTCATGGATTGGTAGGATTAACATTGTGAAAATGGCCATCCTGCCAAATGCAATCTACAGATTCAACGCAATACCCATCAAAATACCAAGTCAGTTCTACACAGACCTTGAGAGAATGATTCTCAGCTTCAGATGGAGAAACAGAATACTCAGAATCTCCAGAATGATCTTGTACAACAGCAGATCATCTGGATGTATCTCCTATCCCAACTCAAGTTGTACTACAGAGCAATAGTAATAAAAACTGCATAGTATTGGCATAGAAACAGAAAGGAGAGTCAATGTGACCGAAGAGAAGATCCAGAAATAAACCCACACATCTACGAATATCTGAATTTTGACAAAGAAGCCAAAACAGTTCAATGATAAAAAGAAAGATTCTTCAACAAATGGTGCTGGTCCAACTGGATGTCTGCATGCAGAAAAATGAAAATAGATCCATATTTCTCACCCTGCACAAAACTAAACTCCAAGTGGATCAAAGACCTCAATATAAAACCAGATACTTTAAATCGGGGAAAAGTGAGGAAGTGCCTAGAACTCATTGGCACAGGAGACAACTTCCTGAACAGAACACCAGAAGCACAGGCTCTAAGAGCAACAATCAATAAATGGGATCTCATGAAACTGAAAAGCTTCTGTGAAGCAAAAGACACTGTCATCAGAACAAAATGACAGCCTACAGACTGGGAAAGGTTTTTCACCTACCTTATATCTGACAGAGAACTGATATCCAGAATTTATAAAGAACTACAGAAGTTAAAAAGCAAAAAATCAAGTAATTCAATCAAAAATGGGGTATGGAGGTAAACAGAGAATTCTCTGTAGAGGAATACAGAATGGAAGAGAAACACTGAAAGAGATGCTCAACCTCCTTAGCCCTCAAGGAGATGCAAATCAAAACGACCCTGAGATTTCACCTTACACCCATCAGAATGGCTAAGATGAGTAACACAAGTGACAACACATGCTGGAGAGGTTGTGGAGAAGGAGGAACACTCTTCCATTGCTGGTGGAAATGTAAACTGGTACAACCACTTTTGAAATCAATCTGGTGCTTGCTCTATCAGACAATCAGGAATACTGCTTAATCAAGATCCAGCTATACCACTCCTAGGCATATACCCAAAATTTGTTCAATTACACAACAAGGACAGTTGCTCAACCATGTTTATAGCAGCTTTATTTATAATAGCCAGAACCTGGAAACAACTCAAATGTCCCTCAACAGAGAAATGGATACAAAAATTGTGGTATTTTTACACAATGGAATACTACTCAGCAATCAAACACGAGGAAATCATGAAATTTGCTAGCAAAGGGTGGGATCTAGAAAAGATCATTCTGAGTGAGGTATCCCAGAAGGACAAAGACACACATGGTGTATACTCACTCATATAGTCCTATAAGATATGATAAACATAATGAAATCTATATACTTAAAGAAGATAAACAAGAAAGAGACCCGGGGTAAGATGATCAATCCTCACTTAGAAAGACAAAAGGGATGTGCATTGGACATAGGAGAAAACAAAAAACAGGACAAGAGCCTACCACAGAGGACCCCTGAAAGACTCTACCTAGCAGTGTATCTAAGCAGATACTAAGACTCATAACCTTCGGCAGAGTGCAGGGAATCATATGAAAGAAGGGGGAGTTAGTATGACATGGAAATGATAGGAGCTCCACAAGGACCAAATATATCTGGGCACAGGGGTCTTTACCAAGGACCATGTATGGATATAACCTAGAACCTTTCCTCGGATGAAGCCTGTGGTAGCTCATTAACCAAATGGTTTCCCATAGTAAAGGGAACAGGGACAATTTCTGACAGGAACGCAATGGCAGGCTCTTTGACCTCCTCACCCCCTAAGGCAGGAGCAGTCCTGCTAGGCCACAGAGGATGACTCTACCGTCAGTTCTGAATATACCTGATAAAACAGGGTCAGATGAAAGGGGAGGAGGTTCTGCCCAATCAGTGGACTTGGACAGGGGCAGGGAGGAGATAAGGGAGGGAGGGAGGGCTTGGGAGAGAATGAGGGAGCTGGATACAGCTGAGATACAGAGTTAATAAAATGTAACTAATAATAAAAAAATAAAACAAACAAAGAAACAAAAGTAACCTCTAGTGACAATACATGCTTAAGAAAATGTGAAGAAAAGGGAACCCTCCTCCATTGCTGTTTGGAATATAAATTTGTGTAACAACTTTGGAAATCAATAAGTAATAAATAATTAAAAAAATAAAAATTAAAAACTGAATTTCAGAAAGAAAATGATATTGAGAATGTTGTGCAGGCTTATTGTCCATTAATGTGTCTTCCTTGGTAGTATTTATATAATGAATTTTAGTCATTTTTATTTTCACATTCATCTTTCTCCACCCCTTTCCTGCTGAAACTGTTTTCTCCATATTCCTACCACAACTTTCATGCTTTCATTTTTTGTGTAATTTACTAACTTTAATGAGCTTCTTTTTAAAATTAATTTCTTTTTTTTTTTTTGTGTGATAGCTGTGTTACCACACCTGTTCTTTTTTTTTTTTTTTGAATTTTATTTTTTTCTTATCAGTTACATTTTATTAACTCTGTATCCCAGCCATGTCCCGATCCCTCATTCCCTCCCAGTCCCTCCCTCCCTCCCTCATCTCCACCGTGCCCCTTGCCAAGTCCACTAATAGGGGGGACCTCCTCCCCATTCATCTGATCCTGTTTTATCAGGTATCTTCAGGACTGGCTGCAAAGCCCTTCTCCGTAGCCTAACAGGACTGCTCCTCCCTTGGGGGGTGGGGAGGCCAAAGAGCCAGTCATTGAGTTCCTGTTAGAAATAGTCCTTGTTCCCCTCACTATGGGAAACCAATTGGTTACTGAGCTACCACAGGCTACATCTGAGCTGAGGTTCTAGAATATATCCATACATGGTCCTTGGTTGAATGTCAGTCTCAAAAAAGACCCTGTGCCCAGATATATTTGGTCCTTGTGGAGCTCCTATCCTTTCCCCATTAGACTAACTCCCCTTATTTCTTATGATTCCCTGTACTCTGCCAAAGGTTTGGTCATGAGTCTTTGCTTTGAAAACATTGCTAGTTAGAGTCTTTCAAATGCGCTCAGTAGACTCCTGTCATACGTTCAATGCACATCCCATCTGTCGTTCTAAAAGAGGATTGATCATCTTACCCCATGTCCGCTCTCTTGATTATCTTATTTAGGTGTACAGATTTCATTATGTTTATCATATCTTATAGGTCTATATAAGTGAGTATATACTGTGTTTGTCTTTCTCCTTCTGGGATATTTCACTCAGGATGATCTTTTCTAGATCCCACCATTTGCCTGCAAATTTCATGATTTCCTCCTTTTTGATTACTGAGTAGTATTCCATTGTGTAAAAATACCACATTTTCTGTACCCATTCCTCCATTGATGGACATCTGGGTTGTTTCCAGGTTCTGGCTATTACAAATAAAGCTGCTATAAACATGGTTGAGCAAATATCCCTTTTGTGTACTTGAGCAAACTTTGGGTATATACCTAGCAGTGGTATAGCTGGGTCTTGAGGAAGCCCTATTCCTAATTGTCTTAGAAAGCACCAGATAGATTTCCAGAGTGGTTGTACCAGTATACATTCCCACCAGCAGGGGAGGAGGGTTCCCCTTTCTCCAAAACCTCTCCAGCATGTGTTGTCCCTTGAGATTTTCATCTTGGCCATTCTGATGGGTGTAAGGTAGTATCTCAGGGTCGTTTTGATTTGCATTTCCCTGATGGCTAATGAGGATGAGCATTTCTTTAAGTGTTTCTCTGCCATTCGATATTCCTCGGTCGAGAATTCTCTGTTTAGCTCTGTTCCCCATTTTTTAATTGGATTACTTGGTTTGCTGCTTTTCAGCTTCTTTAGTTCTTTGTATATACTCGATATGAGTCCTCTGTCAGATAAAGGGTTGGTGATGATTCTTTCCCAATCTGTAGGCAGTCATTTTGTATTGATGACAGTGTCCTTTGCTTTACAGAAGCTTTTCAGTTTCATGAGGTCCCATTTATTGATTGTTGCTCTTAGAGCCTGTGTTGTTGGTATTCTGTTCAGAAAGTTGTATCCTGTGCCAATGAGTTCTAGGCTGTTCCCCAATATTTCTTCTAACAGATTTAGAGTATCTGGTTTTATGTTGAGGTCTTTGATCAACTTGGAATTTAGTTTTGTGCAGGGTGATAAATATAGATCTATTTTCATTTTTCTGCATGTAGACATCCAGTTGGACCAGCACCATTTGTTGAAGATGCTGTCTTTTTTCCATTGAATGGTTTTGACTTGTTTGTCAAAAATCGAGTATTCGTAGGTGTGTGGGTTTATTTCTGGGTCTTTATGTGGTTCCATTGATCCTCCTTTCTGTTTTTATGCCAATACCATGCAGTTTTTATTACTATTGCTCTGTAGTACAACTTGAGATCGGGGATGAAGATACCTCCAGATGATCTGGTGTTGTACAGGATTGTTTTGGAGATTCTGGGTTTTTTGTTCCTCCATATAAAGCTGAGAATCTTTTTTTCAAGGTCTGTAAAGAATTGAGTTGGTATTTTGATGGGAATTGCATTGAATCTGTAGATTGCTTTTGGCAGGATGGCCATTTTCACAATGTTAATCCTACCAATCCATGAGCACGGGAGATCTTTCCATCTTCTGAGATCTTCTTCAATTTCTTTCTTCAAAGACTTGAAGTTTTTCTCAAACAGGTCTTTCACTTGCTTGGTTAGTGTCACACCAAGGTACTTTATGTTAGTTAGTGGCTGTTGTGAAGAGTGTTGTTTCCCTAATTTCTTTCTCAGCCCTTTTGTCTTTGGTATACAGGAGGGCTTCTGATTTTTTTGAGTTGATTTTGTATCCTGCCACTTTGCTGAAGGTGTTTATCAGCTGGAGGAGTACTCTGGTTGAATTTTTGGGGTTGCTCATATATACTATCATATCATCTGCAAATAGTGCCACTTTGACCTCTTCCTTTCCAATTTGTATCCCCTTGATCTCCTGTAGTTGTCTTATTTCTCTGGCTAGAACTTCAAGTACTATGTTGAAGAGGTATGGAGAGAGTGGGCAGCCATGACTTGTCCCTGATTTCAGTGGGATTGATTTTAAGTTTCTCTCCATTGAGTTTGATGTTGGCTATAGGCTTGCTGTATATTGCCTTTACTATGTTTAGATATGTGCCTTGTATCCCTGATCTCTCCAAGACTTTAAACATGAATGGGTGTTGGATTTTGTCAAATGCTTTTTCAGCATCTAAGGAGATGATCATGTGGTTTTTCTCCTTCAGTTTGTTTATGTGGTCGATTACATTGATGGATTTCCATATGTTGAACCACCCTTGCATGATGGGATGAAGCCTACTTGGTCGTGGTGTATGATCTCTTTGATGTGTTCTTGGATTCGGTTTTCAAGTATTTTATTCAGTATTTTTGAGTCAATGTTCATAAAAGAGATAGGTCTGAAGTTCTCTTTTTTTGTTGGGTCTTTGTGTGGTTTCTATTTTCTGGAATAGTTTGAGGAGAATTGGATTTAGCACTTCTTTGAAGGTCCGGTAGAATTCCACGCTGAAACCATCTTGCCCAGGGCTTTTTTTTGGAGGGGAGACTGAATGACTGCTTCAAATTCCTTGGGGGATAAAGGGCAGTTCAATCTTTCTACCTGATTTTGACTTAATGTTGGAAGATAGAATCTATCAAAATATTGTCCATTTCATTTAGGTTTTCAAATTTTGTGGCATATAGTCTTTTGTAGTATGACCTAATGATTGTTTGAATTTCCTCTGTGTCTTTAGTTATGCCACCCTTTTCATCTCTGATTTTGTTGATTTGGATAGATTCTCTCTGCTTTTTAGTTAGTTTGGCTAAGGGTTTGTCTATCTTGTTGATTTTCTCAAAGAACCAGCTTTTTGTTTCATTGATTCTTTGAATAGTTTTATTTGTTTCTAATTGATTGATTTCTGCCCTTAGTTTGATTATTTCCAGTCGTCTGCTCCTCTTGGGTGTATCTGCTTCTTTTTTTTTTCTAGGGTTTTCAGTTCAGCCATTAAGTTGTTTGTATGTGATGTTACGAATTTCTTCTTGCAGGCACTTAGTGCTATAAATTTTCCCCTGAGCACTGCTTTCAATGTGTCCCATAAATTTGGGTATGTTGTGCCTTCATTTTCATTGAATTCTAGGAAGTCTTTAATTTCTTTATTTCTTCCTTAACCCAGCTGTCATTGAGTAACAAGTTGTTCAGTTTCCATGTGCGTGTAGGCTGTTTGTTATTTCTGTTGTTGTTGAGGTCCAGCTTAAGTCCATGGTGGTCAGATAGAATACAAGGGATTATTTCAATCTTTTTTAATCTGTTGAGGCTTGCTTTATGACCAACTATATGGTCTATTTTGGAGAAGGTTCCATGCGGTGCTGAAAAGAAGGTATACTCTTTTGAGTTTGGATGAAAACATCTGTAGACGTCTATTAGCTCCATTTGATTTAGGGTCTCTGTACTTGTTTTTATTTCCCTATTTGTTTTCTGTCTAGTTGATCTGTCCCTTGGTGAGAGTGGAGTGTTGAAGTCTCCCACTTATTAGGGTTTTAGGATCAATGTGTGATTTAAGCTTTAATATTGTTTCATTTACGAATGTAGGTGCTCTTTTATTTGGGGCATAGATATTCAAAATTGTGATGTCCTCTTGGTGGATTTTTCCTTTGATGAGAATATAATGGCCGTCCTTATCTTTTTTGATTAACTTGGGTAGAAAGTCTATTTTATTAGATATTAGGATGGCTACTCCCGCTTGTTTTCTGGAACCATTTGCTTGAAAGACATTTTTCCAGCCCTTTACTCTGAGGTAGTGTTTATCTTTGTTGCATAGGTGTGTTTCTTGGATGCAACAGAATGATGGATCCTGTTTCCGCAACCATTCTGTTAGTCTGTGTCTTTTAATTGGGGAGTTGATTCCGTTGATGTTGATAGAAACTAGTGACCAACAATTGTTACTTACTTTAGATGTGGTGTTGGTGGTGTCACTGAGTTTCATTGCTTGTCTTCTTTTGGTTTTTTTGTTGTGTAGTTATCTATTTCCTCTGTTTCCTTAGATGTAGTTGTTTTCTTTGGTTTTGAGTTTCCCTTCTAGTAACTTCTGTAGAGCTGCGTTACTATGTAGATATTGTTTAAATTTGGTTTTGTCTTGGAATATCTTGAATTCTCCGTCTATGTTGATTGAAAGTCTTGCTGGGTATAGTAGTCTGGGTTAGAATCTGTGGTCCCTTAAGGACTGTATGATTTCTGTCCAGGCCCTTCTGGCTTTCATAGTTTCTGTTGAGAAATCTGGTGTGATTCTGATAGGTCTACCTTCATATGTTACTTGGCCTTTTTCCCTTGCTGCTTTTAGTATTTTTTCTTTGTTTTGTAGGTTCAGTGTTTTGATTATGATGTGATGTGAAGAATTTCTTTTCAGGTCTAGTCTACTTGTGTTCTGTAGGCCTCTTGTATGTTTATGGCCATCTCCTTCTTTAAGTTGGGAAAGTTTTCTTCTATAATTTTCTTGAAAATATTTTCCGGACCTTTGAGCCTGATATCTTCTTTTTCTCCTACACCTATTATTCTTAGGTTTTGTCT
Source organism: Psammomys obesus (assembly GCF_907164565.1). Lineage (NCBI taxonomy): Eukaryota > Metazoa > Chordata > Mammalia > Rodentia > Muridae > Psammomys > Psammomys obesus. The sequence goes on along the minus strand of NW_026596445.1, from coordinate 2,814,770 downwards.
TTTCATGGTGTCCTTGATTTCTTGGATGTTTTGTGTTTGGAACTTTTCTGATTTTATTTTTTCTTTGAGAGACATGTCAATTTCCGCAAGTGTATCTTCGGCTCCTGAGATTCTTTCTTCCATGTCTTGTATTCTGTTGGTGATGCTTACCTTTGTAGTTCCTGATCTTTTCTCTATGTTCTCCAGCTCCTGGTTTTTCTCTATTTGTGTTTCCTTTATTGATTCTAATTCTGTTTTCATGTCTTGTACCATTTCCTCCATCTGTTTGAATGTGGATTCCTGCTTTTCAATGATAGCTTCTATTTTTTTGTCGTTTCTTCTCTATGTATCACTAATTGTGCCTCTACTTCTTTGGGTATAATTGCCTTTATTTCTATGAGAGCTTTGTTTATTTCTTCTTTATTTGCCTTCATTTGTGTGCACATTTCTTTGAGAGCTTTGTGCATTTCTTCTCTGTTTGCCTCAATTTTCGTGGTCATTTCTCTGAGAGCATGATTTGTTTCCTCTTGGTTAGTCTCGATTTCTTTGGCTATTTCTCTGAGGGCTTTGTTCATTTCATCTTTATGGGCCTCTAATAGCTGGAGAAACATAGTTTTGAGGTCGTTTTCTTGTATATCTAGTGAAATAAAGTGTCCATTGTTTTGTGGGGTTGCTGATGAGGTCATTATTTCCTGATTTTTGTTGGGAGTGTTCTTAAGTCTGCCTCTAGCCATCTGGTTATCTATAATCCTCACTGTTTGTTCCTTGAGATTGTAGTTCGGGCTATGATCCTCTTTTTCTGTTTTCTGGACTGTTTTTTTCAGGAAGATGAGAGAAGTTCACTGGTTTGGGAGTGTGCATTATGGTTTCAGTTTTGCCTAAGGAATGAATGTGACGCTGGCGCTATTCGTATGTGCTTTTAGCGGGCGCTGTGTGCATGCACGGATTCTCTGACTATTGCAGTGGCCTGCAAGCCACTATTATGCAGTTCTGACTGAGATCCAGGGATTGTTTGCCTGGATTACCCTGGTGGACCCGCAAGGCAGAGGCTTCAATGTTGGGGTCGCTATCCCAAGAATCCCTATGATGCCCACACTAGGGTTGTGGGTGGCAGGGATCTCGTCTGGTTGCTTCTGTGGAGAGGCCCTGGGTCTGGGGCAATCTCTCCCTAGAAGGCTCACTCACTCTCTTGCAGGACCAGTTGGAATGCACAGGGGTTCCCCTTGCTCACTACTCTCTGATTTGGTCCTGCTGTGAAAAATGCATGGGTATGCGAATGATGAGCTCTGTGACACTGTGGCTGCAGAACTCAGTGTCCACCTTTCCTGTTGGCTGCCTCTTTGTCCTTTCCCTCTGCCAGGAGGGGTTATGTTGACTGGTCCCTGGGTGGTGGGGGAAAGAGTTAGGTTGACTGTACTCAATCCCAGATCCCAGGCCCAGATCTCTCTGCCAGAAGCAGCCTGGTGGTAGAATCTATGTTTGCTGATCTCGAGAGAGTACCAGGTAGGGTTGAGTGTCCTCAGATCCAGAGCTTGGGTTTCTCTGCTAGGGGCCGCTTGGTGAACTGGAGAGAGGGTGCTGTGTCCTTGGCAGGCTGCCTCTCTGTCCTTCCCCTCTGACCTTCCCCTCTGCTAGGGCAAGCTTATGGAGGTGCTCTCAGTGGAGTGCCAGCAGGGGTTGGGGTCTCTCAGTCGGATCCTGAGCTGGTGTTCCTCTGCCAGGGTTCGGGGGGGATGCCGGTGATTAAACTTGCTGCTAGACCTGCTGGACCCAGGAGAATCTCAGGATGTGTAGAATGACCACAGTCCCAGATCCCGAGCTGTAGTTTGTTTGCTAGGAGCAGCAGGCAGCACCGGAGTTCTGGCACTGTGAAGCCGCTGTGTGTCTCTTTATCCTTCTGCTCCACTGTGGCAGGATTATGGTGGCGTTTGGGGGAGTGCCTGAAAGGATTGGGTTTTCTCAGCCCCAATCTCGGGTTGGGGTACAGACAATGTGGTCTGTGGCAGATTCTGCTGGCCGCCTTTTGCCTCCTCCCAAGAGGGAGTAGGGATTTTGAGAGCAACTGCTCTCCTTGTGCAGCAGGAGCTCAGTTGTGATGGCGGTGGGTACCCGCGGTCAGCGAGACCTTCCAGGAAAAGACTGGGTGATCTGTGATCAGTCTCGCAACCTTCTTTCCCCATGGGGTTTTCTTGCGACTGGGACTCTCAGTCTCAGGCACCCTTGTGCTCACCAATCAGCCTGGGAAATTGATCGGGACAAGCAGGCTTGCGCCTCCAGCCCGGACACCCAAAGCCTGCGTTAGCCGGGTTCTCTTCCAGGTTCTGGCTGGGCAGCCAAGAGTGGACCCGACCGATTCCCACGCCATGGGAGCCTCCCCTCACCTGGGAAACATGATAACTGTTGTTTTAGTGCCCAGAGTTCAGTCTCCTGGTCGCTTCACTGAGTGTGCTGTCCTGCTTCTCAGACATGGTGTTCTCCAGGCGCCGCCATCTTGGCCCTCCCCCCAATTAATTTCTTATTATTTTTATTATTTATCACATTTTTTTTCAGTTTGTGTCCTGGATATAGCCCCCTCCCTCCCTCTTCTTCCCCTTAATATCAAGAACAGCCATCACAAGTCAACTTGATCACTTATCAACTTGATACACAATCACATCTTCCTATGTCATGTTTTATTTTTAAATGAAAATAATAACCCCATCATAATTATGCCTAATATATTTAATAATCAATTGCACACACCTTGTATATTTAACCCAATAGTATTCATGCCTAACATGATTTAAATATCCCTCATACAAATGCAAATTCATTATAAATTTAGAATTAGTTATAATGCCCCCTGAGAAAAATTCTTTTTTTTTTCAAATATAAATACAAAAATCAACTGATATTGTCTTAACTGATGTTGCATTTTCTGTTAAAGTAATTGAGGGAAAAAAAATCTGTGCAAACATACATTTAACAAAATAACACTGAAACACTCCTGCCAATTATAACCTTTTTTTTTTTTTTGCTTCAAATGGACACATAGCCTTAACTGGTATTTAAATTACTTTCCTCTACTACATATTCTGTATTTCCTCTACCCTCTGCGAGTATTTAAGAAGGTTTTGGCCCTTTTCTTGGATGAATGGCGCATACCTTTATTCCTGAAATGTCTTTGCCCTGACTATTTATGGGTAAGTGATAGTTGTAGAGCTTATTGCATGAGCACAGGTGAGAAGATATTTACTAGAGCATGGAAACCTTATCATTTGCTATATCATTTGAGAAATAATGGCACATTCTCCTCTACAACTATCACTTACCCATAAATAGTCCTTCAAAAGGTGGTTATAAATTTTTTTCAATAAACTCAAAACCTGATTATTCCCATATTTTGAACTTTGGCCTGTTGAAAGATTCTGCATTAATTGTTAACCACCTTAGGAATAACCTTACCAAATGAAGATCTGGTGCAGAAATAATCTGTGGCTATACACATGGATATTTAGAAAGCATACCTACTTAGCAAAGCCAATAGTAATGAGTTCCCTCTCAAGAGCCAAAGAACTCCCTCACCATACTCTTCACATATTTTTTGTCATATTTATAGACAAAAGCATGCATTGTTTCTTTCCTGCGGGGCAAAACTCAAATCCACTCCAAAATCGGTTATCCTCATAGAATCTGTCATTATTGCTATGATCTTAGTTATGAATACTTATTTGAGAGATTTGTGAACCTGCTGTTAAGGTCTAAGTTTGGCATTTTCAGATACCCCCTGAACTCACTGCAAAATGATAGACGCTCTTTATCAGCAGGGCTTCCCTTTTCTCTGCCTTATCTCAGAGTCTGAATTTGCACATCCTCTGTGTGAGGAATGTCATGTAGTCCTTATGAGGGAAAAAAAAAAAAAACAGGTACAACTACCTTTCTATTGGTAGAACGTATTCAGGAAATACCTGGGGAAACTCGGAAATAGTCCATGCTATGCTAATGAAACCTTAGCTTTCAAGAAATGACCTTTAACCATACTTGGAGTTTATGCCTACCCATAGGATAATTAAGTGCCTTTTACTCCGGGTGCTACTGTGCTTTAATGAAATATTGTGCTGCTGCATGTAATTGATGTATCCCTGGCATCCCTAGCCCCCATAGATCTAACACATTCATTCTCAAAAGTCCTTCCACTGCTCAACATTTAAAAGTTCCTGTTTTCATGTGAAATAAAGGAGGAGGGTGCCATCATCTACTCCATCTGAGTGGAGACTGTCATTTATTCTAGGGAATGAAGGGATCCCATCCTCCCTGAATAATTAGCCACTGGATTCCCAGACATGGCTTCAGACAAGTCTTATTTGCATAATGCAGGTTTTCTCGAGTGATTCTACATAAAACTTTATGCATTGTATGACCCATTACTAATCTGAAATGTGACTTCAGGAGCATGTATGCTAGTAATGTGATGATTCACAGGTTACTTCATATATTCTGAGGACTCTGTCTCTACACCATTGATTTATGGCAGTTCTAGTTTACCTTGGCAGCTGGGAAAGGGTGGAGGGGGACAGTACTTTGGTGATTCAGCATTCCTCCTTGCCAACAGTCTTTTCTACAATGTTAACTTTGTAGCCTTTTTAAAGGCTTGTTGAACCTCATTCTATAATTTATTCACCTGCTTCAATCTAAATTAGGTGTTATTAAGAGATAGTGTTGACTCTCATCTCATTGTTTATAATCTCCATATTGCTTTCCAAAACCAAGATAGTTATAGCAGTTAACAAATGTCAGTGGTGTAGAATAGTGTCTTTATGTGTATGTTCCTGCCTATATTTACTATACCTTTGTCTCTGAGGTGATTGCCATTTCAACAAACATGAGTGAATATATTACTGTGTCTTAATTCATAGTACCTCATAGTTCCTATAGCTTTTGTTCACCATTGTCATTTCCTTCAGAATTATGTTCTGCAGTTTTACTCTGTGTGTTTGTGTGTCTGTGTGTATGTGTGTGAGAGAGAGATAGAGAGCATATGCATGTAAAGCATGCATACATGTGTGTAATTGAATCGTTTTCTTAATTTTACATGCTTTTAATTGTTTGATGAAAATTAAATATTGAGTTTTCACTTTTGTATTTTGTGCTATTTTCTGAGAAAGGGGTCTGTAGTCCTGATTGTCCTGGAACTTACTACATATAACAGCCTGACATTGAACTCACAGAGAAATCTTGGCTTCTGCCTCCCAAGTATTGGGATTAAAGGTGCATGAAACTGTGCTAGTGAAAAAGTTAATACTTGAATGAATGGTTTCTTTTATCAATTTTGGCAGACTGGCTATATGGCCAAAATAGTCTTCAGGAAGATATAATTTTAACCTTAGGAAGAGGTTGAGATGAAGGCTGGATACTCGCCCATTCTGACCTTGCTGAGATATTGTGTACCATTCTAAAATCTCTCTTGTTATCTTTTGACTACAGTCTGTGCCTTTGTTGTAAACTTTTCTCAGAATGATATTGAAATATGAACAAATTTTTAAAAGTTGAGACCTGTGTGTATGTGGTGTGATCAGTAGGAACAATGCTTTCCAGAAATAATAATTGCTTAAAGTATTTAAGAGTATTTGTTAACTTGTAATATGTGTAATATGTGATATATATTTATGCATACACACACACACACACACACACACACACACACACACATATATATATATATATATATATATATATATATATACAAACACATATTACAGACACACAAACACACAAAAATATTCTCATCCCTGAGACTTTCTGCATCCTGGCTTTGCGATGGTAGCCTCTCAGATGAGGCTGTGACACTGTAATACCAGCATCATTAAACTTTCAAAAGAACCCCAAAATGGGACCATTAAATCAAACTTTTATCTACCACAGAAAGAAACATTATGTCAATGAACATATTTTCTTCATACAATACCCAGTCTCAAGTATTTTATTTCAGCAACAGAAAGCATAATATACTATACCTTATAACTAAAACAAACATTATTTTAAGTCATCTTAATTTTCTCTAAACTTTTTAATTTTCTCCAAATTCTGACTCTGAGTCATTAGTAACTCAGTATCTTCACTCATAATCTCTTGCTTTTCTTAGTCATGCTCCAATGTACGCAGAACAGAGATAAGTCCTCAGGTAGTTCTCAAGCTTGTTAGAACATTGCTAATAATATCTACTCTGCTCCTTCTAGTTTTAGTGAAGAATCTTGGAGTTGAGCTGTGACTGTCTATGGGTCAAGGCCATGCTGTGCTAGGAGTTAAAAAAGGATGAACAAGTACTGTAAACTTTTCAACTATTTTGGATGTAGTTTGGTTATTTTGTCATTCTTTTTTTTTTTTTTTTCTCAATCGGGTGTTCAGTAGTTTTTGTGCATACGTGCTTATTTCTTATTTTATAGAGTTCCCCCATGGTCACCCGTGTTATAGTTTGTGTATTGTTTTATATATCCATGGGAGAACAAATTATCAGATTTTTTTTAAAAAAAAACATATTTTATTTTTATTAATTACAACTTATTCAATTTGTATCCCAGCTATATCACCCTCCCCCACCCTCTCCCAATCTTACCCTCCCTACCTCTTCTTCTCCTATGCCCCTCCCCGAGTTCAATGATAGGGGAGTTCCTCCTTCCCTTCTATCTGACCCTAGTCTATCTGATCTCATCAAGACTAGCTTCATTGTCTTCCTCTGTGGACTGGTAAGGCTGCTCCCCTTCAGGTGGAGGTGACCAAAGAGCAAGCCAATCAGTTTATGTCAGAGACAGTCCCTGTTCCTATTACTAGGGAACCTTCTTGGACACTGAGTTGCCATGGGCTACAACTGTACAGGAGGTGTAGGTTAACTCCATCATGGCCCTTGGTTGGAGTATCATTCTCAGAAAATACCCCTGTGCCCCAATTTTTTTTGGTTCTGTTGCTCTCCTTGTGGAGCTCCTGTCCCCTCCAGGTCTTTTTATCTTCCCCTTCTTTCATAAGATTCCCTGCACTAGGCCCAAAGTTTGGCTATGAGTCATAGCTTATGTTTTGATACCCTGCTGGGTATAGTCTTTCAGAGTTCCTCTGTGGTAGGTTCCTGTCCTGCTCCCTGTTTTCTTTTGTCCTCAAGTATTGTTTTATGTCTAAAAATGTTACATACATTAAAAAAAATAGGTGTTGAAATTTTCTACCTTGAAAGTATTTTTTTTAATTTTTACTTGCAATTATATATAAAACTTGTTATGAATGTTTGCATGACATTATTATATAACGATACAAATGTAATTGTTATATTGTCTTGGTGAACTGAATATTGTTTCATCACATAAATAACCTTTTTCTAATATCTTAAGATTTATATATTTTTATTATCAGAAGTGTGTATGTGCCTGCTTATGTGTATATGTACACTAAGTACATACTGGTGTCCTGTAAAGCCAGATAAGGTGCTGGGTATTATAACTTGAGTCGCATGTAAACATAAAACTTCTGGCAATACATACTAGGAACCAAACATAGTTCCCCAGAAAGAATAGCAAACATTCTTAATGACAGAGCCATTTCTCCAGCTCCTTCTAATATTTAAATGTATGCATGTTATTGGCATAAACATGATAAGCTATATATAAATTAGTAATTTTATGGTATGTTGATTTCCATACTTTGGCTCTCAGACTTTTTTGTGTTTTATTTCTTATTTTCACATGAGAAGTATAAAACTGGTTTTTATTATTGATATTTTTCTACTGTTCTATGTTAAACTATTATGTAACTTGGATGACTGTCTTAAATAAAAATATTGGTGATATTTATAATATAGTAAATATATAGACTTGTTTCTACTACTGTAGTTTTCTTAGTAGAATTTTATGGAATGTTTGTTACAGGTTTAAACTTTATTACACATATCCATACACATGTGAGTGTGCATATACACAAAAAGATAAGCATATTCGTCTATAAAAATTATCAAAACCTTCTTCATAACTGAATAATAATACTATATACTTACATCCTCTTGATTTTCCAGTACCCTTACCCTCAATATAACAACATTTATTGTTAATATACTATTGTTATATAGGCATTTTAGGTAATCATTAACATAATCATTTTCCTTCTTTTCTGTTATAACCGATATTTTATTTTTATTTAGCAATGTCATCAACTTAATTGATGGCTTTTACTTTGCCTATTACGTAAAATAGTACCCTTTTCCCATTAGTATTTTCATGGTACCTTCAAAAATGTTAATTTATTGAGATTTATTTTATTTTATGTGTATGAATTTTTTTGTCTTGTTTTGTTTCTGCATGGAAGTATTTACAACATACCTGATGCCCGCAGAGGTCAGAAGACAGTATACTATTTCTTGCACCTAAAGTTATGGACTAGTGTAAGTTAGTCCATGTGGCTGCTGGGAAATAAATCTGAGCCCCTATAATCTCAGCAAATGTTCTTAACTACTAAGCAAATGCTCAAAGCCCCTGAGATATATGTAGAGCAAGAACTTTCACTGAAAATGTTTAGATGCCTCCATCACTGTGTTTGGGGGATTAGAATTTTATGGCTCTTACTATTTATTTATATCCATAATACTTGTTTCTTAACTTTTCATATTTTTGTTTTATATTTTCTATTTCATTTGTCACTTGTTTTTAATCTAGGGAATTATGCAAACTGGGATGACTGTTCCTGTAGCTTATTTTGCATTTGTTTTTATTCAACTCTATATGCCTCCTATGATATTGCCATTACAAGAATTTTATTTTTCATGATTAAATTGATTATGAATTCTTATTATTTCATGTCACTAAAATTTTGCTTTATAATTTTCAGTATATATAGCTTATTATAATTTTAATCACCAATTAGAAAAGGTACTATTGTCATATCCAAGTGAATTTCAATTATTTTCTTAAAGTTATTGTATTTCTCAGATTTATATTTTGACCCATGACACCTGAGTAAGTATAACTGAAAATGCACATCACACATCAAAGTTTAGTAATACTGTGTGATCAGTGTCCCACACATTTTTCTTCTAGTAGTGAACTATAAAAAACTTTAGGATAGAATCTTTCTTTGAAAAATGCCTAGCACAGAAAAATAATTCCCAGGTCTATTAGTTTTATATATCTCCCTCCAGGCAATTCAAGTCAAGGGATGGCCTTTAGAACCTGTGAAAAAAGCTGTATTTGGAGGAGGTATGACCTAGATCAGAAGTTGACAAAAAGAAAGAAAGAAATACATAGAAATCCAATGGGACAAATGCAGACCAGACCTGACCTAGTTTTTGTTGTTGTTGTTATTTGTTTTGTTTATTTGATTGTTTTACAGGCCTGTCACTGTAACTAGTTTGTACATTTTAAAGTATTATAAAAGATACAAGTAAAGTATGTAACAGAGATCTGTGTGGACTCTAAATGTAAACTGTTTACTGTCTATCCTTTCTCCAAAAAATAAAATAAATCTTAAGCTATGTTGTAGATAAAAATCAGATAGACTTACAAGGCTGAAGAAGAAAAGGAGTATACCCTTGGGTCTAGCCAGACTTCTTGGAATAAACCTTGGTCATTACCTTGGCAAGTGATTTGATGCTCAGCTTCTCGCACCCATAAACACATGTTACTCATACATACACTCTTACACATATAAGTATGCATAAAAAAGAAAGAAATATTTTTCAAAATAAAGTTAGAAGATAATTTCTACTATCATTTTTGCGGGTTATTTAATTTTTCCTACTTCACTGTGCTAGAATATCTCATTTTATCTTAATAAGCCACCAGATTAATGTTTGTGATGTAGGTTCTCCCATTCTCAGATTCTTAACTTTTTGAATGAATGACAACAACAGATTTCCTGGATCTCCAGTTTTTTTTTAGGTAAGATCATCAGGTAAATTATTTTGCTAATAAGCATTGTTAGTCAACTAAACTATATCTGTTTTAAACCTTTACCATAAAGCGGAGTGGTCTTAAATGACAAATATCAAACATTATACTTTTCATTTGCCTCTTAACCATACATTAAACCCAGGGACAGAACATTTATAATCACTCATAGTAGACCACCATTCAGTCTCACTTTTACCACCCAATGAAGTGACCTGTTAAATCTGTTTCAATGACAAAACTGCATCACAAAGTACAAAGTTTCTTCTTAGTGGGTCCATGTTAATGTATTTAGTAAAATCAAAATTTGTCTTTCCTCATCTAGTGTCTGACACATTTATTTATTTATGGTTATATTTAAAAGAGAACATTCAGGTAGCTATTTTGAGTGAAATATACTCATTTGGGGCATACATTGTACTTCTCTTTGGAGACATGGTAATATTTGTGTCTAAAACCAAGAATAAATCATAGGCATGGGTCTCAAAGTCTGCTGGTATCATCTTGCATGGTAATTGCCTCAGGGGAATCATTGAAGATTTTAAGGGATACAGAATTAATTTTCCTAGACAAAGTTAATAAAAGTATTACTAGTGGGGGATAGGATATTTCCTCTAACAGTAAGGAGGACATGTGTTTTCTCAGCTTGTTTGCAGTAAGCATTTCTATTTGGTTTTTGAAAAGAAAAATGGTCTTAGAAGACAAAAACATGGTTGAATGTCAGTCTCAGAAAAAAACGTGTGCCCAGATATATTTGGTCCTTGTGGAGCTCCTATACTTTCCCCATCATACTAACTCCCCTTCTTTCATATGATTCCCTGTACTCTGCCGAAGGTTTGGTCATGAGTCTTTGTATTTCCTTTGAAAACACTGCTAGTTAGAGTCTTTCAGATGTGCTCAGTAGACTCCTGTCATACGATCAATGCACATCCCATCTGTCTTTCTAAATGAGGATTGATCATCTTACCCCATGTCCGCTCTCTTGATTATCATTTTTAGGTGTATAGATTTCATTATGTTTGTCATATCTTATAGGTCTATATAAGTGAGTATATACCATGTTTGTCTTTCTCCTTCTGGAATATTTCACTCAGAATGATCTTTTCTAGATCCCACCATTTGCCTGCAAATTTCATGATTTCCTCCTTTTTGATTGCTGAGTAGTATTCCATTGTGTAAAAATACCACAATTTCTGTACCCTTCCTCCATTGATGGACATCTGGGTTGTTTCCAGGTTTTGACTATTACAAATAAAGCTGCTATAAACATGGTTGAGCAAGTATCCCTTTTGTGTACTTGAGCAAAGTTTGGGTATACACCTAGCAGTGGTATAGCTAGGTCTTGAGGAAGTACTATTCCTAATTGTCTTAGAAAGCACCGGATAGATTTCCAAACTAGTTGTACCATTTTACATTCCCACCAGCAGTGGAGGAGGGTTCCCCTTTCTCCACAACCTCTCCAGCATGTGTTGTCACTTGAGTTTTTCATCTTGGCCATTCTCATGGGTGTAAGGTGAAATCTCAGGGTCGTTTTGATTTGCATTTCCCTGATGGCTAATTAGGTTGAGCATTTCTTTTTCTTTTTTTTTTTTTAGTAACCTCTCTCTCTCTCTCTCTCTCTCTCTCTCTCTCTCTCTATATATATATATATATATATATATATATATATATATATATTATGTTTCCAATTATATGTTTGTTTCTCTTCTTCTCCAAGTAGCTTGTTCCATGTGATATGTGTTTTCATCAACAACAATCCTGAGCCTCTGCAGGCTTGGTAAATATAGAGGTCACAGTTGTGATAATGCACAGAAAGCATATGGCATGTGATTGTATTTTTATATATTTGAAAGACTACAGAGGTGAGATTTTGTTTTTAATTTTATTTTTCTTTTTAGTTACATTTTGTTAACTCTGTGTCCCAGCTGTATCCCGCTCCCTCATTCCCTCCCCAACCCCACACTCCCTCCCTGGTCTCCTCCCTGCCCCTTTCCAAGTCTACTGATAGGGGAGGACCTCCTCCCCTTTCATTTGACCCTGTTTTATCAGGTATCTACAAGGCTGGCTGCAAAGTCCTCCTCTGTGGCCTAACAGACTGTTCCTCCCCTGGGGGGGGGGTCAAACAGCCTGCCCTTGAGATCCTGTTAGAAATAGTCTGTGTTCCCCTTACTTTGGAAAACTACTTGGTTACTGAGCTACCACGGGCCACATCCAAGCAGAAGTTCTAGGTTATATCCATAGATGGTCCTTGGTTGAGTGTCAGTCTCAGAAAAGACCCTGTGCCCAGATATAGTTGGTCCTTGTAGAGCTCCTATCCTTTCCATATCATACTAACTTCCCTTCTTTCATATGATTCCCTGCACTCTGCCGAGGGTTTGGTTATGAGTCTTAGTGTCTGCTTTGAAACACTGCTAGGTAGAGTCTTTCAGATGCCTTTTGTGGTAGACTCCTGTCATACGTTCAATGCACATCCCATTTGTCTTTCTAAATGAGAATTAATCACCTTCGCCTGTGTCCACTTTCTTGATTATCTTCTTTAGGTGTGTAGATTTCATTATGTTTATCATATCTTGTAGGTCTATATAAGCAAGTATATACCAAGTTTGTCTTTCTCCTTCTGGGATACTTCACTCAGAATGATCTTTTCTAGATCCCACCACTTGCCTGCAAATTTCATGATTTCCTCCTTTTTGATTGCTGAGTAGTATTCCATTGTGTAAAAATACCACAATTTCTGTATCCATTCCTCCGTTGATGGACATCTGGGTTGTTTCCAAGTTCTGGCTATTACAAATAAAGCTGCTACGAACATGGTTGAACAAATGTCCTTGTTGTGTACTTGAGCAAATTTTGGGTATATACCTAGGAATGGTATAGCTGGGTCTTGAGGTAGCACTACTCCTAGTTGTCTGAGAAAGCGCCAGATTGACTTCCAAAGTGGTTGAACCAGTTTACATTCCCACCAG
>NW_026596445.1:2729643-2796929 GCF_907164565.1 Psammomys obesus | reverse complement strand
CAATCCATGAGCACTGGAGATCTTTCCATCTTCTGAGATCTTCTTCAATTTCTTTCTTCAAAGACTTGAAGTTTTTCTCAAACAGGTCTTTCACTTGCTTGGTTAGAGTCACACCAAGGTACTTTATGTTATTAGTGGCTATTGTGAAGGGTGTTGTTTCCCTAATTTCTTTCTCAGCCTTTTTGTCTTTGGTATACAGGAGGGCTTCTGATTTTTTTGAGTTGATTTTGTATCCTGCCACTTTGCTGAAGGTGTTTATCAGCTGAAGAAGTTCTCTGGTTGAAACTTTGGGGTCGCTCATGTATACTATCATATCATCTGCAAATAGTGCCACTTTGACCTCTTCCTTTCCGATTTGTATCCCCTTGATCTCCTTTAGTTGTCTTATTGCTCTGGCTAGGACTTCAAGTACAATGTTGAATAGATATGGAGAGAGTGGGCAGCCTTGTCTTGTCCCTGATTTCAGTGGGATTGATTTAAGTTTCTCTCCATTGAGTTTGATGTTGGCTATAGGCTTGCTGTTTATTGCCTTTACTATGTTTAGATATGTGCCTTGTATCCCTGATCTCTCTAAGACTTTATACATAAATGGGTGTTGGACTTTGTCAAATGCTTTTTCAGCATCTAAGGAGATGATCATGTGTTTTTTTCTCCTTCAGTTTGTTTATGTGGTGGATTACATTGATGGATTTCCATATGTTGAACCACCCTTGCATGATGGGATGAAGCCTACTTGGTCATGGTGGATGATATCTTTGATGTGTTCTTGGATTCGGTTTGCAAGTATTTTATTGTGTATTTTTGCATCAATGTTCATAAGAGAGATAGGTCTGAAGTTCTCTTTTTTTGTTGGATCTTTGTGTGGTTTAGGTATCAAGGTGACTATGGCTTCATAGAATGAGTTTGGTAGTGTTCCTTCTATTTCTATTTTATGGAATAGTTTGAGGAGAATTGGTGTTAGTACTTCTTTGAAGGTCTTGTAGAATTCTGCGCTGAAGCCATCTGGTCCAGGGCTTTTTTTGGAGGGGAGACTGTTAATGACTGCTTCAATTTCCTTGGGAGATATAGGGCTATTCAGTCTTTCTACCTGATCTTGACTTAATTTTGGTAGATGGAATCTGTCAAGAAAGTTATCCATTTCATTTAGATTTTCAAATTTTGTGCCATATAGGCTTTTGTAGTATGACCTAATAATCGTTTGGATTTCCTCAGTGTCTGTAGTTATGTCCCCATTTTCCTTTCTGATTTTGCTGATTTGGATAGTTTCTCTCTGCTTTTTAGTTAGTTTGGCTAAGGGTTTGTCTATATTGTTGATTTTCTCAAAAAACCAGCTTTTTGTTTCATTGATTCTTTGAATAGTTTTATTTGTTTCTAATTGATTGATTTCTGCCCTTAGTTTGATTATTTCCAGCCGTCTGCTCCTCTTGGGTGTATCTGCTTCTTTTTTTTTTTCTAGGTTTTTCAGTTGGGCCATTAAGTTGTTTGTATGTGATGTTACGGAATTCTTCTTGTAGGCACTTAGTGCTATAAATTTTCCTCTGAGCACTGCTTTCAATGTGTCCCATAAATTTGGGTATGTTGTGCCTTCATTTTCATTGAATTCTAGAAAGTCTTTAATGTCTTTCTTTATTTCTTCCTTGACCCAGCTGTCATTGAGTAGTAAGTTGTTCAGTTTCCATGTGCGTGTTGGCTTTTTGTTGTTTCTGTTGTTGTTGATGTCCAGCTTTAGTCCATGGTGGTCAGATAGTATACAAGGGATTATTTCAATCCTTTTGTATCTGTTGAGGCTTGCTTTGTGACCAACTATATGGTCTATTTTGGAGAAGGTTCCATGCGGTGCTGAAAAGAAGGTGTACTCTTTTGAGTTTGGGTGAAAAGATCTGTAGACGTCTATTAGGTACATTTGATTTAGGGATTCTGTGAGTGCTTTCATTTCCCTATTTGGTGTCTGTCTGGTTGATCTGTCCCTTGATGAGAGTGGGGTGTTGAAGTCTCCCACTATTAAGGTATTAGGATCAATGTGTGATTTAAGCTTTAATATTGTTTCATTTACGAATGTAGGTGCTCTTGTATTTGGGGCATAGATATTCAAAATTGTGATGTCCTCTTGGTGGATTTTTCCTTTGATGAGAATATAGTGGCCCTCTTCTTTTTTGATTAACTTCGGATGAAAGTCTATTTTATTAGATATTATGATGGCTACTCCAGCTTGTTTTCTGGAACCATTTGCTTGAAAAATATTTTTCCAGCCCTTTACTCTGAGGTAGTGTTTATCTTTGTTGCATAGGTGTGTTTCTTGGATGCAACAGAATGTTGGGTCCTGTTTCTGTAACCATTCTGTTAGCCTGTGTCTTTTTATTGGTGAGTTGAGTTCATTAATATTGATAGATAATATTGACCAATGCATGTTAGTTCCTTTTGTAATGGAGTCGATGATCTTACCCTGTTTCATTGTTTGTTTTCTTTCCATTTTTGTTGGGATATTATCTGTATGCCCTGTTTTCTTGGGTGAATTCGTTTTCGTTGGATTGGAGTTTTCCTTCTAGTATCTTCTGTAGGGTTGGTTTGCTGTATAGATATTGCGTAAATTTAGTTTTGTCATGGAATATTTTGTTTTCTCCATCTATGTTGATTGAAAGCTTTGCAGGGTATAGTAGTCTCGGTTGACATTTGTGATCTCTTAGAGTCTCCATGATGCTTGCCCAGGCCTTTCTGGCTTTCATAGTTTCTGATGAGAAGTCTGGTGTGATTCTGATAGGTCTACCTCCATATGTCACTTGGCCTTTTTCCCTTGCTGCTTTTAATATCTTTTCTTTGTTCTGTAGATTTAGTGTTTTGACTATGACGTGACGTGATGTGTTTCTTTTCTGGTCTAGTCTATTTGGTGTTCTGTAGGCCTCTTGTATATTTATGGACATCTCTTTCCATAAGAAAGACATCTCTCCCAAAGAAAATTTGGGAAAATTTTCTTCTATGATTTTCTTGAAAATATTTTCTGGACCTTGGAGCCTGGAGTCTTCTTTTTCATCAATTCCTATTATTCTTAGATTTTGTCTTTTCATAGCATCCTTGATTTCTTGGATATTTTGTGATTGGAACTTTTCTGATTTCACTTTTTCTTTGAGAGAAGTATCAATTTCTGCAAGTGTGTCTTCAGCTCCAGAGATTCTCTCTTCCATATCTTGTATTCTGTTGGTGATGCTTACTTTTGTGGTTCCTGATCCTTTCTCCAAGTTCTCCAGCTCAAGAGTTTTCTCATTTTGTGTTTTCTTTATTGATTCTAATTCTGTTTTCATGCCTTGCACAATTTCTTTCATGTGTTTGAATTTGGATTCCTGCCTCTCTACAATGGACTCTATTTCTTTGTTCATTTCCTTTTTATATGCCACTAATTTTTTCTCTACTTGTGCCTCTATTTGTTTGGTTATGTTTGCCTGTGTTTCTTTAAGGGTTTTGTCTATTTCTTCTTTCTTTACCTCCAATTGACTGGCCACCTCTTTGAAAGATTTGTTCATTTCCTCCTTATGAGCCTCAAATAATTGAACAAGCATGGCTTTAAGGTCATTTTCCTGTGCTTCTGATGAATTGGAGTATCCATCGATTTTGGAGTTTGCTGGTGAAGTCATGATGTCCTGATTTATGTTGGAAGTGTTCTTTCGCCTACCCTTGGCCATTGGCTTATCTGAGACCTTCACTGTTTGTTTTTGGATTCTGCCTATCAGACTGGTACTGTCTCTCTCTCGAGTCTGGAGAATTCTTCAGGAAGTTGAGAGAGGTCCGGTGTCCTTATCGTGTTCTGAGGACTAGCTGTACCTGTGGGAGGAAAGTACGCAGGCGCAAACAGAGGCAAATGCAAGCGTGAGTGCGTGTGTGTGTGTGTGTGTGTGTGTGTGTGTGTGTGTGTAAGTGGGCGTGAGCGTGTGTCTCGAGGGACAGAGTGTTGGCTAATGTTGAACCCTTGAGTGTGTGGGAGGGACTCTGCAATTTATGTTGCAGGCGCTAGTGATCGCAGCGCAATTTCTGGCATTAACTGCCTTAACTCCTCAATTAGACCCACAGAGCAGGAACTTCAATGTTCCAAGTGCCCCTCTGTTTCCCAAAGTGGGTATATGGGTGGGAGTGGGTTCGATGCCTGGCTTCTGTTTTAGAAGGACCCAGGATCAGGGGAGCTGCAGATTCTTAAGGGTGCACTCACTTACAGGCAGGTTACTTGGCAGAGATCGGGGTATAGGCTCTCTGTTCTCTGGTTTGGCCCTGCTTCTTTGATGTGCTCCGCCAGTTCCATGCTGCTGTCACTGCCAGGTTATGAGGTCTTGCTGCAGTGGAGATTTCAGGGTGTTCACGTCAGTAGGAATCGGGGTAACCAGGCTTTCTGTTCTCTGGTTTGGCCCTGGTTAGTCTTAAACTGGAGGGCTGATGTGCCCCGCCAGCTTAGTGCTGCTCTGCCGCCAGGTTATAAAGTCCCACTGTAACTAGAGACTGGGTTGCTAGTCCAGATGCTTTCTGGGAAGTCCTGGGGTCTCTTCACTGTGCTCTCCAAGCTTCAGAGGCCCAGCGCCTGGTGTGTCTAGCTTGTATGGCATTTCTGTCTGGGTTTTGGTGAGAATATAGCATATTCTTTGTCACTGTGGGGTTGGGCAGGCCATACCGTCAGTGATGGTGCTCTGCAGAGCTAGTATGGCGTCTAGCAGACTCATGCCCTGGGAGGATGGTGCAGCCGCCGCACGAATCTGGGACTCCGAGACACAGTACTGCTGGCCTTTGCCAATAAAGGGCTTGGGGCTCCACCTCAGTGGCTGCAGGCCCCAGGCAGTTAGGTCTGGGCTGAGAAAGGTGAGTCTGCTGTGCCAAGGAGGAGGGAGGTCTGGGGGAGGGGAGTGCAGAGAGATCAAAGGATCATTTCTCACCTTCCCCAAACAAGTCCCTGGGTGACCGGAGACCAAGGTTTTCACCTCCTGCAATGTTCCCTGTTGTTTAGAAAGTCTCTCCATTGTTTCCCTGGCTTCAGAAGTTCTTCCACTCATCAACCCAGAACTTTATCTCTTCCACAGCTCGGAAACTGTGTGTGCTAGTCACCATCTTGGCTCCGCCCCCCGAGCATTTCTTTAAATGTTTCTCTGCCATTCAATATTCCTCTGTCGAGAATTCTCTGTTTAACCCTGTTCCCCATTTTTTTAATTGGATTACTTGGTTTGCTGCTTTTCAGCTTCTTTAGTTCTTTGTTTATACTGGATATTAGTCCTCTGTCAGATAAAGGGTTAGTGAAGGTTCTTTCCCAATCTGTAGGCAGTCGTTTTGTTTTGATGACGGTGTCCTTTGCTTTACAGAAGTTTTTCAGTTTCATGAGGTACCATTTATTGATTGTTGCTCTTAGAACCTGTGTTGTTGGTGTTCTGTTCAGGAAGTTGTCTCCTGTGCCAATGAGTTCTAGGCTGTTCCCCACTTTTTCTTCTAAACGATTTAGAGTATCTGGTTTTATGTTGAGGTCTTTGATCCACTTGGACTTTAGTTTTCTGCAGTGTGATAAATTTTTCTGCATGTAGACATCCAGTTGGACCAGCACCATTTGTTGAAGATGCTGTCTTTTTTCCATTGGATGGTTTTGGCTTCTTTGTCAAAAATCAAGTATTCATAGGTGTGTGGGTTTATTTCTGGGTCTTCTATGCGATTCCATTGATCCTCCTTTCTGTTTTTATGCCAATACCATGCAGTTTTTATTACTACTGCTCTGTAGTACAACTTGAGATTGGGGACAGAGATACCTCCAGGTGATCTGTTGTTGTACAGGATCGTTTTGGAGATTCTGGGTTTTTTGTTTCCCATATGAAGCTGAGAATCTTTTTTTCAAGGTCTGTAAAGAATTGAGTTGGTATTTTGATGGGAATTGCATTGAATCTGTAGATTGCTTTTGGCAGGATGGCCATTTTTTTTTCTGTCTTTTCCCTTTTAGGGAAAAGAGAAAACATTGAATGTGATTTTGAATCTTAGCAAAATGTTTACCCCAAATAGGAAGAAAATGAATGAAAAAACTTAACTGGAAGGTTTACCATCACTTTTTCTCTGTGTTGGGAATGGAGGCTTTTTTTTTTTTTTAACTAATGTTTTTTTATTTTTTATTTTTTCTTTTTTTCTTTTCATTTTTTTATTAATTACACTTTATTCATTTTTTATCCCTCCATAAGTCCCTCCCTCCTCCCCTCCCGGTTCCACCCTCCCCTGCTTTCTGCATGCATGCCCCTCCCCAAGTCCACTGATAGGGGAGGTCCTCCTCTCCTTCTTTCTGATCTTAGTCTATCAGTTCTCATCAGAAGTGGCTGCATTGTCAGGGTTCTAGGTTATCTCCACAGATAGTCCTTGGTTGGAGTATGAGTCTCTGGGAAGTTCCTTGTGTTCAAATTATCTTGTTCTGTTGCTCTCCTTGTGGAGTTCCTGCAGGATGGCCATTTTCACAATGTTAATCCTACCAATCCATGAGCACTGGAGATCTTTCCATCTTCTGAGATCTTCTTCAGTTTCTTTCTTCAGAGACTTGAAGTTTTTCTCAAACAGGTCTTTCACTTGCTTGGTTAGTGTCACCCCAAGGTACTTTATGTTAGTTAGTGGCTGTTGTGAAGAGTGTTGTTTCCCTAATTTCTTTCTCGACCCTTTTGTCTTTGGTATACAGGAGGGCTTCTGATTTTTTTGAGTTGATTTTGTATCCTGCCACTTTGCTGAAGGTGTTTATCAGCTGGAGGAGTTCTCTGGTTGAATTTTTGGGGTTGCTCATATATACTATCATATCATCTGCAAATAGTGCCACTTTGACCTCTTCCTTTCCAATTTGTATCCCCTTGATCTCCTTTAGTTGTCTTATTTCTCTGGCTAGAACTTCAAGTACTATGTTGAAGAGGTATGGAGAGAGTGGGCAGCCTTGTCTTGTCCCTGATTTCAGTGGGATTGATTTAAGTTTCTCTCCATTGAGTTTGATGTTGGCTATAGGCTTGCTGTTTATTGCCTTTACTATGTTTAGATATGTGCCTTGTATCCCTGATCTCTCTAAGACTTTATACATGAATGGGTGTTGGATTTTGTCAAATGCTTTTTCAGCATCTAAGGAGATGATCATGTGGTTTTTCTCCTTCAGTTTGTTTATGTGGTGGATTACATTGATGGATTTCCATATGTTGAACCACCCTTGCATGCCAGGGATGAAACCTACTTGGTCATGGTGGATGATATCGTTGATGTGTTATTGGATTCGGTTTGCAAGCATTTTATTGAGTATTTTTGCATCAATGTTCTTAAGAGAGATAGGTCTGAAGTTTTCTTTTTTTGTTGGGTCTTTGTGTGGTTTAGGTATCAGGGTGACTGTAGCTTCATAGAATGAGTTTGGTAATGTACCTTCTGTTTCTATTTTGTGGAATAGTTTGAGGAGAATTGGTTTTAGTACTTCTTTGAAGGTCTGGTAGAATTCCGCGCTGAAACCATCTGGCCCAGGGCTTTTTTTGGAGGGGAGACTGTGAATGACTACTTCAATTTCTTTGGGGGGTATAGGGCTATTCAGTCTTTCTACCTGATCTTGACTTATTTATTTATTTGAGATCAGAGAGAAAATATATTTCTGATTTCTTATCATCACTACTGTTGCTGTTACTCTCATGTTGCTCTGAAGCAAACTGCTTTCCCTAAACTACTTATGGAGGATTGTGGGTACCATTTCTCTGTTAATTTAGTTCTATGTTCTACATAGAGTTTGATTCCTCCACAAGGCTCTGGCTTTCAGCTTCTCCATGTAAATCTACTCACTGTTAGCCATCCTTACTCCTGCATCTGGCCTGCAAGAGTTCCTGGCAAGTGCATGCTCCCTCCCTCCCTTCAATGGACTCAGATTTTATTAGTAAAAGAAAAATATGACCACATTCAGAGGCCATAACTCTCCTTACCAATTTCCAAATTATTAAGAGCATAGACAGATGGTTCCCAAATATCTAAACTCTACTCTGAGCTCCCCAAAGTTTCTTATCTCTAATACTCTCTTTCCCAAATCTAAAACAAATCTTCTTTCTGGCACTCTCTCTCTTTTGCTCTCCCTCAATTTCTCTTCCTGAGACATGTACTCATTTTCTCTCTTTCTCTTTCCCCTTTCCACAATGAATGTCTTTTATATCAAATATGTTGCAGCAAGTTCTTAAATATGACGCTAGATACAAGAGGCAGTAAACCAGTGGTTTCAGCACCTGGAAGTAGGTTAAGCTCTAGCAAAGGAACTGATTTGGGATAGACCCACAACTGAGATGAGAAAGATTGTTGCCCCCATAAAAATGGGGAGCTAGAGGACTGGATAAGTGCTATCAGGTATATAGGCACTGCTTCCAGCCAGTTAAAGGCCCTTGCGGCTACTTTAGCAGTTCACCTTAAATGAATCTTTGGACCCCAAAATGGCTTCTGGGTATGTCGAGATCAGAGTTATTTTGCAAAGCAGTGCCCAAATAAAATTCAGAATATCAGGGGCAAATAGCTTTTATGAGTTTGTTCTAAGAAAAAAAAATAAAAGGAAAAAAAAAAGAAAAGAAAAAGAAAAAAAAATGAAATGAAAAAAAATTCCATTGGCCTAGAAATAGTAGATCTACAACCTTTAAGGATGGACAGACTTTAAACTTTCAACAGGGCAGTCCCCATCCCTGAAAAAATGGGAGACTCCCAAAATACTCTGGATCACTTTCATGGAGACCTACCAAAAATGAGACTTAAAATAGATGTCACCATATTTGGAGGCATTATTGTTATGGGTGCTTAAAGAACATGTTTGAAGAAGGAAGAAGTAACCAGCTCTTGTAAACTTCCCCTGGCCCAAAGGTCAAGGGTGTTGGTGGACAGTTAACATTTTGGCAGATCTCTCCTGGGGATATGGAAAGAAAATGAAGGCAATTCAGGGGCAATTAACCCCGCCAATATTGGCAGATCTTTTGGAGGATTTGGATATGCTGGTCACCAGTAACAATAAAGGCTTTTATGATGATTGCATAGACATGATTATCTTGGAATGTAAAGCTGCCCCCAATTCTAATGATACTAAGGAGCTCTACTTCTCCATAAAGCTGTCCTGGAACTTCCATTCCTCAGTTTGGGTAGATCAGTAGCCAATCGTGTGGGTGAAAGGAATATCAGGCATTACAGTATCTAGTAAAGAACATATAGTGGGGCATACTGAACCATCTACTATCCCCCATAATTCTCAAGTTTTAGTTATAAAGAAAAAAAAAAGACAAATTCAGATTAATCCATAATATAAGAGCAATTAATGCATCCATGCAGGCCATGGGAGCTACTAAGCCTGGCCTTCCTGTTCTTTCAGTCATTCCCAATAACTATTGACATAAAGGACTGCTTTTTATCCACCACCCTGCATCCTGATAAGAAGCAGAGATTTACTTTCTCAATATCAGTTGACAACAGTAGGTACCCCATGGAAACATATCATTGGAGAGAGCTCCCAGAGGTCATGAAAAATAGTTCAACAAATTGTCAAGTTTATATACAGGAGCCATTAAAACCAATAGCTAAAGACTATTATCTTGTCCATTATATGTACAACATTCTAATTTGGGCATCTTTATTTTATTGATTTTTCATTTTTTATTAATTTAATTTACTTTTCCCACCCTTACTTCCTGTTCTCCTCGCATGCCCTCTCCCCCAGTCCACTGATAGGGACCATGTTCCTCCCCTTCCTTCTGACCCTAGCCTATCAGGTCTCATCAGGAATGGCTGCATTGTCTTACTCTGTGGCCGGTAAGGCTGCACCCCCTTCAGGGGGAGATGATCAAAGAGTCAGTCACTGAATTCATGTCAGAGACAGGCCATGTTCTCTCACTAGGGAACACACTTGGACACTGAGCTGCCATGGACTACAAAAAACCAGACACACTAAATCTGTTAGAAGAAAAAGTAGGGAAGAGCCTTCACCTTATTTGCACAGGAGACAACTTCCTGAACAGAAAACTAGCAGCACAGGCTCTAAGATCAACAATCAATAAATGGGACCTCATGAAACTGAAAAACTACTGTAAAGCAAAGGACACTGTCACCAGAACAAAACTATAGCCTACAGACCGGGGAAAGATCTTCAACAACCTTATGTCTGACAGAGGGATAATATGCAGAATATATAAAGAATACAAGAAGTTAAAAAGCAACAAACCAAGTAATGCAATAAAAAATGGTGTATGGAGCTAAACAGAAAATTTTCAATAGAGGAATATCAAATGGCAGAGAAACAGTTAAAGAAATGCTCACATTTCTTTGTCATGCTCCTTAGTCATCAGGGAAATGCAAATCAAAATGACCCTGAGATTTCACCTTACACCCAATCAAATATATGAGATCAAAAATTCAAGTGACAACACATGCTGGAGAGAATTTGGAGAAAGAGGAACCTTCCTCCATTGATGGTGGGAATGTAAACTTGTAAAACCACTTTGAAATCAATCTGGTGCTTTTTCAGAAAATTAGGAATAGTGCTACCTCAAGATCAAGCTAAACTACTCCTAGGCATATATACAAAATATGCTCAAATATACTACAAGGACATTTGCTCAACCATATTCTTAGCAGCAGCTTTATTTGTGATAGCCACAATCTGGAAATAGCCCATATATTCCTCAGTGCAGGAATGAATGCAAAAATTGTGGTACATTTACACAATGGGATACTACTCAGCAATTAATTTGGGCATCTTAATACTTGGTTAGTATAACCAGTGGTTAAATGACCCCTCTCTTTGCTCCTTTGTGAGACACAAAGAGACATAAAGAACTCTTGACTATCACAGAGGAGGCTCAAAAATATCTGAAAGTAGTCAATGCAGGCTTAAACCAGAATATGCTACATAGGTACAAATCTAATAAGGAGTTCTGGGGACTGGGTATCCCAATGCCTAAAATACTCACCAGGGCTACATTCCTTAACCTCTGTCAGAGAGTTTAATGGATACATATAGCATAGCTCGCTGCCCATATGATCACCCCCTTCATAGATACTATTAGAATTCTTAAGACCTCTCACTTAATACTAGGAAAAAGCCAAGATCAAATTGTACTTCCCATTTCCCAAGGACTACTAACTTGGAATTTCTCCCAATATCCCACAGCACAAACTTTTCTATTGCTGTTCCATGGTTGGACTGATAACCATTATCCAAAGAACAAGGTTTTCGCTCTGTTGCCATAAATGCCAAACCTACATATTAGGTTTCTCTGTCCTACCCCCACTCCAGATACATTCTCAAGATTCAAAGGTGCATCCTGGACAAAATTTGGCTATATCTTCCACTTAATAGGACACAAATCTCAGGTGTACACTCAATCCTTGAAGGATCAGTTCAGTTCAGTGAACTTCTGACCAACCTGACACTCACCCACGACCATCAAGACTCAATATTTTTAGTGACAGTCACTAATGTAGTAAAATCCTCTCCCCATGCTACATTAAAACCAGCAGAGGGACCATTTTTATAGCTATGATTCAACTCCAGATGTTAATTGAGCAATAATTTGTTCCTTTCTGTATTCAACATTTCCACTCCCATTAAAACATGTTGACATATCAAGCTGTGTCTTCCCTCATGCTTTTGCCACTAGACCAAGCTAAAGAGCTGCGTGCTCTCTTTCAAAATATATTTCCTCCTTACACAAATTATTTCTAGTTGTTTGAAAAATCTCCTGTACTCATTTAGTTTGCCACTCTGCTTCCCAGAACACTCCTCCAACTAGATCCTTTGCATCACACAGGCACAAATCCTCAATGATTGTGCCCTAACTCTCTTTGGCAGATGGATGTTCCTCATGTTTCCTGCTATGGACATCAAAAATGTATCCATGTAATTACTGATACTTACTTTTCCTTCTTTTTTGCATTACCACTATCAAAAGAAAATTCTTAAATTATCATCTTTGCTATAAAAACTGCCATGTTAGACATGGGGGTTCTTTATGAAGTAAAAAAGGACAATGGTCCCACCCATACAAGCTCTCAATTTAAAGCCTTTTGTGCTGACTCCAACATAGCTCATATCATAGGCATTCCCTACAACCATCAAAGACAAGCCATTGTTAAGCTTGCAAATGCTTCTCTTAAAGCACAATTACAAAGGGGATGGTGAATTGGATTCATACATGCCCACAAGAAAAAAAAATCAAGTTTATTAACAGTAAAGTTTTTAAATTTTTGATAAATCTGTATTAATCACCACTTATAAGCACTGGAGAACCATGTTCCCTTAAGCTATATCATTGCCACTAGTCCTCTGGTGAGATGTCATAGATAATCAATGGAAGGGTCTTGCCCAACTGCTAACAACAAGATTTAGCCTGTGCTTTCCCAAGAACTGTAGAAAAGCCTAATTAGCTTCATGGCTGAGTGTTCAAACCCTACATGGAGAATGGAGAGACTAACTATGAACTCAAGATGCATGGAATGCACAAGGAGCCCAGAGTCAGAGACACTGCCAGGGCAGATGTTCTATGCCTGTTTCCTTTATCCCAATACTTGGGCAGCACCTAAATCTTTAGAAACTTAAAAACTGAAGAAATCCAGTATGGCAGAGACCAGCACACATCATATCTAAGGGGCACAGGATCTGAAACTGCTACTTAATTGGTGAGTGGAAAGGCAGCTGAAACCAAAACACTGAAGCTTCCTGGGTGAGAGTACAACCCATGAGTTGAGACAATTTGGATCCAGGTCACCTGCGGATGTCTCTGCCACTGAGAGTGGCAAATATTCAATCCCCCTGCACTTCCTCTTGATGGGCCTCCCTTGTAGGCAGAGGTGGCCCACAGTACTGGATGCTGCAAGCATGGACCTCCCTGCTCCTTAACTGAGACAACACAGGCAGGCCTCTCAATTCAGCAGTGGCAGCACTTTAAGGCCTTCTCAGGTCTGTACATAGGCAGCTGTACAGGCTTCCCAGGGGCTCCCAGATCAGAGGTGCTCTCAGCAGGTGGCTGTACCAGCCTCCCAGGGAACCCCTGTGCTTTCCAATTAGGTATGCTAGCAAGTTAGTGTGCCTTCAAGTGAATGCTTGCAGAACCCCGGATCTAGTATCCCTCTACTCTAGCAACCAGACATCAGATTCCTCCCACCCACAAACTCACTCTCAGCAACATAGGATTTCTTGGGACAGTGTTCTAAACATTGAAACCCGTGTTCTACAGGTCTACCAGGGGAGTCCAGGCAAACAACTCCTGGAGACCAGACAGATCTGAATAGTAGAAGGACAGTATGACAGGGATGAAAGCAACTGAAGTATTCAGGGAACCTGCACATGCACATTGCACTTGAGAACAGTGCCAACACCCGCACACACTCCTGCACTTAAGCCCCACATTTCCGGCATCTACACACTCTAGCACCCTGTCCTTCAAGGCACACTTCCATGCACATACCTGCCCTTGCTTTCCCAGACTTGTGCACTTGTGCCTGATAACTTCCTTAGCTACAGCTGAAACACAAACATCCACTCTTAAACGGGTGGACCACTCTCAACTTGCTGAAGAGTACTCCAGCCACCAGAGAAAGAAGGGCCCAGTCTGAAGTACAGAATCCAGGAACAAACAATAAAGGTTATGGATAAGCAGATGGCTAGAGGTTGGCTTAAGAACATATAAAAAAAAAAATCAGGACATCATGGATTCACCAGCAAAACCAAACAATGGACACCCTCATTCATCGGAAACATAATAAAATGATTTCAGTTCTAGGCTTATCAAAATATTAGAGGCACATAAAGAGGAAACAAAGCTCTCAAAGAAATACAGGCAAATACAGTGAAACAAATAGAAGCACAAGTAGAGACACAATTGGTAGCATATAGAGAGGAAATGAATAAAAAAATAGAGTCCATCATGTAAAAACAGGAAACCACATTTAAACAAATGAAAGAAATGGTGCAAGACATAAAAACAGAATTAGAACCAATAAAGAAAACATAAACAGAGAAACTCTGGAGCTGGAGAACTTAGAGAAAACATCATGAACCACAAAAGTAAGCATTACCAATAGAATACAATAGATGGAAGGTACTGAAGATAGACTTGCAGAAATTGATACATATCTCAAAGAAAAAGTAAAATCCCCAAAGTTCTAAACAGAAAACATCCAAGAAATCAAGGACACCATAAAAAGACAAAATATAAGAATAACAATAATAGATGAAAAAGAAGATTCCAGGCTCCACTGTTGAGAAAATATTTTTGAAAAAATCATAGAATGAAATTTTCCCAACTTAAAGAAAGAGATGTCCATAAACATACAAGAGGCCTACAGAACAACAGACTAGACCAGAAAAGAAACTACTCATGTCACATAATAGGAAATGTTATGAAAGAAGTAAGAGATAGTAAGACCTGGAGAGGAGAGGATCTCCACAAGGAGAGCAACAGATCCAAAAAATTTGGTCACAGGTGTCTTTTCTGAGACTGATACTCCAGCCAAGGACCACTCATGGAGATGGCCTGGAACCCCTGCACAGAGGTAGCCTATGGCAGTTCAGTGTCCAAGTGGGCTCCATAGAAATGGAGAAAGGGACTGTCTCTGACAGGAACTGATTGGCCTGCTTTTTGATCACCTCCCCCTGAGGAGGTAGTAGCCTTGTGAGGCCACAGAGGAAGACAATGCAGCCATTCCTGATGAGTCCTAATACACTATAATCAGAGGGTAGGGGAAGAGAACCTCCCTTATTAGTGGGCTGGGGGAGGGTCACTGGTGGGGAATAGAGAGGAAGAATGGGATTGGGAAGTGAGAAGGGAGGGACCTACCAGGGGGATACAAAGTGAAAAAAAATGTAATTAATAAAAATGAAAATAAAAATAAATTTTCAAAAAGGAAAAGAATAAAAAAAACACATTAAAAAAAAGAAACTGCTCAGGTCACATCGTAGTCAAAACACTAAAACTACAGAACAAAGAAAAGATATTGAAAGTAGCAAGGGAAAAAGGCCAAGGAACATATAAAGATAGACCTATCAGAATCACACCAGACTTCTCAACAAAAACTATGAAAATGAGAAGTGCCTAGGCAGATGTCATACATACTGTAAGAGACCACAGAAAATCTTTCAGTCAACATAGAAGGAGAAAAATTATATTTCATGACACAATTAAACTTAAACAATATGTATATAGCAAACCAGCCCTACAGAAGTTACTAGAAGAAAAACTACAATCCAACAAAAACAACCACACCCAAGAAAACATAAGATATAGACAACAACAAAAAATAATAATAATAAAAGAGATCAAGCACTGAAACACAGGAACACCACCAAATGCACAATAAAAGGAACTAAAGTTTATTCATCAATATTATATATCAACATTAACTGAATCAATTTTCCAATAAAAAGACACAGAGTAACAAAATGGTTGCAGAAACAGGATCCAACATTCTGCTGCATCCAAGAAACACACCTCTACAACAAAGATAAACACTACTTCAGAGTAAAGGGCTGGAAAAATGTTTTTCAAGCAAATGGACACTGACATAGAGTTGGGGTAGCTATCCTAATACCTAATAAAATGGATATTTAACCAAAATTAATCAGAAAAATTGAGGTGGGAGTCCTCATTCTCATCAAAGGAAAAATCTTCCAGGAGGACATCACAAATCTGAACATTTACCCCCCAAAAAAGAGTACCTACATTTGTGAAGAAAACATTATTAAAGCTTAAATCACACATCAATCCCAAGCAACCTTAATAGTGGGAGACTTCAACAGTCAACTTTCACCACAGGACAGATCATCTAGATAGAAGCTAACTAGGGAAACACAGGCACTTACAGAGGCTCTAAATCAAATGGACCTGATAGATGTCTACAGAACTTTTCACCCTAACCCTAAAGGGTATAACATCTTTTAAGCATCTCATGGAACTTTCACAAAAAAATGAATATATAGTTGGTCACAAAGCAATCCTCAACAGATACAAGAACATCAAAATAATCCCTTGTAACCTACCAGATCACCGTGGCCTAAAACTAGACCTCAACAACAGAAATAACAAAAAGCTTCCATGCACATGGAAAATAAATAACTCTCTACTCAATGACAGCTTGGTCAGGGAAGAAAAGAAAAAAAGAATTTAGAGACTTCCTAAAATTCAATGAAAATGGAGGAACAATTTACCCAAACTTATGGTATACAATAAAAGCAGTGCCAAGAGGAAAGTTCATAGCACTAACTGCCTCCAGAAATAAGTTTGAGACATATCATACAAGCAGTTTAAAGGCATACTTAAAAACCCTAAGGGAAAAAAAAGAATCAGACACACCTAAGAGGATTTGAAATAATCAAACTCAGACCTAAAATCAGTGATTTAGAAACAAAACCATTCAAAGAATCAATGAGACCAAGAGCTGGTTCATTGTGAAAATCAACAATGTAGACAAACCCTTAGCCAAACCAACTAAAAGGTATAGAGAAAGTATCCAAATAAGCAAAATCAAAAAGGAAATGTGGGACATAAAAAAAAAGACACTGAGGAAATCCAATCAATCTTTAGGTCTTACTACAAAAACCTGCATGCCACAAAATTTGAAAATCTAAAAGAAATGGACAATTTTCTTGATAGATTCTATTTACCAAAATTAAATCAAGATCAGGTGAATAGATTGAATATTCCTGTATCCCCCAAGGAAATAGAAGCA
Source organism: Psammomys obesus (assembly GCF_907164565.1). NCBI lineage: Eukaryota > Metazoa > Chordata > Mammalia > Rodentia > Muridae > Psammomys > Psammomys obesus. Next base: position 2,780,246 of record NW_026596445.1, on the reverse strand, counting down.
GTCATCAAAAGTCATCAAAAGGTTGTGAAGAAAGGGGAACCCTCTTCCACTGCTGTTGGTAATGTAAACTTGTACAACCACTCTGGAAAGCAATCTGGCCCTTTCTTCAGACTACTAGAAATAGTGCTTCCTCAAGATCCAGCTATACCACTTCAAGGCATATATCCAAAAGAGTCTCAAGTACACAGTAAGGACATTTGCTCGACCATGTTTGTAGCAGCTTTAATTGTAATAGCCAGAAGCTGGAAACAACCCAGATGCCATTCAAATAAAGAATGGATACAGAAATTGTGATGCATCTACACAATGGAATATTACTCAGCAATAAACATCAAGGAAATCATGAAATTTGCAGGAAAATGGTGGGAACTGGAAAAGATCATCCTGAGTGAGTTATCCTAGAAGCAGAAAGACACACACAGTATAAATTCACTCATATAGACATATAATATAGGATAAACTTACTAAAATCTGTACACCTAAAGAAACCAATCAAGAGGGGAGACTCTGGCTAAAATGCTCAATCCTCACCCCGAAAGGCAAAGAGTATGGACATCAGGAGACAGAGAAAACAAGGAACAAGTTAGAAGCCTGCCACAGAGGGCCTCTGAAAGGTTCTGCCCTTCATACTATCAAAGCAGATGCTGAGACTTATGGACAACCTTTGGGCAGAGTGTATGGAATCTTAGGAAAGAATTGGGAAATAGATCTGGAGAGGACAGGAGCTTCACAAGCAGAGCAACAGAACAAAAAAAAAATCTAAGCACAAGGGTCTTTCCTAAGACTCATACTCCAACCAAGTACCATGCATGGAGATAACCTGGAACCCCTGCACAGATGTAGCCCATGGCAGTTCAGTGTCCAAGTGGGTTCCATAGTAATGGAAACAGGGACTGCCTCTGACAAGAACACATTGGCCTGTTCTTTGATCACCTCACCCTGATGGGGAAGCAGCCTTACCAGGCCACAGAGAAGGACAATGCAGCCACTTTTGATGAGATCTGATAGACTAGGATCAGAAGGAAGGATTGGAAGACCTTCCCTATCAGTGGACTTGAGGAGGCACATGCATGGAGAGAGCAGAGGGAAGGTGGGATTGGGAGAGGAGGAGGGAGGGGTTTATGGGGGGATAAAAAGTGAATAAAGTATAATTAATAATAAAAAAAGTTCAGGGCCAAATGGTTTCAAAGAAGAATTTTACCAGACCTTCAAAGAAGATCTAAATCAAATTCCCTTCAAACTATTACACAAAATAGAAACAAAAGGAACATTACCAAACTCATTCTATGAAGCCAAAGTCACCTTGATATCTAAACCACACAAAAACCCAACACAAAAAGAAAACTACATACCAATCTCTCTTATGAACATTGATGCAAAAATTCTCAATGAAATACTTTCAAACTAAATCCAAGAACACACAAAATATATCATATACCATGACCAAGTAGACTTCATCCTAGTCATGCAGGGGTGGTTGAATATATGGAAATCCATCAATTTAATCCACCTAATAAGCAAACTAAATGAGAAAAAAAAAACACATGATCATCTCCTGAGATGCAAAAAAAGCATTTGACAAAATGCAATACCCATTCATGTTTAAGTACTTGGAGAGATCAGGGATAAAACAAACATGCCTAAACATAGCAAAGACAATATACAGCAAGCCTATAGCCAACATCAAACTAACCAGAAATAACGTTAAATCAATCCCACTAAATTCAGTGACAAGGCAAGGCTGCCCACTCTCTCTGTAACCCTTCACCATAGTACTTGAAGTCATACCTAGAGAAATAAGACAACTGAAGGAGGGCAAGGGGATAGAAAACAGAAAGGAAGAAATCAAAGTATCACTAGTTGTAGATGATATGATAGTATATATGAGTGACACCAAAAAATTCTACCAGAGAACCCCCTCAGCTGATAAACTCCTTTAGCAAACTGGCTAGATAAAAAATTAACTCAAAAACTCAGTAGCCCTCATGTATAACAAAAACAAAAGGGCATAGAAAAAGTTTGGGAAACTGCAACCTTCACAATAACATAAATAACATAAAGTACCAATATGCGACTTTATCCACACTTACATGCAAGTGTAAGACCTATTTGAAAAGATCTTTAATTCTCTGAAGAAATAAATTGAAGAAGGTTTCAAAAGATGAAAGATCTCTAATGCTCATAGATAGGTAGGATTAACATAGTCAAAATTGCCATCCTGACAAAAACAATCAACAGATTCAATGCAATTCCCATCAAAATACCAAGACAATTCTTTACAGAACATGAAAGAATAATTCTCAACTTCATATGGAAAAACAAAACTCAGAATTGCTAAAACAATCCTGTACAATAACAAATCATCAGGAGGCATCTTTTCCCTGATCTCAAGCTGTACTACAGAGCAATAGTAATAAAAACTGCATGGTACTGGCATAGAAACAGAATGGCATATCAATGGAATTGAATAGAAGATCCAGAAATAAATCCACAGACATATGGATACTTGCTTTTTGACAAAGAAGTGAAAACCATACAATGGAAAAAAAGACAGCATCTTCAACAAATGGTCCTGGTCTAACTGTATGTTTACAAGTAGAAAAATGCAAATGTATCCATATTATCACCATGCCAAAACTAAAGTCCAAGTGGATCAAGACATCAATATAAAACCAGACACAGTAAACCTGTTAGAAGAAAAAGTGGGGAAGAGACTTGAACTCACTGGCACAGGAGACAACTTCCTGAACAGAACACCAACAGCACAGACTCTAAGAGCAACAATCAATAAATGGGACCTCATGAAACTGAAATATTTTTGTAAAGCAAAAGATACTTTCATCAGAACAAAATGACAACCTACAGAATGGGAAAGGATCTTCACCAATCCTATATCTGACAGAGGGCTAAGATCCAGAATATATAAAGAACTCAAGAAGTTAAACAGCAACAAACCAAGTAAAACAGGATACAGAGCTAAACAGAGAATTCTCAATAGAGGAATATTGAATAGCACAGAGACACTTATAGAAATGCTCCACATCTTTAGCTATCAAGGAAATGCAAAACAAAACGACCCTGAGATTTCACCTTGCACCCATCAGAATGAGTAAGATCAAAAACTCAAGTGACAATACATACTTCAGAAGATGTAGAGAAAGGGGAACTCTCCACCATTTCTGGTTGGAATGTAAACTTATACAACCATTTTGGAAATCAATCTGTCACTTTCTCAGAAAATTAGGAATAACGCTTCCTGAAGATCCACCTATACCACTCTTAGGCATATATCCAAAATATGCTCAAGTACACAACAAGGACATTTGCTCAACAATTCTCTTAGGAACTTTATTCAGGGCCAGAACCTGGAAACAACCCAGATGTCCACCAACAGAGGAATGGATACAGAAATTGTGGTACATTTTCACAATGGAATTCTACTCAGAAATTAAAAACAAGGAAATCATGAAATTTTCAGGCAAATAGTAGGATCTAGAAAAGATCATCCTTAGTGAGGTATCCCAGAAGCAGAAAGACACACATGGTATATCCTCACTTATAGGTGGGTACTAGACCTATTAGATAGGACAAACATACTAAAATCTGTATACCTAAAGAAGCTAAGCAAGAAGGAGGACCCTGGATAAAATGATCAATCCTCACTTAGAAAGACAAATGGGATGGATATTGGAAGAAGGAGAAAGCAAGGATCAGGACAGGAGGACCTCTGAAAGACTCTACCCAAGCAGTGTGTCAAAGCAGATGCTGAGATTCATAACCAAACTTTGGGCAGAGTGCAGAGAATCTTATGAAAGAAGGGGGAGAAAGTAAGAAATAGAGAGGACAGGAGTTCCACAAGGAAAGGAACAGAATCAAAATATCTGGGCACAGGGGTCTTTCCTGAGACCGATACTGCAATCAATACCTGCTCAGTTATAGCTCATAGCAGCTCAGTATCCAAAGGTATTCCCTAGTAAGGGAAACAAGGACTGTCTCTGACATGGATTCAGTGGCTGTTTTCTTGCCCCCCCCCACGCCGAGGGAGGAGCAGCTTTGTCAGGCTACAGAAGAGTACATTGCAGTCAATCCTGATGAGATCTGATAAGGTGGGGTCAGATGGAAGGGGAGGAGGGCCTCCCCTATCAGTGGACTTGGAGAAAGTCATGGGAGGAGATGAGGGAGAGAGGGAGGGATTGGCAGGGAAAGAGGGATGGGGTTACAGCTTGGCTACAAAGTGAATAAATTGTGATTAATGTAAAAAAATAAAAATTTAAATAAAAAAGAATATTAAAAATACAGTAAATTTGATAGCGAATACGTATTTCGTGGTCTATTTTTAATTTTTTGAGCCATTTACTGAGAAGCAAAATTGTAGGATATCAACTGCTTTGTAGATAAATGAATTGTAAGTAAGGGTGATTTTAAAATTTGTGGTGCCTGCTTTTGCTTTGAAGAAACTTTAAAAAAATGTGATATGATCACACACTTAACGGTCTTTATATTTATTTTGTTACTTTTGCTATAATATCTCTAAAACTAATATGAAGAATTAAATGCCATTTTTCCCTGTGATTTCTTCTAAAGTTATATGATATAGGAGTCAAATTTCATTATTTTGAATGTAAACATGCAATTTTCCAATTATCACTTACTAAATATTGTATAACTTCAGCATTGTGTTCTCTCAATAAACTAACAGAAGTTCATGCTGGAAGATTACTGTTGTGTTTTCCTTGTTTGTTTTACATAATGCACATGCCTCTGTTCTCTTGTGTTTATATTTTTATGACAGTAGCATACTGTTTTATATAGTATGTTTTTATAATATATTTTGGAGTCTGAGAATGTAGCGCTTCTAGCTTTGATCTCTTTCTCTAAACCCATTTTCTTCTTTTTGTGAATCTTTACAAAATTATTTTTCTTTTTTTTTTTTAGAATATATCACTGAGGTTTCACAGGTATTATATTCAATATATAGGTTTTCTTGCATGTTATAAGCATTTAAGCAGTGTTAATACTTCTAATGATGTGAGACTAGGATATCTTCACTTTTATTTTTATGCATTTCATAATTCATATTTTACAAATTTTATAACATAGGACTTTTACTACTCATTAAACTAATTCCAATATTTTTTATTTTTCAATAAATTGAAATCATTTCTTATTTTCTCTTTTTGATATACATTGTCTACATATGAAAAGCAACTGATTCTTGCATGTTGGATATATATCCCACAGTTTTATAAAAACCATTATACTACATGATTTTGTTGACCACACAGAAATTTCACAAATGAAATACTTTTTCCTGATAACAAAGATAGTTTTTCTTCTTGTATAAGTTTTGATTGTGTTTTCTGTGTTCTCTCATCACATTTCTCTGAGTAGAAGTTAAAATATTATTCTGAATAACAAAGATAACAATCATTTTCTTTTCTTGTAAAAAACTAGATTATTGGAGAAAAACTTTAAATTGTCCTTCATTGATTATTTTGTTTACTACAAGAGTTCTATATATGACCTTTTCTGTATTATGGCTATTCTTTGGTATCTATTGATTAAGGATTTTTAAAATATATTTTTATATATCCTGAAGGCATGTTGAGTTTTATCAAAAGCCATTTCATAACTGTGCAGATTTGTCTTTCACTATGTTTTAGTAATCACTGTTATAAAATTATTAAGAAATATGTTTGCTCACCAAAATTAACTGGACTCAAACTGTATACATATCAATGGACTTAACACGGCTAGTCTATTAATTTGATATTGTAGAAGGTATACTGATTTTAGCTGAGTTCATTCCTTAGGACAGGCAAAAGAAAAATCTGTCTGCAAATGACCTAAGACTAGAGGGTGGAAAGAGTAAAAATAAAAATAAACAAACAAACAAACAAATAAATAAATAAATAAATAAATAAATGGATAAATAAATAAAGAAAGAAGAAGCTTAATTAAAGCAGTCCAGCCTTACATCTCCTCTTGAGATGGAATCAGTCACTGAATTAGGAATCAGACATGAGCTTTGGGTCAGATATTCTATGAAAAGCTCCTGGTTCCTCCAAATTTTTTTATCATTCCTTCTAAAGTTTAGTGTCTGAGTAGACCTTTTTCTCCCTATGGGAATTCATCCTCTTAGGTAGCCTATCTCTGTTTTGTTGTTGTTGTTTGTTTGTTATTTTCTTATACCCTTTTAACATTCTCTCAGTTTTCCATTTCAGAGATCAACAGGGTAGGTAAGGATAGGGCAACATCCTCTCCAAGGAGGGTCAATTTAACTAGCCACAATAAAATAAAACTTAATTAATAGCATAGATACTGAGCACAGGGCATCACTTTGGTGATAGTGTGTGTTTTGGGACTATTATAGGTGCATTTAGTAACATTGATATCACATAGGAAATGAGATTGTCAGTGTTACTATAATTCTTACAGGGAGTGGAGTTAAGAAGACAGTTGGCCCTATATTGCTCTTCAGAGAATTAGAATAAGCAAGAAAATGATCACAAGAATCTTTTGAATGTTTCTTCATAGTTGTTAAGAAGTTATATGACCTTCCTTTTCTTTGTATTCACTCTTTCCATCATTGTGTGCTGTAAGATATGTACTATGGAGAACATTAGTCTGCCTTAACAGTTTAAGTTTTGTTTTATTTTATTACTCCATTCAGTATAGTAACTGGCCACTGGATCACTTTTATTACAGTCTACTGGGAAATGCTAAGAGATAAGTTCAGAGAAAGAATTTTTTTAATTTACAGTCTGAAAAGTTTTTTGATAGATTAAACTGTAACTGTTCAGTATCCATTTGTTATAACAGACTCCTGAATAAGAGATCTACTAACAAAACAATCACAAGAGAAAATAGTTAAAGCAATTCTCTCAATGAAAATGACCTTCCAGCAATAGTTTTCCCATCCCAAGTAAGAGACATATTATCTTTTAAGATTTCTAAACTTTATTCTGTAAATTGCAAGAATACAAGATATAAGAATATATTATATACACAGAGAAACTGTCTCAAAAAAACAAAAAGAATATGCTATGAAAGTTATGCAGAGTTAAAATAAATATATTTTTGTAAAATTTAATCTCTTTTTCAAAACATACTAATTCCTTTTCCAATTTTTCTTTATTATTTTAAATAAAATATCTGCCATATATTTCATTGTTTTAATCATTATATTTGATTTTTAATGTTTTTTCTTCACAATTTATTCATTATATATCCCGATTGACCCCCTCCCTCAATTCCCCCAATCCCACCCTCCCTCCCTCTTCCCTTCATCCTTTTCCCATAGTCCACTGAAAGGGGGAATTATCCACTATTTCCATCTGCCCAATAGCTTGTTATGCAAACGTGATAGACACCAGAAGTGGTGGAAGAGAGGAAACAGGACAGGAATCTACTCTAGAGGATCCTCTGAAAGGATTCATCCAACATGGGATCGAAGAAGATGCTAAGACTCAGGACCAAACTTTGGACAGAGCACAGGGAGTCTTATGGAAGAATAGAGGAGTTGGAATCAGAGGGACATGGAGGGGACAAGGGCCCCAAAAGGAGACCATCAAAACTAAAATATCTGAGGCCAGGGTGCCCTGCAGAGACTGATGCTCCAACCAAGGATCGCATATGGAGAGGACCTAGACCTCCTGCTCAGATGTGGCAGATTGGCAGCTCAGTCTCCATGTAGATCGCTTAGTGAGGGGATCAGGGGCTGCCTCTATCATGAACTCAGTTGACTGCTCTCTGATCACTCTCTCCTGACAATTCAGCCTTGCCATGTCACAGAGAAAGAAGATTCAAGACGTCCTGGTGAGACTTTATGATGATGATTTATTTATTTATTTCTTAACTTTGTGTCCCAGCTGTAACCTCATCTCCTCCTGGTTCCACCCTTCCTCCCTCTACCCCCAAGTCCATTCAATAATACAATGATAGGGGACGTCCTCTTACCCTACAATCTGACCCTATATCAGGTCTCAAGGCTGTCTGGATCTTCTTTCTCTGAGGCTTATTTAGTCCACCTCACCAGGGGGATGTATTCAAGGAGCCCAGCCCTGAGTCCATGTCAGAGAAAGCCCCTCCTTTCCTTACTAGTGAACCTACATGGAGACTGGGCTTCCCATGAGCTATATCTGAGAAGGAGGTCTAGATCCTCTCCATGAATGGTCCTTGGTTGATTCATCAGTCTCTACAAGAACCCCTGCACCTATATTTTTGGCTCTGCTGTTCTCCTTGTGGAGCTCCAGACCCTTCCAGGTCTTTATATTTCCACCTTCTTTCATAAGATTCCCTACACTCTGCCCAACGTTTGGCTATGAGTCTCAGCATCTGCTTCAATACCCAAAAGGATAGAGTCTTTCAGAGGCCCCCTGTGGAAGCCTCCTCTCCTGTTTCAAGTCTTCTTCTACTTCTGATGTCTATCCTGTTTGCCTTTCTGAATGAGGATTAATCATATTCTTTATGGTCTTCCTTGTTGTTCAGCTTCTTTGGGACTATATATTTTAGTATCTTTATCCTATAGTATAGGGCTAATATCCATTTATATGTGAGTACATACACTGTGCATCGTTCCGCTACTGGGTTACCTCACTCAGGATGATCTTTTCTAGTTCCATCCATTTGCAGGCAAATTTCATGATTTCCCTGTTTTTAATTGCTGAGTAGTATTCTATTCTGTAAATGTACCACAATTTCTGTATCCATTCCTCAGTTGAGGGACATCTCATTTGTTTCCAGAGTTTGGCTATTATGACTAAAGCTGCTAGGAGCATAGGTGAGCAAATGTCCTTATTGTATGGTTTTAACATCTTTCAGGTATAAACCCAGGTGTGGTATAACTGGATCTTGAGTTAGCACTATATCTGATATTCTGAGAAAGTGCCAGATTGATTTCCAAAGGGGTTGCACAAGTTTACATTACCACAATGAATGGAGGATCGTTCCTTTTTTTCTACCAACTCTACAGCATATGTTGTCCCTTGAGTTTTTGATCTTAACCATTTTGATGTGTGTAAGGTGGAATCTCAGGGTTGTGTTGATTTGCATCTCCCCAATGACTAAGGATTTTGAACATTTCTTTAAGTGTTTCTCTGCCAGTCAATATTTCTCCTTTGAGAATTCTCTGTTTAGCTCTTTTCAAAGTATAATATACTATCTGACATTTCACTGTTTGTTATAGAACTTCTTCCCTTATCAGGAAGCATTCAATAACCACTACAACCAGAAGGGACAGTGTTCCACAACACATGGGTTAAAGGTAGCTATATCAAAATTGCCCTGCAGATGCTCCACTCACACATATGATCAGCGTCAGCTGCAATTCTCAAACCCTATTAAAAGAACCATGCAACCAATCCTCCCCAAATCATCGTTCCTTTGGTTCCTTGCCTCTATCTCTGTCTTTCTTTCTCTGTCTCTGTCTCTGAGTCTCTCTGTGCCTCTCTCTCTCTCTCTCTCTCTCTCTCTCTCTCTCTCTCTCTGTGTGTGTGTGTGTGTGTGTGTGTTGGATGATTTTCTCTGGGAGAAATAAACAGAAGTCTATTCATTCCTATCATTGAACCAATTATCAAAGTAAGAGTTTATTAAAGTCTAACTTGATGAACCAATTAGTTTATTGAGGTTATTTAGTATGGATGAATGGGCACATACAGGAGCATGAGTGATTCAAAGGCACCACTGAGAAATCTATTACCATGGGTAAAAACCTTTGATATCTGCAACCATGGAGCTCTCTAAGTTACCTGCAAGCATATCAGAAGGCTGGGGCAAGTCCTTTATCTTCAGTAAGTGTTTATTACTTGTATAACCTTGGGAAGAGGGTCTTACAAAGTTTTAAAGTTTCAACTTTTCTAGGTTTGTGAGGTCTCGTATGCTCCCTGATTCTATTCAGCTTGCTTCTCCCTGAATGAGCAATTGTTTTAACTCAGAGAAAATTGCCACTTAATATATAGACATTGACTTGGATTCCATTTTCTTTCTGTTGTACATAGATTTGTGTTTCCAGCAAGTTTATTTCTGAAAACAGAATCAGAATATTACATGCGATGAATGATTAAATTGATGAATCAGAACATCAATTATTGAGTCTTGAAATTAGCTTTTCAGTGAATGGTAAAAATGTGGTTGCTGGTAAAAAAAAATACATGACATTGTCATAAAAGAGATTCATTTTACAAACAATAAAAATCTATAAGTGATAATAGTACTATGTTATCAGCTTTTCAGCAAGGTTTAATTACTCATGAGGCATTTAAACATTTACATTATGATATTATTACTTGAATAATATATTCATAAATAGGCTAGGAAAGTGGCATTCTCAGACAGTGTTTTATAAACTTTTAATATTAAAATACTGAATGTTTGTAAAAATAGATATACATATTACAAGCAAGTATCTCTTCCAAAACACTTCTCCATATGTGGTACACAGACATTGATGAGACAACACTCGAAATCAAGTTCAGACTATGAATTATTAGCTGAGAAACATAGCATAATTTCTGAACTAAAATTAAGATTTAAAAAATGCTATTTTCAGTGTCACTATGTAAAAATAAACAGGAGTGGAAAATAAAAATATAAGTTTAAAAGGCTAATAAACAAATAGTAACTATAAAATGAAAACTTTAATACTTTTAATTGGTTGAATATGTCTATAATTTTTTTGAGTAATTCAAAATTTCATTAAATAAAAAAGAAAGAAGAAAGACCTGGAGGGGACAGGAGCTCCAGAAGGAGAGCAACAGAACCCAAAAGTCTGGGTAAAGGGGTCTTTTCTGAAACTTATACTACAAACAAGGACCATTCATGCAGAAAACCTAAAACTCCTGCACAGGAGTAGCCCATGGAGGATCAGTGTCCAAAGGCTTCCCCAATAATATGACCTGGGACTGTCTCTGACATGAAGTAATTGACTGGTTCTTTGATCACCTCCACCAGAGAGGGGAACAGCCTTATCAGTTCAGAGAGGAAAACAATGAAGCAAGACCTGATTTAGTCTTTTTATGGTGTCCTTGATTTCCTGAATTATTTCTGTTTATAAATTTTTCAATTTTGTTTTTTTCTTTGAGAGATGTATAAATTTCTGCAACTGTATCTTCAGCACCTGAGATTCTCTCTTTCATCTCTTGTATTCTGTTGATGATGATTACATTTGTGGTTCCTGATCTCTTCTATGTTCTACAACTCTAGAGGTTTTTTTTTTTTTTTGTCTGTGTTTTCTTTATTGATTCTAATTCTGTTTTCATATCTTGCACAATTTCCTTCATCTGTTTGAATGTGGATTCATGTCTTTCCACGATGGCTTTTATATTTTTGTTCATTTCCTCTTTATGTGCCTCTATTTTTTGTTTATTTCTTCTTTATGTGTCATGAATAACTGAATAATTATAGGTTTAAGATTATTTTCCTCTGTCTCAGCTGCAATAAATTATCCATTGATTTTGGAGATTCTGCTGAAGCCATGATGTCCTGGTTTTTGTTGCTTGTAATCTTTTTATTATTTTAATTTTTATTTTTTTATATTAATTACTGTTTATTCACTTTGTATCTCAGCTGTAGCCTCCTCCCTCATCTCCTCCCATTACCCTCTCCAAGGCCACTGATAGGGGAGGTCCTCTTACACCTCCATCTGACCCTACTCTATCAGGTGTCATCAGGACTATCTGCATCATCTTTTTCCTCTGTGGTTTGGTAAGGCTGTTCCCCATAATGGGGAGGTGATCAAAGAGACAGCCAATAAATTCATGTCAGAGACAGTCCTTGTTCACTTTACTAGGGTACCCACTTGGATACTGAGCTGCCATGGACTACATATGTGCAGGGGTTTTAGGCTATCTCCATGCATGGACACTGGTTGGAGTATCAGTTTCAGAAAAGAACCCAGGTCCCAGATTCCTTGATTATGTCCATCTCCTTGTGGAGCTCCTGTCCCCTACATGTCTTTCTATCTCCACCTTCTTTCATAAGATTCCCTCCACTCTGCCAAAAGTTTGGTATGAATCTCCGAATCTGATTTGATACCTTGTTGGTTGGTTAGAGTCTTTCAGAGGACCTCTATGGTAGGCTCCTTTCTTGTTCGATCTTTTCTCCCTCTTCCGATTTCCATCCTGTTTGCCTTTCTGAGTGAGGAATGATCATCTTGCCCAGGGTCCTCCTTCTTGCTTAGCTTCTTTAGGAGTTCAGATTCTAGTATGTTTATTCTATATATTTCAAATATCCACTTTTGAGTGAGTATATGCCGTGTATTTCTTGCTCCTTCTGGGAAACCTCACTGTGGATAATTTTTCTAGTTCCCACCATTTGCCATCAAATTTCATGATTTCCTTGTTTTTAATTGCTGAGCAGTATTCCATTGTGTAAATGTACCTCAATTTCTGTATCGATTCCTCTGTTGAAAGGCATCTGGGTTGTTTCCAGATTTTAGCTATTATGAATAAAGCTCCTATGAACATGGTTGAGCAAATGTCCTTGTTGTGTACATGAGCATATTTTGGATATATGCCTAGGAGTAGTATAGCTGGATCTTCAGGTAGTACTATTCCTACCTTTCTGAGAAATCACAAGATTGATTTCCAAAATAGTTGTACAAGTTTACATTACCACCAGCAAAGGAGGAGGGTTCTCCTTTCTCCACATCTTCTCCAGCATGTATTTTCACTTGGGTTTTGATTTTGGCCATTCTGATGTGTGTTGGGTAAAATGAAAGGGTTGCTTTGATTTGCATTTCCCTGATGATTACAGACATTCAACATTTCTTTAAGCGTTTCTCTGCCATTTGATATTTCTCTACAGAGAATCCTCTACAGAGAATTCTGTTTGGACCTGTACCCCATTTTTTAATTGGATTACTTGTTTTGTTGCTTTTTAACTTCTTGAATTCTTTATATATTCTGGATCTTACCCCTCTGTCAGATATAGGGTTGGTGAATATCCTTTCCCATTCTGTAGGCTGTTGTTTTGTTCTGATGACAGTGTCTTTTGCTTTACAGAAGATTTTCAGTTTCATGAGGTCCCATTTATTGATTGTTGAACTTAGAGCCTATGATATTGGTGTTCTGTTCAGGAAACTGTCTCCTATGCCAATGAGTTCAAGGCTCTTCCCCACTTTTGTTGAAAATGTTTTCTTTTTTCCTTTGTATTGTTTTGCCTTCTTTGTCAAAAATCAAGTATCCATAGGTGTGTGGGTTTATTTCTGGGTTTTCTATTCCATTCCATTTATCCACCTTTCGGTTTCTATGCCAGTGCCATGTCATTTTTATTACTATTGCTCTGTAGTACAGCTTGACATCAGGGATGAAATACCTCCAGATGATCTGTTGTTGCACAGGATTGTTTTAGCGTTTCTGTTTTGTTGTTTTGTTTTGTTTTGTTTTTTCCATATGAAGTGGAGAATTGTTCTTTCAAGGTCTATACAAAATTGTATTAGTATTTTGATGAGAATTGCATTGAATCTATATATTGCATTTGGCAGGATGGCCATTTTCAATGTTATTCCTACTGATCCATGAGCATTTGCAAACCGAATTCAAGAACACATAAAAGATATCATCCACCCTGACCAAGTACGCTTCATACCACACATGCATGGGTTGTTCAGTATACGGAAATCCATCAATGTAATCGACCACATAAACAAACTGAAGCAGAAAAACCACATGATCATCTTCTTAGATGCTGAAAAACCACTTGACAAGATCCAACACCCATTCATTTTTAAAGTCTTGGAGAGGTCAGTGATACAAGGCACTTTTCCAAACATAGTAAAGACATTATACAGTGTAATGCCAGTATCACGGGACCCTCAGAGACCACCAGGAGATGACTGGATGGAAGAGCAAGAGAGGATTTTTAAAGGGAAAGTCTGTGAGCATGGGGTTTCCAAAGTCTGTGAGCATGGAGTTTCCATAACAGCAAGCAGGGAAGTACATTTTTCCATGACAGCAAGTAGTGGGAGTGTGTCTTGAAGTTTCTGGATTGGGTAAAAGTTAGTGGAGCAAGGTGACCTTTTCTGAGGCACATAATCACATTTTCTAAGGCATATAATCATAATGGCTAATGCATATAATCACAATGGCTATTCTTCTGAACTATATCTGAAACATTGGGGAGAATTTTCCCAGCCGATTCTCAACCGAATTCTCATTGATTATTGCCAGGGAGATTGTCTCTATTTTCTATGATGTATTCCTTTGGGGATATTTCCTGGAGGCTGTTGCTAGGAGAGTTAAATTTGTTTCCTGCCAAGTATACATTCTGTGATATTTCCTGGTACCTGAGTTCAGCTCCCAAGATGGCTCTCTATTTCAAAATGGAGTTATACCCAGGCTAACTTACACTCTTCTTTCCCCCCTTTTCTTGTTAATAAAGATGCCAATCTAGGGCTCTTAAAGTCCATGGTCTCCCTGAAACTGGCAGTACTGAGTTCTCATTACCGTCAACTGTATAGTTCTTAGTCTTTGCCTAATATATCCTAACAACTTATTAAGCAAGTGTGATCTGAAAATGACCAAAAGAAAAAGATTCTGCCTTTGAGCTGTTATAACTCTGGTTTCGTACATCCAGTATTGTAATACTTGTTTCTGTTCTATCTAAGCAGGTCCTCAAGATAATAGCTAATGTCAGCAAGCCATCTTGGACTTTACTTAACAAAGCAACTAGAAGAAATAAATTTAAAATATTTCTAAATCCTATGTCAAAGTCTACCTCAGAAATGGCAGATATTAAAAATATCATAATCTATCTCCAGAAGACAACCAAAAGGCAATTAAAATCTCAAGCTTGTAAATGGGTAACAAGCAATCAGTGTTTCATCAACTTATTAGAACTCTATTGGTCAATGTCAAAACTATGGACTTCTGAAATCTTATAACAACATAAGCACAACAATAGCAGAGAGAGGAGGGAAATCTGAAATATATCCCATTTTAATATGCTTCAAATCACTTTTCTGTATCATTACAATTCACATTCATATGCCATAAAACACCTACGTGTACCCTCTAAATTTTCTTGCATTTATCAACACTGAATCATTTCCCAGACCAAACAACATTCTCTAGATTCTCAAAACCTAAACTCTTATATCCTCAGACCCCACATAAACTCCATTATCTTTCTAGCCAGCTATTCACCATAAGACATAGATAATTAACATGAAACCTGAAGGCAAGGCAAACCTGCTTGCCTTAAAAAAACAAAAAACAAAACAAAAAAACCTAGTACCTGGTAATTTTAACTAACTAATAAATTAACCAATAAACTAATAATGTATCTAATTATCTGCTCTTTAGCTGCAAGGCTACCATTAGTTTACCTTAGCCATCAATGTAATCAGAGACATGAGAAGGATAAATATGTACCAATCCATGTACCAATCAAAATGACAGTGACAAGTAGTCAGTCCATCACTCTAGGCAGATGTACCTGTCTCCTGTGGTCTCATGGCATCATGAGCAGAGTGGTCCAGCCACCAGGCAAAGAAGATGAGAGATTGTTTCTGTGGAGAAAGAAATGAGAGAATGACCTCACCTTGCCCTTAGCAATGTGAAACATTGACTCTCCAAGTGTCCACAGTTTTGTCCACAGTTTAGGCTAGGCCCTAGCAGTGGGCTAGTTGGGGCACTTTTGCCCAGCGGTTAGCATACCATAATCCAGAGTCACATTGTGCCCAAATCTTCTTGGAGACCTTGGGGGAGCTACTGCCAGGAATTTGGGACTCTCTGTCATAATAAGCTTACACATGTTAAAATGCCATATTCATCTTATCTCTGACAAGCTTGAGGGCCAGAATACATGAATTATTTTTTTATCTCTTTTAATTTTTTATTCTAAATTGCATCCTATGAAATAGAATGTCTTAATCTCTAATTCTGGCATATTCCTTAAATAAATGTTTTTAAACCATATTTATCTTAAGTAGGCTTAACTTTAAAGAGATAAACAAAAGACTAGATAAATTTCATTCTTATAACTAACTGCAGTAAGCAGCATAACTTCAAATATCTTTCTGAACTAAAATCAAAGTAAATCTTTCAATCATATAAAATACACAGAAGGGCTAGCAAATCTTGCTCATTCTAGCATATTGCATTAAGACTTTAGTGCTCACTTCGGCAGCACATACACTAAAATTGGAATGATACAGAGAAGATTAGCATGGCCTCTGCACAAGGATGACACAGAAATTCGTGAAGCGTTCCATATTAAAAAAAAAAAAAAGACTAAACAAAAAAGTATAAAGGACAAAAGTTTAATTTAGCACTAAACGGAGATCTAAACACAACTGGCAACCTTAGGAGAGATGGACAGTTCTGGCCATTGCAAACCAATCGGCCACAAATAAACAGCATTAAATCATTTACATAGGAACTGGCAACCAGGCATATATTTTTATAATAATTAACAATGACTTAAGTATAACCCTATATAACCCTGGGCTAACATGGAGCTGCAATGAAGAACATAAAAAACATTTTTGTATTCAAGAAACATCAGCCTTTTAAATGAAGAGCAACATATCTTACACTTCTTGCTCAAATCATGCTTGCAGGTGTAAAACAAAAACAAAAACAAAGAAAATACAGTTTATACCATTTATAACAGTCTATTCTGAAATACTACATTATAAAAACTGAAATTTTCTTAATTGGTTTAAATAATATGGCTTGGTTTCATTTGGTAAAATTAACAAATAAAATATCAAAATCTTTTGTCCTCCCACAAAGGATTGAGGCACTGTTCCAAGTTCCCTCTTAGGATGCCAAAGGTCATTGTCTAAAATACCTGATAAGCTTTAAAATATTTCATAGCCTTAAACATAATTTTTAACTCTGTTTTTGCAATATAAAAAACATATTTTTAAAAGAAATCTGTTTTTGCAATATTAAAATAAAGTATCATTTTAAGGAACGAAGTCATAAAGTATAACCATAATTTTAAAAGTCAAAACCATATTTTATCAATGCAAACAATTCAGTACTTTTAAAATCAATACCAATCATATTATTTTAATGTTGGCTGCCATTAAGGAAAGTTCTTGTATACAAACACATGGAGGTGCAGTTTTAATATTTTATATAAACAGAGTTTCAACCCTTATTATTTTTATAAGCCTGGTTTTTAAGACAGGGCAGAAATTATGTAAAATCTTAATACATTTAATAATCAATAATCAGACAACAAGATATATAGAACATACTAAACTTTTATATAAAACATATAAAACAAACAGACAAAATTATAAAATTTATTTTTATTTTCTTTGGCTGTAATTTCAAGGGAGGAACATCTTGCTACCTGTTGAATCCAATTTTTATGACCACAGAGGCTTGCAGCTTTTTTTACCTGAGAAGCTGCTATTGCCCCTTTAAGAGCTTTCTGTTTGCACAGAAGCCTTAAACATTTCTTTTTTTTTAATTTTATTTTTTTCTTATCAGTTACATTCTATTAACTCTGTATTCCAGCCATGTCCTGATCCCTCATTCCCTCCCAGTCCCTCCCTCCCTCCCTCATCCCCACCATGCCCCTTGCCAAGTCCACTAATAGGGGGGACCTCCTCCCCATTCATCTGATCCTGCTTTATCAGGTATCTTCAGGACTGGCTGCAAAGCTCTCCTCTGTGGCCTAACAGGACTGCTCCTCCCTTGGGGGGTGGGGAGGCCAAAGAGCCAGTCATTGAGTTCCTGTTAGAAATAGTTCTTGTTCCCCTCACTATGGGAAACCAATTGGTTACTGAGCTACCACAGGCTACATCTGAGTAAAGGTTCTAGGTTACATTCATACATGGTCCTTGGTTGCATGTCAGTCTCAGAAAAGACCCTGTGCCCAGATATATTTGGTCCTTGTGGAGCTCCTATCCTCTTAAACATTTCTTAAAACCTGTTTTAATCCACTTCAGCAGTAACATCAGTCTTAAGGTTAGGTACTATAGGGGCTGACTTCCCATATATAATCTCAAAGGAAGTTAAACCTAGCTGGTAAGGGAAATTCCTAACCCTATAAAGGGTAAAGGGGAGGGGCATCACCCAGTCAGCACCAGTCTCCAAGGTCAACTTAGTTAAGGTCTCTTTTAATGTTTTATTTATTTTCTCTATCTGTCCTGAACTTTGGGGCCTACATCTCCAATCTGCCCCAATAAACTTAGCTACATTCTGACTTATCTTCGACATGAATACTGGCCTACTCTTTCCTGTTTCTGTACACGTTGGCCAAATTAGTGGGCCTTTTTGCACCTGCCTTGAGACCTGCCCACAGAGTCTGATGGTAGACTAGGAGATGCTCCTTACCTGCAGCCGTGTTATAATACCAATTGTGCCTCCTGTAGGGAAAGTAATCATCAATATGGGCGTGATCCGTAGTTGAAACTCCTGTAGTGTCTGGGACCTTTTTGTGTGCTTTTGAAATAATATGTAACCACTCCTCTGTGGTAAACAAGACCTTTAAAAAGCTGCTGGTAATCATCACAGGTGGGCTGGTGGGTTAAAAGAACAGTTTCCAAGAGATCAATCAAATCCCTAGAATTGTCAGAGAACTTGGCATTCTGAGTTCTCTAGTTATAAACCTGTAATGTGGCAAAAGGTCACTAATAATGAGATTGCCATTAGCATCTGGAGGAACCCATTGCCTATAAGGGAAGAACTGTAGAATCTGCCTCTGGTTCCCCAGATGGAGAAGCTGCCTGGAGGCTCTGGGTCCTTGGAGCTGGGCCAGATGGTGGTTCCAACATGGATAAAGGAGCTAGAGCCGGTTGAGGAGTGGGAGGAGGAGGGGGTGGAAAAATTAGTTCCATAGGAGTACCATCCTGCTAAACAGAGGAAAGGGCAGGTGAGGTAGCCAAGGCAGTGGTCTCTGGTTTCAGAGAGCCTGTGGAAGGGGGATTGTTAGTGGGGGTCAGAAAAGACTGGATCCATGAAGGTGGATAAATTACTAGATGCTTCCAAACTACAATATAGGGCACTTGATCTGGGTGCCCATATACCTTCTGAAAAATTCTATTTCCCATCTCAAGGCCAGTGGGAAGGTGGCAAGTTCTTTCTGGCGACTAGCTCACATTGAAGGTGGACCATTCTGAGTTGCAAAAAGTCATCTTTTTCCCTTTCCTCACATCAACTGAAAGAGTGTGAGCTCTTGTCTTAACTTCCCTAAAATAAGTCAGAACCAAGTCAGTCCCATATTATCATTCAGTCTTTTCATCAAAAAGAAACCAAAGAAATGAAGTGGACAATTTCAGAAAACAGTAAATCATACAAAGATGGAGCCGGCAGTCTCGGGCAAAAGCGAAACTAAAGACAATAAATCACAGACTGTACCTGGGCTAATATCCCAGGACAAAACTTAAATTACAGAAGTGAAAAGAGCCACAAGACCACAAACAATTAATCACAAAAATGAAACAGTAACTCCTGGCACAACACCAAGCAAGAGACAATTAATCACACACAGAGACGAAGTAAAACCAAAAACCTGGATTTTACCTCACTTCTCCACCACGGAAGTTCCAGAAAGGCTAAAACTGACCCCCACTCCAGCTTCCCTGCCACAGAAATTGTGGAGAGATTAAAAATGACTCCATTCCTGTTCCCTGCCACAGAAGTTACAGATGGGCAAAAACCTGATCCCGAATCCGGCTTCCCTGTCACAGAAGTTCTGGATGGGCAAACTGATTACTGATGAGAGGACCCAATGTCTCTGATGCCCCCTCAGGCAGATGGTTGTCTGAACGTCTTCCCCAAGCCATGCTCTACCCCCTACTACATGGAAGGTTAACCAAAACCATGTAACAAAACACTTAAGACAGACAGACAACACAAAACATTTACCTGCGGGACTAAGCTCTACTGGCCGAGAGTCCTAGAGGTCCTGAGGCATCCTGGGCAGAGGAGCTCCCAAATACAATGCCAGGATAACAGGAACCTCACAGACTACCAAGAGATGACTGGATGCAAGAACAAGTGAGCTTTATTACGAGAGCAATTGAACTCAGGAACCAAGTCTCACTGACTTAGCAGTAGAGAAGTGGGACCTCAAGCTCTGAGTGAGCAGGATTTTTAAAGGGAAAGTCTGTGAGCATGGGGTTTCCATGACAGCAAGCAGGGAGGTACATACTTCCATGACATCAATTAAGGGGAGCATGTCATGGTGTTACAGGATTGGGTAAAAGTTATAGGGGCAAGATGACCTTCTCTGAAGCACATAATCTCAATTGCTAAGGCATACAATCAAAATGGCTATTCTTCTAAACTATATCTGAAACATTGGGGAGAAATTTTCCACCTGATTCTTGGCCGATTCTCATTGATTACTGCCAGGCAGATTGTCTCTATTTTCTACTAAGTATTTATTCTCTGATATTTTCTGGAGGCTGTTACAAGGAGAGTTAACTTTGTTTTCTGCCAAGTGTACATTCTGTGATATTTCCTGGTCCCTGAATTTCGATCCACTCAAGATGGCTCTCTATTTCAGATTAAGATGGCTAACTTAATCTCTTCAACAGCAAGCCTATAGCCAACATCAAACTAAACGGAGCAAAACTGAAATCAATCCCACTGAAATCAGGGACAAGGCAAGGAAGCCCACTCTCTCCATATCTCTTCAACAATGTACTTGAAGTCCTTGCTAGAGCAACAAGACAATTAAAGGAGATGAAGGGGATACAAATCAGAAAGGAAGAAGTCAGTGTTGCTTTTATTCTTACCACAACCTCTAGCCATCTGGTTGTCTGTAGCCTAGAGTGGTTATTTCAGGAGCCTGTACTGCTGACTGGATCCAACTGTCACTGGAGTCTCAAATAATTTCCTCTTGATTCATTCTACTGGCTCACTTTTTGTGGCCCAGATATGCCATGTAGCTAGGGCACAGGCAAAAATATCTCTGAGTCTAGAGATGTTCCAGTTTTCCCACAGGTGCTATAGATACAGTTGCAGAAACTGATAAACATTTCAAAGAAAAAAGTAAAGTCAGGAAAGTTACAAACACAAAACATCCAAACAATCAAGGGCACAATGAAAAGACAAAACCTAAGAATAATAGGAAGAGATGAAAAAGAAGATTTTAGGCTCCAAGGTACAAAAGAATATTTATGAGAAAATCATAGAAGAAAATTTCCCCAACCTTAAGAGATGCCCATAAACACATAAGAGGCCTAGATAAAACAAAATAGAGTAGATCAGAAAAGAAACTCCTCCAACCATATAATAAATCAAAACACCAAATCTACAGAAATAAGGAAAAATATTAAATATGCCAAGGGGAAAAGGCAAAGTAATATATTAAAGCAGACATTTCTGAAACACAGCAGACTTCTCTTCAGAGACTATGAAAGCCAGAAGGGCCTAGGTTGGTCTCATGGAGACCCTTCTACATCGTAGATGCCATATACTCTATAAGGTAACTTTTCCAAAAAAAAAAGTTATATGACATAAAGAAATTTAAATAACATATACACAGCAATCCATCCCTATAGAAGATACTAGAAGGAAAACTTCAACCCAATGAGATCAACTACACCCAAGAAAACACAGGATAAAGACACCATCACATCAAAAAAGCAAAAGAAAACAAGCACACAAACACACTATCACCACTAACTCCAAAATAAATAAAACAAGCAATCATTAGTTACTAATATTTATTAATATCACTGGTCTCAACTCTGAAATGAAAAGACACAGACTAACAGATTGGTTGCAGAAACAGGATCCAACATTGTGTTGCATTCAAGAACTACACCTCTGTAACAAAGATATACACTACCTTAGAGTAAAGGGGTGGAAAAGGTTTTATAAGCAAATGGACAAAAGAAGCAAGCTGGAGTAGCCATCTTAATATCTAATAAAATAGACTTTCAACCAAAATGAATCAAAGAGATGGAAAGGGACACTTCATTCTTATCAAAGGAAAAATCCATGAGGAAGACATCACAGTCATAAAAATCTATGCACCAAATGCAAGGACTCCTACATTTGTCTAAGAAACATTATAAAAGCTGAAATCACACATCGATCCCAACAACTAATAGTGCAAGACTTCAACATCACACTCTCACCAAGGGACAGATCATTGAGAGAGAAGCTAAAGAGAGAAATAATGACACTTATAGACTTCTTTTTTTTTTAATTTTTTATTAATGACACTATATTCATTTTGTATCCCCCATAAGCCCCTCTCTCCTCCCCTCCTGATCCCACCCTCCCTCCCCTTTCTGCATGCATGCCACTCCCCAAGTCCACTGAAAGGGGAGGTTCTCCTCTCCTTTCTGATCTTAGTCTATCAGTTCTCATCAAAATTGGCTGCATTGTCCCCTATCTTGGCCTGGTAAGGCTGCTCCCCCCCCTCAGGGTGAGGTGATCAAAGAGCAGGCCAATCAGATTATGTCAGAGGCAGTCCCTCTTCCCATTACTATGTAATCCACTTGGACACTGAACTGCCATGGGCTACATCTGTGCAGGGGTTCTAGGTTATCTCCAAGAATAGTCCTTGGTTGGAGTATGAGTCTCTGGGAAGTTCCCTGTGTTCAAATTATCTTGTGTTGCTCTGCTTGTGGAGTTCCCATCCCCTCCAGCTCTTACTATTTCCCACTTGTTACATAAAATTCCATTCACTCTGCCCATCAGTTGGCCATCAGGCTCAGCATCTGCTTTGACAGTCTATACTGCAGAGGCTTTCAGAGGCCCTCTGTAGCAGGTTCTCAGGTTGTTTCCTATTTTCTTTTTCTTCTGATGTCCATCCTCTTTGCCTTTCAGGATGGGGATTGAATATTTTAGTTAGGGTCCTCTCTTTTGCTTAGTTTGTTTAGATGTACAGATTTTAGTGGGTTTATTCTATGTTGTATATTTATATGAGTGAGTATATACCATGCGTGTCTTTTTGCTTCTGGGACAACTCACTCAGGATGATCCATTCCAGGTCCCACCATTTACCTGCAAATTTCATGATTACCTTATTTTTCATTGCTGAGTAATACTCCCTTGTATAGATGTACCACAGTTTCTGCATCCATTCTTCAGTGGAGGGGCATCTGGGTAGTTTCCAGCTTCTGGCTATTACAAATAAAGCTGCTACAAACATGGTTGAGCAAATGCCCTTTTTGTGTACTTCAGCCTCTTTTGGGTATATGCCTAGGAGTGGTATGGCTGGATCTTGAGGAAGCACTATTCCTAGTTGTCTGAGAAAGCACCAGATTGATTTCCAGAGTGCTTGTACAAGTTTACATTCCCACCAGCAGTGGAGAAGGATTCCCCTTTCTCCACAACCTCTCCAGCATGTGTTGTCCCTTGAATTTTTCATCTTGGCCATTCTGATGGGTGTAAGGTGAAATCTCAGGGTTGTTTTGATTTGCATTTCCCTAATGGCTAATGAGGTTGAGCATTTCTTTGAGTGTTTCTCTGCCATTCGATAATCCTCTACAGAGAATTCTCTCTTTAGCTCTGTTCCCCATTTTTTAAGTGGATTACTTGGTTTGTTGCTTTTCAGCTTGTTTAGTTCTTTATATATATTGGATATGAGTCCTCTGTCAGATAAAGGGTTGGTGATGATTCTTTCCCAATCTGTAGGCAGTCGCTTTGTTTTGATGACGGTGTCCTTTGCTTTACAGAAGCTTTTCAATTTCGTGAGGTCCCATTTATTGATTGTTGCTCTTAGAGCCTGTGCTGTTGGTGTTCTGTTCAGGAAGTTTTCTCCTGTACCAATGAATTCTAGGGTATTCCCCACTTTTTTTTTTTAGCCGATTTAATGTGTCTGGTTTTATGTTGAGGTCTTTGATCCACTTGGACTTCAGTTTTGTGCAGGGTGATATGTATGGATCTATTTGCATTTTTCTACATGTAGACATCCAGTTGGACCAGCACCATTTTTTGAAGATGCTATCTTTTTTCCATTGTATGGTTTTGGCATCTTTTTCAAAAATCAGGTGCCCGTAAGTGAGTGGCTTTATTTAGGGGTCTTCTGTTCAATTCCATTGATCCACCATTCTGTTTTTATGCCAGTACCATGCAGTTTTTATAACTGTTGCTCTATAGTACAGCTTGAGATCAGGGATGGAAATACCTTCAGAAAATTTTTTATTGTAGAGGATTGTTTTAGCAATTCTCGGTTTCTTGTTATTCCATACGAAGTTGAGAATTTTTCTTTCCAGGTCTGTAAAGAATTGTGTTGGCAATTTGAAGGGAATTGCATTAAATCTGTAGATTGCTTTTGGTAAGATGGCCATTTTTACTATGTTAATCCTGCCAAGCCATGAGCATGGGAGATCTTTCCATCTTCTCATATCTTCCTCTAATTCTTTCTTCAGAGTTAAAATATTTTTCATACAAGTCTTTGACTTGCTTGGTTAGGGTTACACCAAGGTACTTTATGTCATTTGTAGCTTTTGTGAATGGTGTTGTTTCTCTAAGTTCTTTCTCAGCCCTTTTGTCTTTTGTATACAGGAGTGCTACTAATTTTTTTGAGTTAATTTTGTATCCAGCCACTTTGCTGAAGGTGTTTATCAGCTGTAGGAGTTCCCTGGTAGAGTTTTTGAGGTCACTCATATATACTATCATATCATCTGCAAATAGTGATAATTTGACTTCTTCCTTTCCCATCTGTATCCCCTTGATCTCCTTCAACTGTCTTATTGCTTTAGCGAGGACTTCCAGCACTATGTTGAAGCTATATGGAGAAAGTGGGCAGCATTGTCTTGTCCTTGATTTCAGTGGGATTGCTTTAAACTTTTCTCCGTTCAGTTTGATGGTGACTATAGGCTTGCTGTATATCGCCTTTACTATGTTTAGATATGTGCCTTGTATCCCTGATCTCTCCAGTACTTTAAACATGAATGGATGTTGGATTTTGTCAAATGTTTTTTCAGCATCTAGGGAGATTATCATGTGGTTTTTTTCTTTCAGTTTGTTAATATGGTGGATCACATTGATGGATTTCCATATATTGAACCACCCCTGCATACCTGGGATGAAGCCTACTTGGTCATAGTGGATAATATCTTTGATGTGTTCTTGGATTCGGTTTGCAAGTATTTTGTTAAGTATTTTGCTTCAATGTTCATAAAGGAGATTGGCCTGAAATTCTCTTTCTTTGTTGAGTCTTTGTGAGGTTTAGATACCAAGGTGACTGTGGCTTCATAGAATGAGTTTGGTAATGTTCCTTCTGTTTCTATTTTGTGGAATAGTTTGAAGAGAATTGGAGTTAGCTCTTCTTTGAAGGTCTGGTAGAATTCTGCTCTGAAGCCATCTAGTCCTGGGCTTTTTTTGGATGGGAGACTTTTGATGACTGCTTCTATTTCTTTGGGGGATATAGGACTATTTAATTGATTTACCTGGTCCTGATTCAGCTTTGGTAAGTCAAATCGATCAAGGAAATTGTCCATTTCATTTAGATTTTCAAATTTTGTTGAGTATAGACTTTTGAAGTTAGAACTAATGATTGTTTGGATTTCCTCAGTGTCTGTAGTTATGTCCCCCTTTTCATTTCTGATTTTGTTGATTTGGGTGGTGTCTCTCTGCCTTTTAGTTAGCTTGGCTAAGGGTTTGTCGATCTTGTTGATTTTCTCAAAGAACCAGCTCTTGGTTTCATTGATTCTTTGAATTGTTTTATTTGTTTCTAATTGATTGATTTCAGCCCTGAGTTTGATTATTTCCAGCCGTCTACTCCTTTTTGGTGTGTCTGCTTCTTCTTTTTCTAGGGTTTTTAAGTGGGCCATTAAGTTGCTTGAATGAGCTGTCTCGAATTTCTTCTTGAAGGCACTTAGTGTTATGAACTTTCCTCTTAGCACTGCTTTCATTGTGTCCCACAAGTTAGGGTATGTTGTGTCTTCATTTTCATTGAGTTCTAGAAAGGCTTTAATTTCTTTCTTTATTTCTTCCCTGACCCAGCTGTCATTTAGTAACAAGTTGTTCAGTTTCCATGAGTGTGTAGGCTTTTTGCTATTTCTGTTCTTGTTGAAGTCCAGCTTTATTCCATGGTGATCAGACAGGATACAATGGATTATTTCAGTCTTCTTGTATCTGTTGAGGCTTGCTTTGTGACCAACTATATGGTCTATTTTGGAGAAGGTTCCATGAGGTGCTGAGAAGAAGGTAAATTCTTTTGTGTTTGGGTATAAAGTTCTGTAGATGTCTGTGAGGTCCATTTGATTCAAGACCTCTGTCAGAGATATTGTTTCTTTGTTTAATTTCTGTTTTGTTGACCTGTCCTTTGTTGAGAGTGGGGTGTTGAAGTCTCCCACTATTAATGTGTGGGGATCTATATGTGGTTTAAATTTTATCAATGTTTCTTTTACAAATGTGGGTGCTTTTGTATTTGGGGCATAGATGTTCAGGATTGTGATGTCTTCCTGGTGGAATTTTCCCCTGATGAGTATGAAGTGTCCTTCCTCATCTCTTTTTATTAATTTTGGTTGAAAGTCTATTTTATCAGATATTAGAATGGCTACTCCTGCTTGTTTCTTGGGTCCATTTGCTTGGAAAGTCGTCTTCCAACCTTTTACCCTCAGGTAATGTCTATCTTTGTGTCTTAGGTGTGTTTCTTGAATGTTTTGTTTATGTATCCATTCTGTTAATCTGTGTCTTTTTACTGGAGAGTTGAGTCCGTTGATGTTGAGAGAGATTAATGACCAGTGGCTGTTAGATCCTTTGATATTGATGTTGGCTGTGTTCATAAGGTTGTGTGCTTGGTTGCTTTTTGTTTTACTGTAGTAAGGTTAATTATTTCCTCTGTTTTCTTGACAGAAGCTAATTTTCTTGGGTTGTATTTTCCCTTCCAGTGTCTTCTGTAATGCTGGATTTGTGTGTAGGTATTGTTGAAATTTGTTTTTGTCATTGAATATCTTGTTTTCTCCGTCTATGAGGACTGAGAGTTTTGCAGGGTATAGTAGCCTGGGTTGACATCTGTGTTCTCTTAGGGTCTGCATGATATCTGTCCAGGCCCTTCTGGCTTTCATAGTTTCTGTTGAAAAGTCAGGTGTGATTCTAATGGGTTTGCTGTTATATGTTACTTGGCCTTTTCCCTTGCAGCTTTTAGTATTTTTTCTTTGTTCTGTATACTTACTGTTTTGATTATTATGTGGCAGGAGGATTTTCTTTTCTTGTCAAATTTGTTGGGTGTTCTGTAGGCCTTATGTATCCTTATTGGCTTCTCCTTTAACTTGGGGAAATTTTCTTCAATGATTTTGTTGAAAATATTTTCTGGGCCTTGGAGAAGGGAGTCTTCTTTTTCCTCTATTCCTATTATTCTTAAATTTTGTCTTTTCATATTGTCTTGGATTTCTTGGATGGTCTGTGTCAGGAATTTTTTGGATTTAACATTTTCTTTGATAGATACATCGATTTCTTCCATTGTATCTTCTACACCTGAGATTCTTTCTTCCATTTCTTGTATTCTGTTGGTTATGCTTACCTCTGTAGTTCCTGTTTTCTTCCCTAAATTCTTCCTCTCCATTATTTCCTCCATTTGTGTTTTCTTTAATTTTTCTAGTTCTATCTTCAGGTCTTGAGTTGTTTTGTTTACTTCTTCACTTGTCTCCTTGTATTTTCCTCTTTTTCTTTTAGTTCCTTCAACTCTGTCTCTTTTATTTCTTTCAGTGATTTAATTATTTCTTCTCTGAAGGCCACAAGCTGTTTGGCTGCATCTTCCCGTATTTCTTCACGGATAGCCATAATCTGGTTGTCTTTATCTTCCTCCATTTCTTTACGGATAGCCATGATCTGTTTGGTTTTATCTTCCTCTAATTCTTTACGTATTTCCTTTTTTTTCTCCATTATCCTCTTCATCAACATAGATGTAAGGTCATCTTCTTGATTTTCTATTATGCTGCATTGTTCAGGGCTGTTCGTCTCTGGATGGCTGGGTTCTGGAGATGCCATATTGCTCTGTCTTTTGTTGGTTGAGCCTTTACGCTGACCTCTACCCATTGGGCTGATTTAGGTGTTGGCTGTTATTTTCTGTGCTTCCTGGAGTCCTGAGGTAGCAAGTATCCCCTTGCCCAGAAGATGATTTTTCCTGAAGGAGTCCTTCTCTGCTTTTTGGTTATGGTCACTGTATGGCCAGTGTTTCTCTGGAGTTGCCACTGCTCACCTCAGGTTTATAGCCCTGAGTAGTAGCTGTGGTCTATGTTAGGCAGGGGTGGATCTCCTCTTACCCATAGAAGTTCTCAAGACAGCTGCCCCACTGCTGGGTTTCTTGTTATAAATTTAGGGTGCTGCTGCTCACTAAATTTCCATGTGCAGTTCTCTTGAAGAACCTGCTGATTCCCTAGCTGTGCGGTTTTCTCCCAACAGGGAAACTCAGTCTGTTATCCTGGGGCACACAGTTCTGTCCGGGAAAGTGAGAGGTGCACTCAGCAAGTCTCTGTTCCAGAGGCTGATTGCTCAGCTCTGGACCTGGAGAATGTGCACCTAGGTTGAGTTAGCGCCTGGGGGCGCTGCTCTGGGCTGGGTGCCTCACTCTGGACCAGACGCTGTGTTTCCCTGTCTGGGATGGGAGCTGCAGGCACTGCTCTGGTCCAGACGCTGTGGTGCAGCCCTTTTGAAGGACCAGGGATTCCCACAGTTTTGACAGTCTAGCTAGGGATAACTGGTTGATCCTTGGCACAGTATCTGAGGGCTGCTGTAATGGCTCTCTGGCTTTTGTAGGTCTGAAGATGCAGCGGTGTGTCCCAGTGTCCTAGGGGAACCCATTAATGGTGGCAGAGCACAGCGCTCCTGCCTGCATTAGAGTCTAGAGTCTGCGTGAATCCAGGAAGTGTTTTGGTGCTGGGTGTCCTAAGCGTTAGAGCTGATTATCCCCTCTGCTGGGGGTTTCCTCCTGCCAGAGACACCCAGTCTTTGCTTTGGAGACCGCTGTTCTGTCTGGGGTGGCGAGTAGAACCCACAGGCACAGATGCTCGCTTGTGGCTTCGCCTTTCTGACGGTTTGGATCCTTTGATGCTGCCTAAACTGGGTAATTTTTTCTAGTCCTTTTCGGGGTGGTGGTGTCGGCTGGGTGCTCTGAGATCAGACCAGCTGTTTCCCTCCCTGTGGGTTTGCACCTGCCAGTGAAATGCAGTTTCTAGTGCCTGGTGCCCTGGTGCCCACAGTTCTATCTGAGGCGGCGAATCAGGCGCACAGGCAGGGCTCCTGTGCAGGCGCCTGGGTCCTGGCTCTGGCTTTGGGCTGGCTCTTGGGGCACCCGCGGAACCCAAGTCTTTTCCAGGGGATGTCTGGGTAACCTGAGGTCGGTCCCAATCGTTTCCTGCTCCATGGGGTTATCTCTCGACTGGGAAATCCAGTCTATGGTGTTGTGTGCCCACAGTTCAGTCTGGGACCATGACCAGATCACGCTGGGGTGTAGCTCTGGGCTGGCGACCAAGCGCCTGGCAGAACCGGGATCTCTTCCGTGGTTTAGCCAGGTGAGTTAAAGCTGATTGAATCCCCCACCGTGGGGTATCCTCTCACCTGTGAAACACAATCACTTGTGTTTTATGGCCGCGCGTTCTGATTGCTGGTCACTGTGCCAATCCTGCTGTGCTGCTCCTCAGAATGAGAGTCCTCCCGGCGCCGCCATCTTGCCCCGCCACCACTTATGGAATTCTTAAAGCAAATGAAACTAATAGCTGTCTACAGAACCTTTCCCCCAAACAGAGAAGAATATACCTTCTTCTCAGTACCTCATGGAATCTTTTCCAAATTCAACCATATATATAGGCACAAAGCAAGCCTCAACAAATAAAAAAAAAAAAAAGAAATAATCTGTTGCAACTTATCAGGCCAACATGGTATAAAACCAGACCTCAACAATGACATAAATAACAATAACCTACATACACATGGAAAATGAACAACTCTACTCAGTCACAACTGGGACAGAGAAAAAATAAGAAAGAAATAAAAGACTTCCTAGAATTCACTAAAATTTCTATTACAGCTTACCTTAACTTTTTGGACACAATGAAAGCAGTGTTAAGGGGAAAGTTCATAGGGCTAATACCTTCATAAAGAAATTCAAAACATCTCAAACAAGCAACTTAATGACACGTGAAAGCATAAGAAAAAAAATAGAAGCAGACATGCCTAAGAGGAGTAGACAGCTGGAAATAATCAAACTCAGAGCTGAAGTCAATAAATTAGCAACAAGGAGAGCAATTCAAAGAATAAACAAAACCAAGAACTGGTTCTTTGAGAAAATGAACAAGATAGATAAACTATTAGCCAAACTAACTAAAAGGCATAAAGAAACTAGCCAAATCAACCAAATTAGAAAAAAAAAAAATGGGGACATGACAGACACTGAGGAAATCCAAACAATCATTAGGTTTTACTACAAAAACATATATGACAAAAATTTGAAAACCTAAATGAAATGGACAATTTTCTTGATAGATTACATTTACCAAAATTGAATCAATACCAGGTGAATAAATTAAATAGTCTTATATCCCTTAAGGAAATAGAAGCTGTCATCAAAAGTCTCCCATCCAATAAAAGCCCAAGGCCAGAAGGTTTCAATACAGAATTCTACCAGACCTTTACAGAGGAGCTAACATACAATACTGTTCAAGCTATTCCACAAAACAGAAACAGAAGTAACATTACTATCTTCATTCTATGAGGCCACAATCACCTTGATACCTAAATGACACAAAGACCCAACAAAGAAAGAGAACTTCAGACCAATCTCTCTTATGAACATTGACCCACAGATACTCAATAAAATCCAAGCAAACTAAATTGAAGAACACATTACATATATAAGCACATTAAAAACATAAATATATAAATATATATATAATAATGTGCTTACATATTTATAAGCACATAAGCAAGTAGGCCTCATCCCAGGCATGTAGAGGTGGTTTAACATATGCAAGTCCACCAATGTAATCCACTAAATAAATAAACTTAAAGAAAAAAAAAACATGATCCTTTCCTCAGATGCCAAAAAACATTTGAGAAAATACAACACCTGTTCTTGTTTAAAGTTTTAGAGAGATCACGGATACAAGGCAAAAACCTAAACATAGTAAAAACAATATACAGCAAGCCTAAAGCCAACATCAAACTAAATGTAGAGAAAATTATAAAATCAAGGATAAGGCAATGGTGCTCACTCTCTCCTTATCTCTTCAATGTAGATCTTGAAGTCCTAGAAAGAGCAATAAGACAACTAAAGGAGATGAATGGGATAATAATCAGAAAGGAAGAATTAAAAGTATCACTATGCACAGATGATATGATGTATACATGAGTGACCCCCAAAATTCTACCAAAGAACTCCTTCAGTTGATAAACACTTTCAGCAAAGTGACTGGATATAAAATTAACTTAAAAAAAATCTGAAGCTCTCCTGTATACAAAAGACAAAAAGGCTGAGAAAGAAATTGGGGAAACAACACTCTTCACATTAGCTACAAATAACAGAAAGTACCTTGGTGTGACTCTAAACAATCAAGTGAAAGATCTGTTAAAAAACAAAATAAAACAAAAATACTTCAAGTCTGTGAAGAAAGAAATTGAAGAAGATATCAGAAGATGGAAAGATCTCCCATGCTCACTTGATCTGTAAGATCAACATAGTGAAAATGGCTATCTTACTAAAAGCTTTCCACAGATTAAATGCAATTCCCATCAAAATAACAACACATTTTATTACAGAGCTTTAAAGAACAATTTTCAACTTCATATGGAAAAACAAACAAAAAATAAAAACCCAAAATAGCTAAAACAATCCGGCACAATAAAAGATCTTCTGAAGGTATCTCTATCTCAGAACTAAAGCTGTATTATAGAGCAACAGTAATTAAAATGGCATGATACTGGCCTAGAAACGGATAGGTGGATTAATGGAATCAAATTGAAAACCCAGAAAGAAACTCACATACCTAAGGAAACTTCATTTTTGACAAGGAAGGCAAAACCTTATTATGGAAAGATGATAGTGTCTTCAACAATTGTGCTGGTCTAACTGGATGTGTACATGTAGTAAAATGCATGTAGACACAATATCTCACATTATGCCTAAATGTAAAGTCCAATTGAACCAAAGACTTCAACATATAATCATACACACTAAATCTGTTAGAAGAAAAAATGGAGAAGAACCTTGACCTCATTGGCACAGGAGACATCTTCCGGAACAGAACACCAACAGCAAAGCCTCTAGGATCAACAGTCAATAAATGGGACCTCCTAAAACTGAAAAGCTTCTGTAAAACAAAAGACAATCTCATCAGAACAGAATGTTAGCCTACTGCCTGGGAAAAGCTCTTCACCAAACCTACATCTGACAGAGGGCTAATATCCAAAATATATAAAGAACTTAAGTTAAACAGCAACAAATCAAGTAATCTAATTAAAACATGGGGTGCAGAGCTAAACAGAGAGTTCTTAATAGAGGAATATCAAATGGCAGAGAAATATATAAAGAAATGTTCAATGTCCTTAGCCATCAGGGAGATGCAAATGAAAACAATCCTAAGATTTTGCCTTACACTCATCAGAATGGCTTAGCTCACAGAAAGATACATAAGGTGTATACTCACTTATAAGTGGATTATAGTCATATAATATAGGATAAACATACTAAAATCTATAGTCCAAATGAAGCTAAACCACAATGAAAACCTTAGAAAGATGTTTAATTCTAATTCAGAAGGGTAAACAGGACATACATAGGAAGGAGAAGAAGACCAGGAATAGCACAGGAGCTTTCCTCAGGGAAATGCTATAAGACTCTACCCACCAGGGTATTGAAGGAGATACTAAGACTCATAGACAAACTTTGATCAGAGTGCAGGCAACCTTGAGGGAGGAGAGGGAGATAGAAAGACCTGCAGGAGAGGCCTGAGAGATTGCTCAGTGTTTAAGAGCACTGTGTGTTGTTCCAATTGACCTGAGTTCAATTTCCATCACCCACAGGGCAGCTCACAACTGTCTCCAATTCCATGGATTCTGAAAGCTTCATACTAATGCAAAAAAAAAAAAATTAAATTAAATAAGTTTAACAAAAAGAAAGCTGGAAGGGATAGAAACTCTACAAGGAGTACAATAGTGCCAAAAAACCAAACCAAACAAAAAACCTAGGCCCAGATGGTCCTGCAGAGACCAATACTCCAACCAAGGATCATGCATGGAGAGGACCTAGATGCACTGCTAAGAGGTAGCCCATAGGCTACTCACTTTCCAAGTTTCCTAGTAAGGGAATCAGGAGCTATTTCTGACCTGGGCTTGGCTGGCTATTTATTCACCTCCGCCTGGGGGTTCAGCTTTGCCATACCACAGAGGAAGATGATGCAGCCAGTCCTGATGAGATCCAATAGGCTAGGGTCAGATAGAAACAAAGGAGTTCCTCCCCTATCAGGAGACTAGGGAAAGGGCTTAAGGGGAGAAGAGAGAGTATGGTTAGACTAGGAGAAGTTGTGGATTGGGGCTACAGTGGGAAAACAAAGGGAATAAATTAGAATAAATAAATGAAATACAAAAAAAAAAATGATTGAAGTTCACCAGCATAGTACTGTTATAATTCGTTCTCTGGGATTACTTAAAGCCTATTTGTTTTACATGTAAAAAAAAATTCCCATGAGAATTTTAAAACTATTGATTATTTTTGTCTTCTTCAAAAATGGAAGATAGAATATGGCAGAGTTAAAGAATATATAAATGTTGCTACAGAGATTTACAGCTTTTAAGCCTCGTTTTCCTGGTTTGTCAAATTTGTATGAGTTTAGAGTTCTATGCAAAAACCTAATAACTTCAACAAGGAAATCTCAATTCATCTTTCATGTTTTCGCTTTAAAATGTTAAAAAATGTTATACATACTCATGTTAAAGAAATGAGGAAGAGCTTTTATTCTGGGCTAATGTGATAGGTACAAGACTTTTACAACATGAAGACGACTGAACTTGAGTTCAAATATAGAAACATTATGTCAAAAGACAGTCATGAATTTATAACTCAGGGAAGCAGTATCAATAGATGTCTTTTGTAGAAGTAATCTCTTGTCTATTGTATAGATATAGCACCTGTCAATTAAAACAAAAATCTATGGACTTTGGCGGAAGTAGGGATTAGGTGAGACATTTGGCAGGCAGAAGGGATTCTGGGAGAGAGCTAAAAGCATGAAATTCAGCTAGCATGATGTGAGCAGACTTGGTCATGGTTTGTGAGTTCAAGAAACAATCCACATGGTAGAATGTATATTAGTGTAATGGGTTATTTTAAGTTATGATGTAGTCAGGGAAGAGCCTAGCTATATGGCCTAGGTATTTTTATAATATTTAATGAGTCTCATGAGTAATTATTTCCAGGGAACTAAAATCATGAGGTAAAACCTCCTAGAACAGTCTTTTACGGAGACAGTATTTTTCTTTAATTTTACATTCGTTCATTGATGTACCTACTCCTACTGTAAGCCATTTAGCTATAATTCCACAGGTGTCTTGTGACAAATTTGCCAAGAAGTAAAGTAGTTGTGCTAAGGCAGGATAAATACAAAAGTTAATCTAAAAGAGAACAGGAAGAAGCCTGCTTAAATTTTAGTAAAGGAAAGTAGCTGATAAGAGGGAAGAAAAAGATGCTTTAGAAATACAGTTTGGTCTCATCAGGAAAGATGAGGGAGGGAAGGTGGGATTAGGAGAGAATGAGGGAGGGGGCGACAGCTAGGATACAAAGTAAATAAACTGTAATTAATATAAAAATAAAAAAATCAACCCTTAAGTTAAAAAAAATACAACTTAGAGCATATTAGGGATATACATACTTGCAGATTGAAGCTTTCAGTGAATAGGTATTTCATTTTTAATAAGAGGTTTCTTTACTCCTCTTTGAATGCCTTAATTATGTGGCAATTCATTGCTTAGACACAAGTATGAAAATTACAAGCCCAGCATTTTCGAAAGAGCTAGCACCACTTCACGTTACAACCTCTTTCTGTGTATTGCTATTATTAGTTCAAGTTGCTCAAAGTTTTAGACAATGTTTGGTGATTTTCTCACCTCAGTGTGTCAAGATTACCTTCTAAGAAAAGTGCTATTTGCAAAGCAACTCTGTCAAATGAAATATTCAAATAAGCAAATAAGTAAGATAAGGTGGTACCTTGCCCAGGTTGCTTTTTTTTTTGTTGTTGTTGTTGTTTTGTTTTTTTGTAGTTGTTGTTAACCAGACCTCTAAAAATGGTGATTAGAGGATAATCTGTCTGTAAATATCAGATGCTTGATTATCTCTGGAATTATACATCAATTTGAAGTGGCAGGCAACAGTCCCATTTGTTAGGAAAGTATGTGATGTAATTCATTATGCCGTTACTGGTAAAAAATAATGTGTTACTGTGAGGACTCCAAGACCTGACAACACAACTGGTACTTTTCTGGAATGGAGGTGAAGCATATCAAGCAGACATTTGGTAATCTAGGAAGCAGATGGTATTGTGTATGCAAAACAAATGACAAAATATGCATTAATTTATGGACACTCCACAAATCAAGTATCATTTTAAATGAATGCTAGAGTGGGTCTGTGCCCAGAGAGAACCGTGTGTTGTCCTGAAGGGCAGCAAAGAGCATATACAAACTGCCTATCGTCAATGTAAGGAGAGAGACACAATGTGAACAAAAGAGGGTATCTTGTCATGATAATGGTTTTTCCACAAAGTAGAATAAAATAATATATAGCTGCTGTTGCTGCTGTTTGGCTTTTTAGAAATTTCCCAATGTATGTGAATCTCAAAAGCAGTGTAAAGTCCAATATTCAAATTTCAAATTGAAATCTGTGTTCTCTTCAGGAAGCACTACCTCCTATTTGAGTGTGGTCTTATCTTTCTTTATATAATTTGAAAAGAGGAGTGAGATAGGAAAATTTTTAGTTTACAAAGCAAAGCATAATAAATAAAGGCTTGCTTCTCTACATCTGTACCTTGATGATATGAAAAGTTGGGTTATTTCAACAGAATAGAAGAAAAATATTTTTAATGTTTCACATGCTACTTAGTACATATAATACAAAAAGTTACACTTCTTTTTGGAATTAAATGATGTGCTGGAGTGATGTAAAATTTATTGATTGCCTGGCACTCACTTATGTTTGTTTAACTAACAGATTCCCTCCAAAGAACTGTTAGTGATTCATCAAGGAATGATTTTAACCAATTAATCTCTAATAGTTTTCCAACTATCAAAACAAATAACAGATGAATTTTAATAGAATATAAATCATCACACTTCATTTTTGTGCTAAAACTATATACCATACAAAATCTACTTCAAATGGTGGGTTATATAAAGGACTGATTTTAAAGGACTGATTTTATTCAAAAACTTTAATTTTCTTTGATTATTTAAAACTTAAACATTTAACAGGAAAGCATCAGTTTTCCATTTTAATTTATTTAAGTTATTTAATTTATTTGTTATCCAGAAAAATTCGGATATGAAAGTAAATTTTGGGGTACTAACAACTGAACCTGGAATGTGCTGTTGACTGTTAGCAAATGTATTACATCTCCCTATGCTGTCATTTTTCTGTTTGAATTACAGAATCATAGTTAAAAAGGCTGAAAACAAAGATGCATTAAAGATGGACTTTTTATGGGTAGTTTTTCTTTTCTTTTTTTTTCTTTAAATTCTCTTTTTTGGTGACATTTTTAAAATTATTATCATTTATTACAATTTATTCAATTTCAATCCTGGCTGTGGCATTTTCCCGCATCTCCTCCCAATCCCACCCTCCCTCCTTCTTTTCCCTGTATGCTCCTCCACTAGTACACTGATGGGGGAGGTCCTTCTTCCCTTCCATCTGACTCTAGCTGATCAGGTCTCATCAGGACCGGTTGCATTGTCTTTTCTGTGACCTGGCAAGGCTGCACCCTGCAGGCAGAAGTGATCAGAGAGCTTGCTGCTGAGTTGATGCTAGAAAAAGTCTCTGCTCCCCTTACTAGAGACTCACTTGGAGACTGAGCCTATGGGCTACATCTGAGCCAGGGTTTAAAGTCCTCTCCATGCATTGTCTTTGGTTGGGGAGTCATAATCTTCAGGGACCACAGGCTTAGTTTTTATGGCTCTGTTGTTCCACTTTCAGAACTCCTATCTCCTCCAAGTCTTTCTATCTCCCACTTCTTTCTTTCCCTGCACTCTCACCAAACTTTGGCTATGAGTCTCAGCATCTGCTTTGTTACTTCGATCAGTAAAGTCTTTGAGAAGCTGTATGTGGTAGGCTCCTGTCCTGTTTCTTCTCTTCTCCTGCTTCTGATGACTATTACATTCGTCCTTCTGAATTAAGATTGAACATCTTCCCTAGAGTATTCCTTGTTGTTTAGCTTCTTTGGGAGTATAGATTTTAGTATGTTGATCCTATATTATATGGCTAATATCCACTTATGAGTGAGTATATACCGTGTGTGTCTTTCTGTTTGTGGGTTACCTCACTTAGGATGATCTTTTCTAGTTCCCACCATTTGCCTGCAAATTTCATGATTTTCTTGGTTTTAATAGCTGAGTAGTATTCCACTGAGGATGTGGAGAAAGGGGAACCCTCTTCCATTACTGGTGGGAATGCAAACTTGTACAACCACTTTGAAAATCAATCTGGTGCTTTCTCAGAAATTTAGGAATAGTGCTACCTGAAGATCCAGCTATACCACTCCTAGGCATATATCGAAAATATGCTGAACTATGCAACAAGGACATTTGCTTGACCATATTCGTAGCAGCTCCATTTGTAATAGCCAGAATGTGGAAACAACATAGATGTCCCTCAAAGGAGGAATGGGTACAGAAATTATGGGTAGTTTTGGCACCCGGAAATTCATTTGGTATAGAAGGCTCAGAAACAAACAAGATACATTTTGGCAGCAAACATAAAGGATACAGAAACCATGACTGTGTGCTCCCAACATTATATTTCTCTGGATTTAATGTGCAAAGTGTTTTAAACAAATATAACATCAAGTCATTTGGCAAAAGAAAGGTAATTAGTTTTTGTCTAGACCACATAAGGTATAATAAATATTTAACTGCCACGAGGGTGAATCTCAGAAAAACAAATATCCATGTAAAGGCAGAGGGATTATATTCACATTGAGCATTTGGAAAACCTAATCCGGCTTTTCCTGTTTTCATGATAGTTAACTTTGGATAAAAGAAAACTCCTATTTTATTCAGTATGAAATAGTCATCCATTTAAGACAGAGTGTTTGAATATATACAACTATACACTCATATGCATATATATAGATATATATTATTGAATATATATTCACAAATATGTACATATACACACATATATAAAAATATATATGTATATATATTTATATATATGATTTCTTCCTTTACCTGAGTCAATGGACAAAGTATTGTTTATGTGTTTAAAATTTAGGTTTACTATGTACATAACTGTAATTTTAGTCTTGGAGTCAGATTACATCTAAACTACAGGCATTTTCATTGTTAATCATAATTTTACTTTCTATCTATATATGAATATAAGCTTTTATCAAATTATATGCATATATTTTCAAATATTAAATCCAAGAAATATCTGTAAATGGGAATTGTATGTATATATCTGTTGAATATTAAAGGTCTCAGACAAACCAAAATTGTTACTGGAACAAAGGAATAGACTGACATCACAGAGAAAATAATGAAAAGCAGCAAGGACATTGTGATTCAGTGTGATTTTCTTTATGTCCAGAAGCTTGAGGTCACATAGATGAGAAGCATACATAATCAGTCAGGCTTGCCTGTAGTTATTGTTATGTTATAAAAGGGTATTTATTGCCTTTTTCACTCTGAGTAGTGAACCATAAACATATGTGTGTAATATACCTTATGTAAACCCTATGTGTGAATTTCAAGGGAAATATACTAATGAATCAGCAATAATTACACATGATTCCTTTTAGTGCTATAAACCTTGCAGGGCTAAGATCTGAATGTTCACTTTAAAAATATTATTCAATAATTTTTGGCGTTTACAGGTATTTAATTATTTCCTATAGGACATGATGCCTCTAAACATTTTTTTGCAGATGATGTGTGAAGAGATGTATATTTTGTAGTATATTTTGCAGTAAAAGATAAATGATCTAAAATATGAAGTGGTAAAAATAACATTGTAATTAATTTTAAAACAAGAATATTCAGAAAAGAATAAAATATTTACACTGTTTCATCAAAGACAAATGTTTCTGAATCCAAAGGCATACTAATGATTAACTTGAAGGTATATAAGCTTATATTCTTAACCTTTCAGTTAATATCAGTGAAAAGTAAAATATTCAGCCTTAAATATTTGTAATGAAATTAATATTACAGCTATCAAAAACAATGTGTGCTTTTCATATTCTTACATTTAATTTAATAATCAAATTTATTGTGTTATATTCTTTTTAATTGTGAACAATTTCTTGTTTAACATGTATTTTGTATTATGAAAACTAAAATCAAAGGGCATTATTATAACCAGCACAATCAGGTACTTTTACATTTTATTAAAATTCATAATTTTGTCATACTGTATTATCTATGATAATAATAAATTATACATTTATTAATGTATGATTTTAATGAAAAACAATTTGAAATATCACATATTGTGCCATCAAAGAAAAGTGATTCACTGATTTTTATTGGGTTACTTATTTCCTGAAATATAAGTTAAATATTGTGGAAATTACATACTAAACAATGATGTAGAATATTCCCAAGAACTCTCAGAAATCCTAATTTCACTTTTCTAAGACCTATTCAGAATCCTTCAATGTTAACTACTCATTTTCTTGTTTTGTGCCAGACCTTTAACATTTATTTTCTTAATTAACAAACTGATAATCACTGAAAAGTCTTATAATTCTTCTAATGTGATCTCTATCTCCTCCATTTGTAACAAATATGACTGTCTTTTAAAAATTAAATTTTAATTTATTAATTTCACATTTATACCCAGCCCCCTCCCTCTTTTTTTCCCAATCTCACCCTCTTTCCCCATTTACCTTATCCTTCTCCTCAGAAAATTAGAACCCCCTCCCCCCACCCCCGTACACAACCACCCGAGTACAACAAGTCACATCAGGACTAAATGCATCCTATTCCACTAAGGTCAGACAAGGCAGCCCAGTTATGGGAAAGAGATCCAAAAGTATGCATGTAAAAAAAAAAAAAAAAAAAAAAAAAAAAAAAAAAAAAAAAACCTGATCCACTTGCTAGGGATCCACATGAAATCTGACGTGCCCATCTGGCAAACCTAGGTCCAGCCCACGCCTGTTCATTGGTTGGTGCTTCAGTTTTTGTAAATCCCTAAGAACCTAGGTTACTTGAGCCTGTTGATCTTCTTGAGGAGTTCTTTTTCCCTCTGGGACCTTCAATACTTCCACCAACTCTTCCACAAGACTCCCTGAATTCTGCCTAATGTTTGGCTGTGGATCTCAGTATCTGTTTTGATCTGCTGCTTGGTGAAGCCTTTTAGAGGACATTCATGCTAAGGCTCCTGTCTGAATTCATAGCAAAGTATCATTAATAGCTGTCAGTAGTTGACTCTTTCCTATGGGGTGGGCCTCAGGTTGGAGCAATCATTGGTTGACCATTCCATCAATCTCTGTTCCTTCTTTATCGCTGTAGGACTTACAGGCAGAGTAAGTTTTGGGTCAAAAGTTGTGTGGGTGGATTGATGTCCTGCTCTTTCCAACTGGAAGTCCTGCCTGACTAGGTCTTACTTCAGTCTCCATGTCCCCTGCAGCTAGGAGTCTCAGCTAGAGTTACCCTCATTGCAGATTTCCAGCTTGTCTCAGAGATCCACTCCCCAATCATATCAGAACAGATCAGATCAGATATTATGGATGTTGTTTACACAATTCTGCTAAATTTGATGTTCAAATTGAAAAAAGGATAAAGAAATATCAGATATCTATTGAATGCTAAGCACTTTTCATATGTTCGTCCAATAGTCACCACTAAAATCTGAACAGTTATAGATGCTACTATCCATACTTATAAGAACTTTTTTGTTAATGGCTAGGACACTTTAAGCTGTAAGCAATGATTGAATTCAATAACTACAGTAAAACAACAACAAAAAAAAACTTGAAGTGTAGTCCTAAAAACCTTATAAAAATAAGCATAATTTGTGCATGGTATTTTTAGAAACAAGGTGTATAAGTTAAAAAATCTTTCAGATGTATACATTCCTTGGTTGAGAGACATAAAAGTTGTTTCCAGATTCTGGCTATTACTAATAAAGCTGCTGCAAGCATGGTTGAGCAAATGTCCTTGTAGTATACATGCTTAGGAGAGGTATAGCTGGATCTTGAGGTAGTACTATTCCTAATTGTCTAAGAAAGCACCGTATCGATTTCCAAAGAGGTTGTACAAGTTTATATTCCCACCAGCAACAGAGGTCTCCCTTTCTCCACATCCTCTCCAGCAGGTGTTTTCACTTGAGTTTTTGATCTTAGCCATTCTCAGGATGTTTTGATTTACATTTCCCTGATGACTAAGGACACTGAGCATTCTTTACGTGTTTCTCTGCCATTCAGTATTCTTCTACTGACAATTCTCTGTTTATCTCTGTATCACATTTTTAGAGTACATGGTTTGTTGGTGTTTAACTTCTGGAGATAGTCATATATTCTTGATATTAGCCCTCTTTCAGATAAGTGTTGGTAAAGATACTTGGATACAGAAATTGTGGTGCATTTTAACAACTGAATAGTGTTCAGCAATTAGAAACAAGAAAATCATGAAATTTGCAGGCAAATGAACGGAACTAGAGAAGATCATCTTTAGTGTGGTAACCCAGAAGCAGAAAGATGGTATATACTCACTTGTAAGTAGATATTAGCCATACAATATAGGATAAGCATATTAAAATCTGTAGACCTAAAGAAGCTAAACAACAAGGAGGACCCTGGGTAAGATGCTCAGTCCTCATTCAAAAAGGTAAATGGGATGAACATTGGAAGAGGGAAAAACAAAAACAAAAACAGGGAACCGGACAGGAGCCTACCACAGAGGGTCTCTGAAAGATGCTACCCAGAAGGGTATCAAAGCAGATGCTGAGCCTCATAGCCAAACTTTGGGCAGAGTGCAGGGAATCTCATGGAAGAAGAGAGAAATATAAAGAACTGTAGGGGACAGGAGCTACACAAGGAGACCAACAGAGCTAAAATATCTGGGCCCAAGAGTCCTTCAGAGACTGATGTACCAACTAAGGACCACATATGGAGATCTCCCTGCTCAAATGTAGCCTATAGGCAGCTCAATCTCCAAGTGGGTTCTCTAGTAATAGGAGCAAGAGTTGTCTCTGGCATGAACTTAGTGGTTGGCTTTTAGATCATCCTCCACTAGGGGATGCAGCCTTGCCATGCCACAAAGGAAAAAGATGCCTCCAGTCCTGATGAGACCTGATAGACTAGGATCAGATAGTAGGAGAGCAAGACATCTCCTATCAATGAATTAAGGGTGGAGATTAGGGGGAGTAGAAGGAGGAAAGGTGGGACTGGGAGGAGATGAGGGAGAAAGCTACAGATGGGATACATAGTGAATAAACTGTAATAAATAAAAAATAAACATTTAAAAAAAGAAAAAAAACCTTCTACCTTGACAGTCCAGCATGATGGCTTTTTATCACCATGCCAAGACTAGTTCAGTTTGTTTCATTTTTAATCATGATATCAGATCTAATTACTCTATATACTAGGTAATTTTGAGTTATTACTAGAACATTCTAAATATAACATACTTTGATGTCTATGAGAAGTAGCCCATTCCTTAAGCCCATAGGTGGAATAAGACCTCACCTAACAGAAGATGGAATTTGTATTGCACAGTTCATAAACTATTTTAGAGGTTGATACAGCGTTAACTCAGAGAGACCTATCATTTCTGACATCTATTTTGAGAGTACTTGAAATAAAAATGACAGTAAGACACAGAGTAAAGTCTCAGTAAACAGAGTTGAGAATACAAAGGAAAATTGAACCAAGAAAATTAGACTGTAAAGACCCCTACAGTAGTGTTTTCGATGTTGTGAAGTTTCTATGAATTTTCTGCACTTGGCACAATTCTCTTGATAATTACTAGTAGAGGACCTTTGGGCTACTTGAACATATGGCATATTCTGGTAATCTCTTAAAACATTTAGTAGTCAAAAGGATAAGATGTTAAAAGCCTTCAGATAAATTAATCAAAAGTATATGAACTTGTACATAGAGAAAGAATAGCAAACAGATTCAGAAGGTATATAATGTGTTTCTCAAAAATAAAACAAA
This sequence comes from Psammomys obesus, assembly GCF_907164565.1. Lineage (NCBI taxonomy): Eukaryota > Metazoa > Chordata > Mammalia > Rodentia > Muridae > Psammomys > Psammomys obesus. Next base: position 2,737,012 of record NW_026596445.1, on the reverse strand, counting down.
ACAAAAAACCTCATGATGTTTCTCAAGCCTTTGGAGTAGAGGCCTCATTTATTATTATTATTATTATTATTATTATTATTATTATTATTATTATGTTTTCAAGATTTTTATTATATTTATATATATGTATAGCATATATTCTTAAATAATTATAAATAATATATATCTAATATTTTACATATATATTACCTAAAATATATATACATATATTATACATGTAATATTTTATTATATATTATTAGTTCATATTATATAATAATATATAATAAATTATTAGTATTTCAGGATTTTTGTTGCATATTATATATGCTTCATTTATTATTATTATTAGGTTTTCAGGATTTTTATTACATTACATGTATATATTTGTGTGTGTGTAACTGTTGATATGTACAAATGAGTGCAGGTGTTTATGGAGGCCAGAAAAAATGTATTGTATTTTCCAGAGATGGACTTAAAGGAGTGTTGGGAGGTGAAGCTGGGCCTCTATTAAGAGAAGTATGTAGTCATAACTTCCTGAAACATCTGTCCAAGTTACAATATTTACTTTGACCCAGCATTTTGACTTTTATGAGGCTCTGCTTTAACAACTGCTCATTGTAGAAAAAGGTTTGCTTTACTGGACAAGGTTGAGAGCAACTCTAATCTAGAGGTATGAAAGTAAATGTTTATCGGTAGTTTCACAGCATGTGTATCTAGCAAAACAATAGTTTAAGCCTATGAAAAAACAAGCTGTGGGTTTCAGGCCAGATTTACAGTAACACCTATAGAGTACCTTCTGTGGAGAAATCTTCAAATTCAATCAGAAAGTGGCTGAATATATGCATAACCTTCATTCCACTCTTGCACCAGTGAGCATATTTTGTAAGGCATGTCAGTTAGTAGTGTAACATTCATTGTTCAATACTGAGTAATAATTTTGATGACTTTGTCCTCCAGTGACCTGAATAGCACCTTTGGGCACTATGAAAGATAGCCAACATGCAAACTTTCCTCTTGAATATTTTCTGTCTTGCTGAAAAAACACATTGTGTAATCAGAAATATTTTCATTTAGTATCTTTTACTCTGAAAATATACTTCAAAACAAAATTTGTATAAAGTGATTCAGTAATGTTGCATACACACACACATAACAGGTAAAGAGGAAATTAACAAATCTATCAAAGATTTGGCCACTCAATTGGAAGCAAAGATAGAGGAAATGAATAAGATTCTCAAAGAAATGCAGGCAAATATAGTCAAACAAATAAAGGGACAAGTAGAGATACAATTAGTGGCATATAGAGAGGAAATCAACAAAAAATTACAGACCATCGTAGAGAGACAGGAATCCACATTCAAAAAGATGAAGGAAATGGTGCAAGGCATGAAAAAAGAATTAGAATAAATAAAGAAAACACAAACTGAGAAAACCCTGGAGCTGGATAACTTGGAGAAGAGGTCAGGAACCACAAAGGTAACCATCACCAACAGAATACCAGAGATGGAAAACAGAATATCTGGAGCTGAAGATATACTCCCAGAAATTGATACTTCTCTCAAAGAAAAAGTAAAATTAGGAAATTAACAAAAAATATCCAAGAAATCAAGGATGCCATGAAAAGATGAATTCTAAGAACAATAGAAATCGATGAAAAAGAAGACTCCAGGCTCCAAGGACCAGAAAATACTTTCAAGAAAATCATAGAAGAAAATTTTCCCAACTTAAAGAAAGAGATGTCCATAAACTCACAAGAGGCCTACAGAACATCAAATAGACTAGACCAGAAAAGAAACAAATCAAGTCATATCATAGTCAAAACAGTAAATCTACAGAACAAAGAAAAGATATTAAAAAGAGAAAGGGAAAAAGGCCAAGTAACATGTGACGGTAGACCTATTGGGATCACACAAGACTTCACAACAGAAACTAGGAAAGCCAGAAGGGCCAGGGCAAATGTCATGTAGACTTTAAGGTACCACAGAACCAACCAACATGACTATACCCAACAAAGCTTTCAATCAACATAGATGGAGAAAACAAAATATTCCATGGTAAAACTAAATGTATGCAATATCTAAACAGAAAACCAGTCCTACAGAAGATACGAGAAGGAAAATCTCCAATCGAAAGAAAACAACTACAACCAAGAAAACATAGCATACAGGTAATACCCCAACAAAAATTAAAAGAAAACAAGCAATGAAACACAGTAAGACCACCAACTGCACAATAAAAGTGAATAACATTCATTGGTCACTATTATCAATCAATATCAATGGACTTAACTCTCCAATAAAAAGAAACAGACTAACAGAATGGGTGCATAAACAGGATTAAACTTTCTGCTGAATTCAAGAAACACACCTTTGCAACAAAGATAAACACTACCTCAGAGTAAAGAGCTGGAAAACTGTTTTTCAAGCAAATAGAACCGGAAAACAAGCTGGGGTAGCTATCCTAATATTTAATAAAATAGGGTTTCAACAAAAATTAATCAAAAAAGATAAGGAGGGATATTATATTCTCATCAAAAGAAAAATCCACCAAGAGTACATCACAATTCTGAACATTTATGCCCCAAATACAAGAGTGCTTACATTCATAAATAAAACACTATTAAAACTTAAATCACACATCGATCCCAACACCTTAATAATGGGAGATTTAAAAATCCACTTTCACCAAGGGACAGATCATCTAGACAGAAGCCAAATAGGGAAACAAAGGCACTTAGAGAGGTCCTAAAACAAATGGACCTAAAAGATGTCTACAGAACTTTTCACACAAACTCAAAAGAGTATACCTTCTTTTCAGCAGCTCATAGAACCTTCTCCAAAATAGACCACATAGTTGGTCACAAAGCAAGCCTCAACATATACAAGAATATTGAAATAATCCCCTGCATTCTATCTGACTACCATGGACTAAAGCTGGACCTCAACAATGATGGAATTAGAAAAAAGGCCTACACACACATGGAAACTGAACAACTTGCTGCTCAAAGACAGCTGAGTTAAGGAAGAAATAAAGAAAGACATTAAAGACTTCCTAGAATTCAATGAAAATGAAGGTACAAACTACACTAATTTGTGGGAAACAAAGAAAGAAGTCCTCAGAGGAAAATTCATAGCACTAAGTGCCTTCATAGCACTAAGAAGAAATATGTGATATCTCATACAAGCAACTTAATGGCCCAACTGAAAGCCCTAGAAAAAAAAAAGAAGAAGAAGAAAATACACCCAAGAGGAGGAGACAGCTAGAAATAATGAAACTCAGGGCTGAAATCAATCAATTAGAATCAAGTAAAACTATTCAAAGAATCAATGATACCAAGAGCTGGTTCTTTGAAAAATTCAACAAGATAGACAAACCTTTAACCAAACTAGCTAAAAGGCAGAGAGAAATTATAAAAATCAACAAAATAAGAAATGAATAGGGGGACATAACTACAGACACCAAGGAAATCCAAACAATCACTAGGTAATACTACAAAAGCCTGTATGCCAAAAAAAAATTGAAAATCTAATAGAAATGGACAATTTTCTTGACAGATTCTATCTACCAAAATTAAGTCAAGATCAAGTAGAAAGATTGAATAGTCCTATATCCCTAAATGAAATAAACACAGTCATCAACCGGTTCTCTTCCAAAAAAAGCCCTGGGCAAGATGGATTCAATGCAGAATTCTACCAGACCTTCAAAGTAGTGCTAATTACAGTTCTCTTCAAATTATTCCACAAAATAGAAACAGAAGGAACATTACCGAAATCATTCGATGAAGCCACAGTCACCTTGATACCTAAATCACACCAAGTCCCAACAAAAAAAGAGAACTTCATACCTATCTCTCTTATGAACATTGGTGCAAAAATACTGGCAAATCGAATCCAAGAACACATCAAAGATATCATCCACCATGACCAAGTAGGGTTCTTCCCAGGTATACAAGGATGGTTCAACATACAGAAATCCATCAATGTAATCTACCACATAAACAAACTGATGGAGAAAAACCACGTGATCATCTCCTTAGATGCCGAAAAAGCATTTGACAAAGTCCAACCCCCATTCATGTTCAAAGTCTTGGAGAGATCAGGGATACAAGGCACATACCTAAACATAATAAAGACAATATACAGCAAGACTAAAGCCAATATCACACTAAACGAAGAGAAACTTAAATCAATCCCACTTAAATCAGGGAAAAGGGAAGGCTGCCCACTCTCTCCTTATCTCTTCAATATAGTACATGAAGTCCTAGTTAGAGCAATAAGAAAACTAAGGGAGATCAGGCAGATACAAATCAGAATGGAAGTGATGAAAGTATCACTCTTCCCAGCTGATGTAATAGTATACATGAGTAACTCCAAAAATTCAACCAGAGAACACCTACAGCTGATGAACACCTTCAGCAAAGTAAACTGGCTAGATACAAAATTAACTAAAAAAAAAAAAAAAAAAAAAAAAAAAAAAAAAAAAAAAAAAAAAAAGAAATCAAAAGCCCTTCTATATACCAAAGACAAAAGGGCAGTGAAAGAAATTAGGGAAAAATACCCTTCAAAATAGCCATAGATAACATAGAGAACCTTGGTGTGACACTAAACAAGCAAGTAAAAGACCTGTTTAAAAAAAAAAAAAAACATTATGTTTCTGAAGAAAGAAATTGAAGAAGATATCAGAAGATGGAAAGCTCCTGTGCTCATGGATCAGTAACATTAACATAGTGAAAATGGCCATCCTGCCAAAAGCAATGTACAGATTCAACGCAATTCCCATCAAAATACCAATACAGACCTTGAAAGAAAGATTCTCAGCTTCATATGGAGAAACAAAATACCCAGAATCTCCAAAACGATCCTGTACAACAACAGGTCATTGGGAGGTATCTCCATCCCTGACCTCAAGCTGTACTACAGAGCAATAGTAATGAAACTGAATGGTACTGGCATAGAAAAAGAAAGGATCATCAATGGAACTGAATAGAAGATCGAGAAATAATCCCACATACCTATGAATACTTGATTTTTGACAAAGAAGCCACAACCATTCAATGGAAAAAAGACAGCATTTTCAACAAATGGTGCTCGTCCAACTGTATACCTACATGCAGAAATATGAAAATAGATCCATATTTATCACCCTGCACAAAACTAAAGTCCAAGTGGATCAAAGACCTCAACATAAAACTAGAAACTCTAAATCAGTTAGATGAAAAAGTGGGGAAGAGCCTAGAACTCATTGGCGCAAGAGACAACTTCCTGAATCAACAGCACAGGCTTTAAGAGCAACAATCAATAAATGGGACCTCATGAAACTGAAAATTTTCTGTAAAACAAAAGACACTGTCGTCAGAAAAAAATGAGAGCCTACAGACTGGGAAAAGATCTTCACCAACTCTATATCTGACAGAGGTCTGCTATCCAGAATATATAAAGAACTAAAGAAGTTAAAGAGCAATAAATCAAGCAATCCAATTAAAAAATGGGGTATGAAGCTTAACGGAGAATTCTCTGTAGAGGAATATAGAAAAGCAGAGAAACACTTAAAGAAATGCTCAACATCCATAGCCATCAGAGAGATGCAAATCAAAATGACCCTGAGATTTTACCTTACACCCATCAAAATGGCTAAAATCAAAAACTCAAATGTCAGCATATCCTGGAAAAGTCATGGAGAAAGGGAAACATTCCTCCATTGCTGGTGGGAATGTAAACTGTTAGAACCACTTTGGAAATCAAGCTGGTGTTTTCTCAGAAAATTAGGAATAGTGCTTCCTCAAGACCCAGCTATACCACTCCTAGGCATATATCCAAAAGTTTCTCAAGTACACAATAAGGACATTTGCTCAACCATGTTTGTAACAGTGTTATTTGTAATAGCCAGAACCTGGAAACAATCCAGATGTCCATCAGTGGAGGAATGGATACAGAAATTGTGGTATTTTTACACAATGGAATACTATTCAGCAATCAAAAATGAGGAAAACATTAAGTTTGCAAGGCAAATGGTGGGATCTAGAAAAGAGCATTCTGAGTGAGGTATCCCAGAAGGAGAAAGACACACACGGTATATACTTACTTACATAGACCTATAAGATATGATAAACATAATAAAATCTATACACCTAAAGAAGATAAACAAGAAAGAAGACCAGGGTGAGATTATCAATCCTCACTTAGAAAGACAAATCAGATTGGCATTAGGTGTAGGAGAAAACAAGTAATGGGACAGGAGCCTACCATAGACGGCCTCTGAAATACTCTACCTAGCAGTGTATCAAAGCAGAAACTAAGATTCATAACTAAACCTTCAGCAGAGTGCAGGGAATCATATGAAAGAAGGGGGAGTTAGTATGACATGGAGAGGATAAGAGCTCCAAAAAGACCAAATATATCTGGCCACAGGGGTCTTGTATGAGACTGTTTCTCCAACCAAGGACCATGTATGGATATAACCTAGAACCTCTGCTCAGATGTAGCCTGTGGTGGCTCAGTAAACAAGTGGGTTAACCTAGTAAGGGGAACAGGGACTATTTCTGACATGAACTCAATGGCAGGCTCTTTAACCTCCCTACCCATGCCCAAGGGAGAATCAGTCCTGCTAGGCCACAGAGGAGGACTTTGCAGCCAGTCTTGAAGATACCTGATAAAACAGGGTCAGATGAAAGGGCAGGAGGTCCTCCCCAATCAGTGGACTTGGAAACAGGCAGGGAGGAGATGAGCGAGAGAGGGTGGGATTGGGAGAGCATGAGGGAGTGGGATATAGCTGGGATACAGAGTTAATGAAATGTAACTAATAATAAAAATTTAAAAAAAAATTTAGACATGTTCTTTCTGTTTTGAGATAGTAGGAATAAGAGTGTTTTGAACATTGTGGCATATAATACACACAGAACAGTTCTTAGATATTATTTAACAAAGACTATAAATTTATGATGGCATATTTATAGAAATTAAAAGCCTTGTGTCAGCAATTTAAGCATCTATTATAGAAGTATAAGCAGTGATTACAGAACTAAAATAGAAAAAAGAAAAACAGTGAAACAAAAATTGTTTATTCAAAATGATCAATCAAACTAAAATAATTACTTCAATTGAGCAAGAATAAAATGGGTTAACTCAAAATACTACAAGAAGAAATTAAATAAGAAGTTTTAATTCTACGATTAGAGAAATAACAGAATTCCCCTATACAAAACAAGCTATAATTATTCTCTCTTCCATTTTAAAGACAAAAGGGCTGAGAAAGAAATTAGGGAACAACACCCTTCACAATAGCCACAAATAACATAAAGCACCTTTGTGTGACACTAAACAAGCAAGTGAAAGACCTGTTTGCAAAAAAAAAAAAAAAAAAAAAAAAAAAAAAAAAAAAAAAAAAAAAA
>NW_026596445.1:2721952-2729543 GCF_907164565.1 Psammomys obesus | reverse complement strand
AAAAAAAAAAAAAAAAAAAAAAAAAAAAAAAAAAAAAAAAAAAAACATTAAGTTTCTGAAGAAATAAACTGAAGAAGATATCAGAAGATGGAAAGATCTCCTGTGCTCATGGATCGGTAGCATTAACCTAGTAAAAATGACCATCCTGCCAAAAGCTATCTCCAGATGCAATGCAATTCCAATCACAATATCAAGACAATTCTTTACTGAACATGAAAGAACATTTCTCAAGTTCACACGGAAAAATAAAAAACCCAGAATTACCAAAAAATCCTGTACAACAGCTTTTCTGGAGGTATCAGGTATCGCCATCTTATTTTCAAGCTGTACAACAGAGTGATAGTATTCAAAACTGCATGGTACTGGCATAGAAACAGAATGGTAGATCAATGGAATAATGGAATTGAATAGAAGACCCAGAAAAAAAATATATATATATATATATTTTTTTTTACAAAGAAGCCAAAATCATACAATGAAAAAAAGACAGCATCTTCAACAAATGTTGCAGTTCTAACTGGTTGCTTACCTGTAGAAAAATGCAAATATATCCAACTATCACCCTGCACAAAACAAAAATCCAAGTGGATCAAAGACCTCAACATTAAACAATGCACACTGTATCGGTTAGAAGAAAATGTGGGGAAGAGTCTAGAACTTATTGGCACAGGAGACAACTTCCTGAACAGAACACCAACAGCACAGGTTCTAGGATCAACAATCAATAAATGGGACCTCATGAAACTGAAAACTTCTGTAAAGCAAAAGACACTGTCCTCAGAACAAAATGGCAGCCTACAGACTGGGAAAGGATCTTCACCAACCCTATATCTGACAGAGGGCTATTATTCAAAATATATAAAGAACTAAAAAAGTTAAAAAGGAACAAATCAAGTAATGCCATTAAAAAATAGGGTACATAGCCAAATAGAGATTTCTCTGTAGAGAAATAGAGAATGGCAGAGAAACACTTAAAGAAATGCTCAACATCCTTATTAATTGAGATGAAAATCAAAACTACCCTGAGATTTCACTTTTCACCCATCAGAATGGCTAAGATCAAGAACTCAAGTAACAATACATAATGGAAAGGATGTTGAGAAAGGGGAACCCTTCTCTGTTGCTGGTGGGAATGTAAACTTGTACAACCACGTTGGAAATCAATTTGGTGCTTTCTCAGACAAGAATAGAGCTTCCTCAAGATCCAGCTCTACCAATCCTAGGCATATATCCATAATATGCTCAAGTACACAACAAGGACATTTGCTCAAAAATGTTTGTAGCTGCTTTATTCGTAACAGCCAGGACCTGGAAACAACCCAGTTGTCCATCAACTGAGGAATGGATACAGAAATTGTGTTAAATTTGCACACAAATGTTGGGATCTAGAAAAGATCATCCTGAGTGAGGTCTCCCAGAAACAGAAATACATACACTGTATGTACTCACTTATAAGTGGATACTAGATATATAATATAGGATAAACCTACAAACATCTGCACACCTAAAGAAGCCAAGAAAAAAGGAGGACCCTGGGTAAGATCTTCACTCAGAAAGGCAAACGGGTTGGACATTGGAAGAAGGAGAAAACAGGAAACAGGTCAGGTGCCTATCACAGAGTGCCTCTGAAAGACTCTACCTAGCTGTGTATCAAAGCAGATGCTGAGACTCATAACCAAACTTTAGACAGAATGCATGGAATCATGTGAAAGAAGGGAGAGATAGAAAGACCTGTAAATTACAGGAGCTCCACAAGGAGAGCAACAGTACCAAAATATCTGGGAAAGGTTGTTTTTTTTGTTTTGTTTTGTTTTGTTTTGTTTTGTTTTTTTGAGGCTGATAATCCAACCAAAGTAAATTCATGGCTATAACCTAGAACCCCTGCTTATATGTAGCCCATGGCAGGTCAGAATCCAAGTGAGTTCCCTAGTAATGGAAACAAGGACTGTCTCTGACATGAACTCAGTGGCTGGCCCTTTCAACACCTCCCTCTGAGGTATAGCAGCCACCTTGCCAGGCCACATAGGAGGACAATGCATCCAGTCCTGATTAGACTTGGGTCAGAGGGAATAGGAGGAGGATCTCCTCTATCAATGGATTTGGAAAAGGGCTTAGAAGAAGATGAGGGAGAGAGGGAGAGAGGGTGAGATTGGGAGGGACTGAGGGAATGGGCTACACCTGGGATATACTGTAATTAATATAAAAAATAAAATATTATACAAATAAAAAAGAATATTCATTTGTATAAAATGGCAGGACTTTGTTACAAAAATATTACAGATTATATTGCAATCCACCTGAGCAATGCTTACAAACATCTATGTTTCTCCTTGAAATAGTAAAGGAAAAATGATTCTGTCTTTCTAATGGGCTTCCAGAGTGGTTTATATGAAAACTTATTGTGGTCAGTTTGATTCAAAGGTAATAACTTAGGTGTGTCATGGGGGTTTCTTGGAGAGAGGATTAATTAAGTAACAAATACATGCTCATAAAATGCTTGAAAATTTCAAACATGGCACATACTTTACCTAAGGATGAGAACTCATAGAACAAAGCAGGGTGCACACACCTTCCTTTGTTTTTCTTTTAACCTGATGCTCAGATAGTCAGCTGATATTGATGTTCAGGTTCTTCCACCTTACAGGATGGCATCAATCTCAACAACATTTCAGTAATTTTCAAGTTCTTTTAACAATAAACTTTGACTGTTGAGACATCTAGATTCTTTGACCAAGCAAATTCTAAAATGTCCACTTCCCCAGCATTCAGACAGGCAATATTGGACTACCCTGTATCTAGTGTAAGAAGCCAATAACAAATTCCCATGTATATAATTTTAATATTTTCTTATTTATAATAATTATTATATTGGTTTTATTCTTATGACTACCCTAATAAAAGAAGCCTGAGCTCATTATTGAAATTCTTGGCCTGGGCTTTATTCTAAATTAGCAGTATTTTAAGTTTATTAGGAAGTAGTCATGAGTAGAATGGTAAAGAAGGATAAACTCCACATTCCCAACAAATACAGAAGAGTGCACAGATATTATTTACTTTTAGAGGACATTTGATGAGACATTTTTTTCCTCTGCCTGGAAAGAGATGCTTGAACTCTCCCTACTTCCACACCCCTACACACATATTCACATACACATCAGTTTGTTTCTAGAAATTACACAGCTGGATGGTCTCTATATTTTGTTTTGACTCTCTTAAATTCACATGTTTAAGGAAATGTAAAAGAGTTCCCAATTTCTGTTTATTAAGTCCAGTCAGCATAATGATACTATGTAACAGTTTATGTTGCTAACTTATGGGAGGAAACATAGATTATGGTTTCTGCAAAGTAAATAATGACTAAGGTTAAAAGTTCATATATCCTTAAGGTAGGATAATAAATGTCATTTTGGCAGTTAAAAACAAGCTGCTTCTGCTGGGCTTCGTTGGGAAATACTGAGGAAAAATCATTTGTCCCATCAAAAGTCACATACTAATAAAAATAATATGCTAATTTGCTCAAGCAATTAAACTGCATATGTTAGAGCACCTGGAGTTGAAATTACCATCTGGTTTTGTTTCTTATAAACCACTGTCAGTCTTCAAGATCCATTCTCTTTCTGTCCAGGACAAACAGATGAGTTGAATGGAGATATAGTAAGCATCATTATCCCTGAAATTGTCAAGCTTTTATGATAGTATTAGTGTCTTCATTGAATCCAGAGATAGTACTGCTATTTGTCTTCCGTTTTCATAAATTTAGACAATTACATTGTCTTTTGTTTGACTTTTTCTTCTATTTAAACCTCTCCTCTACAGGTCAGAAAAGCAATGTGGGTATTAGAAACCAACTGTGTGTATTCTGCCTGAACATTCTAAAATAACACACAAGATCAGTATGTGAAACCACTGCACCCATCTTGAGCTCAAATTTTGAGGCAAAATCCAGCTGTCTTTTGGCTGCATAAAGCCTTATTTTGTATCCGTTAGTGATTTGTTGGTTCTCTTACAATTATTATCAGTTTAGAGTTGGTGTAGAGTAATCAATACAAACTCTTTTTTTCTGTAATACAGAAACTCTAGTAAAAAAAAAAAAAAGCCTCAGGTGCTTTGACGAAATTCAGGAGAAAATTTAAATGTTCAAAAGCTTCCAAATCATTATAGTTCTTCATAAAAATGACATTGACTCTCTTTCCTTCAAGATATTTTGAATGAGATAATACTTGAAAATTAATTGAGGCAATATTTTAGACCATTACTGCACTTTAATGAAATAGAATATCTCCTCCTATGCTCCTCTCCAAGTCCACAGATAGGGGAGGTCCTCTTCCCCTCCCATTTGAACCTAGCTCATGGTAAGCTCCTGTCCTGTTTCCTGTTTCCTCCTTCTTCCAATGTCCATCCCGTTTGCCTTTCTGAGTGAGGATTAATCATCTTACCCAGGGTCCTCCTTCTTGCTTGGCTACTTTAGGTGTTCAAATTTTTGTAGGTTTATCTATATTATATGTTTGGTATTCACTTATAAGTGAGTATATACCGTGTGTGTCTTTCTGTTTCTGGGATACCTCACTCAGGATGATCTTTTCTAGATCCCACCATTTGCCTGTAAATTTCTTGATTTCCTTGTTTTTAATTGTTGAGTAGTATTCCATTGTATAAATGTAACACAATTTCTGTATCCTTTTTTCCATTGAGTGACATCTGGGTTGTTTCCAGGTTATGGCTATAACTAATAAAGCTGTTACAAACATGGTTGAGCAAATGTACTTGTTATGTACTTGAGCATATTTTGGATATATGCCTAGGAGTGGGATAGCTGTATCTTGAGGAAGCAGTGTTCCTAATTGTCATTCTTCTTTAAGATCACTACTTTGCTTTAAATTTTCAATTGCAGTAGCAGCATTTTCTACCACAATTCCTCATCTACAGAGAGCAAAAGTGTCGCTAAGGGATTCCATGGATCTCCATACAATGTGATCTACATTTATGCAAGTCTAAACTAATTTCATTTTTTTCTTGCCTTACTCTACAACATAGAAGGTGAGTTTCAACATTTCTAGTTTATTAATGGCAGGGTATTCCTTTCTCTTTTTAAAACAAGCACACATATATTTGGAATCCTTTCTAAATACTTCAGGTATAACATCAAATTCATAATCATTATTTGGTGGCTCTCTATCAGTAAATTAAAAATAAACCAATTTTTATTCTATCAAACATTATTCTGCATTGTACATAACTATTTCACATTTGGCTCTGATTTCAGTCTGTATGTATCTGAAAATAAATCCTACAAAATATTTGAAACACAGTGTATCTCCTTGTTTCCCACACCTGTAGACTAAATTTTAGGACACACTTGGATATACTAATAATGGTAGAAACAAGAAGTTGTATGGAATGGTTCTGAGTAGAATTTATTTCATAGAACTGGTTTAAGAGAATAGAGAATCTAAAAAGCTTCAAATGCATAGGGAACATCAGGACTGGCTGCAATATCTTTCTCTGGGCCTAACAATGATGCTCCTCCCCCTGGGGAGGGTAGGTCAAAGAGTCAACACAATTCTTTACAGATCTTGAAAGAACTATTCTCATCTTCACATGGAAAAACAATAAAAACCCCAGAACTGTCAAAATGATCCTGTAGAACAACAGAGTGTCTGGAGGAATCACCAGCCCAGATCTCAAGTTGTGCTAAAGATCAATAGTAATAAAAACGGTGTGGTACTGGCATAGAAATAGAATGGTAAATCAATGAAATTGAATAGAAGACCCAGAAATAAACCTACACACCTATGGATACTTGATTTTTGACAAAGAAGGCAAAAACATTCAACAGAAAAAAGACAGCATCTTCAACAAATGGTGCTGTCTAATTGGATGTCTAAATGTCCAAAAATGCAAATAGATTCTTATTTATCATCCTGCATAATGCTAATGTCTAAGTGGATCAAAGAGCTCAACATAAAACCAGAGACACTAAATTAGTTAGAAAAAAAAAAGTGGGGAAGAGCCTTGAACTCAGTGGCATAGGAGACAACTTACCAGGAGCTCCACAAGCAAAGAAACAGAATCAAAAAATCTGGGCCCAGGGGTCTTTTCTTACACTGATAATCCAACCAAGGACCATGGGTGTAGATAACCTAGAACCCCTGCACAGATATAGCCTAAGGCAGCTCAGTCTCCATGTGCGTACCCTAGTAAGGCAAACAGGTATTGTCTCTAACATGAACTCAGTGGCTTGCTCTCTGATCACCTCCCCTGAGGGGGCAGCAACCTTACCAGGCCACAGAGTAAGACAATGCAACCAGTCTTGATGAAACCTGATAGACTAGGGTCAGATGGAAGGGGAGGAGGACTTCCCCTATCAGTGGACTTGGAGAGGGTCATGGAAGGAGATGAGGGACGAAGGTTGGGAATGGGTTGGATCTGGGGAAGTGGCTATAGCTGGGACACAAAGTAAATAAACTGTAATTAATAAAAAATAAAAATTAAATTAAAGAATTAATTTTCACAGTCATACCTCTTCTCTTTCATATGGCTTATGGTGGTTCTGCCTTCTAGTCATGGCCCTGTCTTCCTGAAGAATCGTTCCTTATCAAGGTGATTCAACTTTCCAGCCGAATAGTTATGTCTCCATTCAGGTCACATATTTCTTCCTATTGACTCTAACAGTGTTTTAGGCTGCATGGATTATTTTGTCTACTCAGAAAGACTACTAGGATTTCTTTAAATTCACCATTACCATCCTGTTTCCTAGAAACACAATCAAAATAATAGCTGGGACAATATTTTTCTTTTTCTTTTTGGTCTGTTTAATGTCTTCTTTAATTCTGAATCTCTTTATTGTAACCACAATTGGAATTTCCATTTCATCTTATTATTTTTATTACCATTAGAGATGCATACATTTCTGAATACCCCAAACAACAAGAACAAACACGGAAAATTCTATTACAAATTCACAAATTATTTGAGATTTTCTAGGGGACAATATTTTTCTCATTCATTTATTTCTCCTGTACTGGAGATCACGATCCTTTGTCTTTTCAAAGATGTCTGCAAATTTCCTTGAAATGTTTTTCTACATATTTATCAATTTTTATTTGTTTCATATATTAAATTAATAAGATAGCTATACCTTCATTTTTGCAATGAATAGAAAGAAACTCACATACTTTTATTATGTATAATACATATCTTTCTTTTTTTATTATATTGCCAGAGATAGAACCCTGATTTTCACAAATACTTAAGTAAGAAATCTGCTTCAGAGGTTCACATCTATCTCTGAGTCTTCATTTCTTCACTTGAGTTATGGCTGACTGATTTAGGAGATATTCTCTGCCAACTGCCATAGTATATTGTTTTATAGTACATGTAAGTAATTAGATAGAAGTTAAGGGGTTTTGATAGCCATTCTTTTATATTTACTTATTTTAAATTTTTATTGTTAAGATTTAAGTCATGCATGTATGTGTGTGTGCTTATATGAATATTTTGTGTTTATATGTTTGTGTGTGTGTACGTGCTTATATGAATATTTGGTGTGTGTGTGTGTGTGTGTGTGTGTGTGTGTGTGTGTGTGTGTGTG
>NW_026596445.1:2699968-2721942 GCF_907164565.1 Psammomys obesus | reverse complement strand
TGTGTGTGTGTGTGTGTGTGTGTGTGTGTGTGTGTGTGTGTGTGTGTTTATACCTGTGGAGGCCAGAGAGATTGGATTCCCTTGAAGATGGAATTTCAGGAAGTTGAAAAGGCTTTGGAATGTTGTTTGGTTACTAGGAATCATAATCAGGTCATCAGTAATACATACTTTTAACTGCTTGGGCCATCCCTCCTGATTCCAGCCATATTTTTTAATTTTATATATTTATACTTCACAAAAATTATTTTGGCAAACCTATTTTATGTAATAGTATATGGAATATAATCATATTAAATTTGAATCTGCTTTGAGAAAACCTATATTCTCATGCTACAATAAATTATCAAGTTAAGAGAAATAAAATATAAACTGTCAATACCATGCATTTCCATATATATGGAATGTAAACCTGTAGTTTCTTTAATTTATCCATGAAAATCAAGAGGCCACCTTAATTTTAAGACATATTAAGTAAAATTAGTTTTCCTAATCTTTGTGGTTTGAGGTATGCTGTAATTCATATATTTGAATTAAATTGGGGGGGATATGGGGAGAGACAAGGAAAGAGACTGGTGATCAGAATATATTCTATGAAAATTCAATAAAACTTTTATGTCAATCAAATAATAAATACATAATGAAATGTGGTACATTTATACAGTTAAATATTGTTCAGCTGTTAAGAAAAAAGTAACATGAAATTTAAAGGTAAATAGATGATACTGGAGACCACTCTAATGAGTTAAACTAGATATAAAAACACAAACATCATGTTTTCTCTCATATTAGAAAGCTACCTTTCAAATTTTGATGTCTGTGTTTCATTTGGAATACTCAAAGAAGTCAGGAAAATAGTAAGGGTCTATCATGAGAAAGATTTTAAGGATGAGGAGATAGAATTTAGTGATGAACAGGGAAATGGGAGTAATATAACAGGAAGTGTTAAATAGAGTGGAGATTGGAGGGCTGGGAAGAAGAAAAAGTATTGGGAGTCATAACTAACACTAAGGACTTTTGGAGAAAGAAGTCATCAGAAAACCTACTACTATGTAATGTTTCTAAAATATATGCATATGACCATATATAAAAATGTACTCTCAGATCAAGGAACAGAATAAAAACAAAAACAAAAACAAAACAAAAAAACCACTGATTTTTTTTTTTTACAGTGGTTAAAGAACTTTGCATAGAGCTACAGTATAAAAAAGAGGTAATGTCCCTACTGAACACTACAATTACCCTTCATTTTCATGGACCATGCATGAATATAACCTAGAACCCATGCTTGGACATTGCCCATGGCAGCTCAGTATCCAATTGGGTACCCTAGTAAGGAGAACAAGAACTGTCTCTGGCATGAACTCTGTGGCTGACTCTTTGACCTCCACACCCCCTGTGGGAAGAGCAGTCTAGATAGGCCACAGAGGAGGACATTACAGCCAGTCCAGGTGAGACCTGATAAGCTAGGGTCAGATGGATGGGGAGGAGGACCTCCCCTATCAGTGGACTTAGAGAGGGGCAGGGAGGAGATGAGGGAGGGAGGGTGGAGTTGGGAGGGAATGAGGGAGTGGGCTACAGCTGGGATACAAAGTAAATAAACAGTAATTAATATAAAAAAATAAAAATTTAATTAAAAAACAAATTTATGCTCCTTTCAACTATATGCCACAAATTTAATATCCATTTTCATTCATGCTCTCTAGATTTCTTTTTGTACATATTAAAAAAATTAAAAAGTTCTATTGACATGTAGTGAATGTCCTTGTAGTGCATAGTTTAAACTTCTCATGGGGTTTAGAGGCTGAAAAATGCACTAAATGTTGCTTCTGAGGTGAATTAGCATTATTTTGCTTCACAACAATTTAGTGGTGCTGATTGCCATTTCCACGCAAGTGTGCATGGGAAGGCTGTTCCCTTTTGTGGGAGGACAGGCTGCTGTTACCAAGGAGGGGTGAGACTTGGCATTTCAGGAGCTCAATTTCTTTTCACTGGCTTTATTAGAATCTTACCACATGTCTCTCTCCTAACTAAGAATATCTGTTTTTTCTCAGTCAATCTATAGAAAAGTAGAAAAAGTAGAAAATCATATATGTCCTGAGGTTAATGTCAACCTTCTTTGTAATCCATGTATCTTCATGATGAAAATTTCAGTTAGAATCTCAGCAATTTTATCCCTGTGGTTAAAAAATAAAATAAAAATTTCCTTCAAGGCTCACCTACAAATTTTTATTATAGGTTATTTATTTAGGACATGGTCTAGGAATCAATTCCCTAAGCTCAACTTTTTCTTTTTTCATTTTTGTGAGAGTTATTCTGAGCAAGAAACCAATTTATTGTGTTATTTTAGTTTCCCACAAATATTTGATGTATTATATTCTGAGTTATTAAATCTCTTGGTTATTAAATCAGTCTTGTGAGTGATTAGAAGTATCCAGTGCAGAAAACTTATCTCTTTTAGGAGTTCATATTTCATATGGTGGATTAGCAGTATGATTTGGGGTGTTGACATTAATGGATTTTTTCATTTTAAGTTAAATATAATCAAAGAGCCAATTATGATAACCCAAAATCAATTCAGTAACTCAATTAAGTAACATAATTATATTATGTCCTTATAATTCTGATCAACAAGAACCATTTCTGGAGTCAAAAACTTTTTCAGTCAAGAGTCTCCAGAGAAACAGATGAGTACAAATGTGGAAAGATGTAGTAGAACATCCATTTTTATATACATACATAGATACAGAAAATACTTATATAGGTACAAGAAGCTTATTTAGTACATTTTGCTCATACAGTTGTACAGGTTGAAACCTACAATGGTATAATAAATGCAAATTGGATAAAGAATATAATTAAAGACATAATTCCAAATATGATACTCTAAGAATTAGCACTGACTGTAGTACAATTCAGTGTAAGGACTGAGTACTTATGGATAAAACTTTATAAGAGCTAGTTCCTTAATGTTCATGGTGGAGTGAACATTTGTGTCAGCTCCAGAAGACAGAAATGCCAATTTACCTCCTCTTCTTTTTGTGTTTTCTATGAAGTAGATTGAGTGGAATGTATTCTTCCTCATTGAGTTCAAGTTTGTAATTTTGACTCAGTTATCTGTTTGAAATGTAAATTTCTTCCAGAAAACCCTCTCAGATATATCCAGAAAAAGAAAATAACAAACAACCATCAAAGAAAACAGAAAGAAAAATCAAATCTGTAGCATGTGACACTTGCAATAACAACATATAGATTGTAATATCTTTTCTAGTAGAAGCTATCATCTATATTGTGAGCTTCCCTATTGTAAAGAAGTAAAGGAAGTCTGTAGTGAATAACCAAGAGAATGAAGCTCTTATCCTGGCAACCTACCAAAAACTGGATGGTGTCTGCAACTGCTTGAGTTTGGAAATGAATTCTGTTCTTGTTGAGTATGACATGATGAGCTAGTCCTGAATGACACTGTGGTTGTGACTTTACCAAACTAAGGTTTCTCATCAACTGAGAAATATTTACATTGTTCTAGAGGTGTATAGATATATAATACAGGTATACAAATAAAATATTAACCAACAATAAATAATAAGATTGATATTAATACATGTCTTTAAAATGCATATATTTTATCATTAATGAATATAAAAGAAATTCTGAATGCTAATATGATAGATGTCCTCATTTATATTTCCTCAAAACAGTATGTCTTTGCTAAATATCACATACTACATGCCACCAAGTATCATCAATGTGTCAGGGAATTGTGGTACATGCCTTTAATTCTAGCCCTTGAAAGGTAGAAGCAGGTGGATGTCTGAGAGTCTGAGACCAGCCTGGTTTATGAATTGTTTCAAGACAACCAGAACTACAAAGATATATCCTGTCTCAAAAAACAAAACAAAACAAGAAAACAAACAAACAAACAAACCAAAAAATATTATTCAGAGCTGATCAATGTTTTGGCTTTGTAATTATCAATATCAAAAATATAGCTTACCTAAGCACATAGTACAAAACGGAAGATATATATTAATGGCATTTCTAAAACAATTGGAAATTCTATATAACTCTATGATAATTTAAAGTTTTTAATGAAATTAAACTCTCTAACTCAAACAGTACATTTTAAAATGGACTATTCTGACAAGATATAATGCAGTGACAAACAAATTTGATACTTACGTGCTGGGAAATGATAGCAAGAAGATATTAGAAATATTTGTTTTCAGTTTTTAAGTCATTATGTTTTTATCAACTGTAGGAAACTTGAAGCTGGAGATACCTCCAGAAGTTATTTTATTCTATAGGTGTTGTTTGTTTCTATAGGTGTGAATTGTTTTTTCAAGTCTGTAAAGAATTGTATTGAAATTTTGATGGGATTACATTGATCTCTAGATTGATTTTATTAAGACAGCAATTTTTACTATGTAAATCCTACTGACCAATAGGCATGGGACATCGTCAATCTTCTGATATCTTCAATTTCTTTCTTCAGAGACTTGAATTTCTTAACATACAGGTCTTTGACAAGCTATACTACAAAGCAATAATAATAAAAACTGTATAGTACTGGAATAGAAATACATTGGTTGATCAGTTGAATAGAATCAAATCAACGACCCAAAAATAAAACCACACACCTATGGACATTTGATTTTTGACAGAAGAACCAAAACCATACAAAGGATAAAAGAAAGTACCTTCAACAAACTGTACTGATCTAACAGGATGTCTACATGTAGAAAAATGCAAATAGATTCATATGCATAACCCTGCACAAAACTAAAGTCCAAATGGATCAAAGACATCAAAATAAAATATACTATATCTATTAAAAGAGAAAGTGGAGAAGAGCCTTGAACTCATTGGCACAAGAGACAACTTCCTGAACAGAATACTAACAACCCAGGCTCTAAGATCAAAAATTAATAAATGGGATCTCTTGAAACTGAAAAGCTTATGTAAGGTCAATAGAATGAAACAGCAGTCTACCAACCTTACATCTGGCAAAGGGTTAATACCCAAAATATATAAAGAACGTAAGAAATTAAACACCAATAAACCAAGCAAAAATGCGTTACAGAGCTATATATCACCTGGGACATGGCAAGTGTTACCTCCTAAGCTATCTTTACCTCCCAAACACCCATCCCATGCCATGTGTTTTAATAATTTTTATCTGGGTTTCCATTCATAATTTCATAAATACTTGCTTATTTTCTCATTTGGATAATTTTCCTCCATACATGCCAATCTGGCCATGTGTTCTTCTTCATGCTAAGCCATTGGGACCCTTTTCTTCCTTCTTCCTCCATTATCTGTCTCTCTTCCTGTGATCCTTCTGGCCCCAAAGTCCTTAAACTTTCACAATGCCTACCTTCCTTTGGCACTGACCAGGTATAGGCTTTTTATTGGTCAAATAGGAATAATTTCTTAGGCAAAGTTTCCACAACAAGGACAGGTATAAGTGAGAATGGGCTTTTTTGACAGCAAAGAGATGTTGGTGGCAAGTAATTAGCATCAGAATATATAGCAACAGAAAAACCTCCAAAAAATGGCCAAGAAGCATTTAATGAAATGTTCAACATCCTTAGTGATCAGGGAAATTCAAATGAAAACAATTCTGAGATTTTATCTTACATCATCAAAAGAGCTAATATCAAAAACTCAAGTGACAACACATGGTGACAAGGATGTTGAAAAGGGGGAACACTCCTCCTGCTGGTGGGAATGTGAATTTGTACAACTTTGGGAATCAATTTGGTGCTTTCTCAGAAAACTGGAAAAAACTCTAACTGAAGACCCAACTATACCCTTGTTGCTTCCCCATTTCCATCTCCTGCCCACTTTCCTCTCTTCATCCACTTTTGTTGTGTATTCTATTTCCCCTTCTGAGTGATGTTCCAACACCCTCCTTTACGCCCTGTTTATTACTTAGCTTCTTTGGGTCTGTTGATTTTAGTATGGTTATCCTGTACTGTAGGTCTAATACTTGCTTATAAGTAAGTACATACTGGGTCTGGGTTACCTCACTTGGAATGATCTTTTCTAGTTCCATCCATTTGCCTGCAAATTTCATAATTTTGTTGTTTTTAGTACCTGAGTAGTATTCCATTGTGTAAATGTATCACAATTTCTGTATTCATTTTTCAGTTGAGGGACATCTAGGTTGTTTCCAGTTTCTGACTGTTATAAGTAAAGCTACAATGAACATAGTTGAGCAAATGTCCTTGTTATAAGGTTCAGCATCTTTCAACTATATATGCCCAGGAGTAGGTACTGAGGTAGAAATGTTCCTGGTTTTCTGAGAAAGTGGCAGATTGATTTCCAGAGAGTTTGTACAACTTTGCACTCCCACCAGAAATGACTTTCAGAGACTGAGACATAAATTAAGGAGCAAGCATGATCTGGAACTAGGTACCCTGCAAACATGTAGCCAATGGGAGGCTTGTTCTTCATATGAGGTCTCGGGAGAGAGGAAGAGGAGGATCTTCAGATCTTTTCACACTTTAAGCCCAGGGATCATTGTAAAAGCCCAGACAGTGGGGAAGATTGTAAGAACCAGAAAATTGGGGGAGTTTGCTGTTGGACTGTGTCTTCTCAGAATGTCAGAAGCTACACCCATAAAATTTCAACAGGTCTGTGTAACACACCTCCCCCTGGGTGATGCAGCCTTGCCAGGCCAAAATGGAAAATGATGCAGCCAGCTTTTGATGAGACCTGATAAGCTATGATCAGATAGAAGGGGAGGAGGTCTTCCTCTTTCAGGGTACTAGGGACAGAGCATAGGGGAAGAAGAGGGAACATGGGTGGGGCTAGGAGGAGATAAGGGAAGGAGCTAGAGTGGGAATACAAAATGAATAAATTATAATAAATAAATAAGTGCATTAAAAAAGAAAAGTAAAAAGACAGCCCATGAGTTCTCAACCTTAAACAACTGAGAAAAGCCAAGCAGAAGAGGGGTGACCCTCCATAAGGAAAAGCATACCACCTGGTTACTTAGTGCCAAAGGTAAGCTTTGAAAACATAAACACAAATGACATATGGTATAGACTATACAGGTTATATTTAGGATTATATACATATATGCATGTAATAACAACTGAAAAAACTTTGAATTTGAAGGAAAGTAAGGAGGGCTTTTTGATAGGTTTTGGAGAGGAAAATGGGAGGGATAAATGTAATTATCATATAATCTCAAAAATAAAATTAAAATGAAGAATAAATAAATAGTAGTAAGTGTTCTTTACTGATGAAACATCACTCCAGCCCACCAGAGAAAAACTTCTTGACAATTATTTCTGTGGCAGGTGCTATAATTCTCCAGCCTTTAGACTCTATGCTACTGTTTATTCACTATATACTTTTTAAAGCTCCTGTGAGAAAAACATCAATACACTTTACTTATGTTTTTTTTTGCATTTTTCTTCATGTCCTGTAAGAAGTGTTCAAGCCATGTTAATATTATTTATTATTTCCTTCTATTCAATAAATAATAGTATCAAACAAGTTTTCCTTTTCTTTCTCTGTTCATACTGATGATATGCTCTGCCATTCTTACTGTTAGTTGAATCTTGGTTGGTATTTACAAACAACTTTCTAAAATACAGTCTGAAAGTATTGTGTACTACATTTATTAATAAAATAATGAATAATTCAAAGGAAGTTACTTTTTCTAGGTCACAAAGTGCATGAGAACACAGATACATAGTTTATTGATTTATTTGTATATTCAAATTCATAATGCTTTCTTCACAGCTTGAACATATTTACTGTTTTAATACTTAAAAGTTAATGCTGGAAATTTCAATGCATTGGTAATCAGTAAAAAAACATTAGTTTAGGGGCATCTCTTATTACTTCTCATATAAAGTTCTTGAATCAGAAAATGTAAGGGTAATATGTTTTTAGTTGTGCTTTTGAAGCTTTAATTTATGTATTAAATAATTCCTAATGTTTTAAAGATTTCTTTTTTTTTGGTTTGTTTTATGTAAGTGAGAGGTTTCATCAGCATGCATGTATGTGCACTGTGTGTGTGCATTGAAGCCTCTGAAGACCAAAAGATGGTGATGGACCACCTGGCACAGGAACTACAGACGATTTTGAATTTCCATATGGACATTCACAACCAAAACTGGGCACTCTACAAGAGTAACAAATGCTCCACTGAACCATCTCTGAGCACCTGTTTCTGGAAGTCTAAAGAAGATTGACTGTTACAGGAAAATTAAACTTTCTTCTGGTCTTTGGCAAATTTTCTTTCTCTCAGGAGTAGATATCTAACATATTTTGTGTAACAAACCCCATTTGGTATAATGCTGAGACCCATGGATTAAATTATTATTGGAAAATCATTTTAACTTCGTATAATCATTCATAATCAATTAAAAACAAAACAAATTATCAGAAATACAGTTTTATACAAAAAGCTCTTAAATTTTCTGATGCAGCTATATCAGTGCATTAATAGAAAAAGATCTAATATGCACCGTTATGTGAAAACAGTGATGAATGTAAATCTTCTTTCATATTCTTTTATGCAAGAAGAAAAATATTATATGAAAATACTTACAATTGTCACTGGTGAAGTTTTATTGCTTGAATCAATAATTGAGGGAAATATTATAGTTCATGTTAAAAAACTGTTTTTCACATTCAATCCTTCATACCTCTATACTTTCCTATATTAAAGTGACTTCTAAAGGAGTCCCAGAAGAAGGAGTCAAGTATGCCTCTGCTGCCGGCAGCATTAGTCTCTCCAAGAAAAAGTAGAAAAGTGAGTCTTATCCCTTGCTTTTAATTGCTTTCATGGAAGATAATCTATAGAGAAATTAAAAAGGACACTGGGACACAACAGTTGTGATAGAATGTCTCTGACTTTCAATGTAGAATCAATTTGATTTCCTTGAGGATATGAAGGCTATAATAAGTAGGAAAACTTTGCATTAGAAATGAAAAGTAATCAAATTCTTAATCTAACCAACTTCCTTCTTTCCCAGAAACAGAAATTGCAACCAAGGATGCAAACATCAGGTACCTGTCATAAAATTCTATATTCAATTTTCGGAAGAAGTATTCTAATATCTGGAAATCCATATTTCAAGGTGTGTGTTGTTTTTAAAACTATAACAAAGAAACACAGCAAAGTTTGCATTTTCTTTGCCCAGGGAAACACTAGTGAAAGTTGAAAAATATCATGTAAATCTACATAATGCTTCTAATTACCAAGTATTATTATTTCCCTCAGTTTCCGAATAGGCCACCCTACATACTTTTGACAGTTTACATGGTGTCAAGTGAAACAAGTAAGTAATATACAGTTTTTGTATTTATTTTATGACTTGGAAAATACCTAAATTTAGGAAAGATCATTTAAATTTTCTTTGAGAGAGATTTGTAAGAACATTAACTGATAAATTCTAGCTAATAGAGTTTTAACAGAAAAGTTAATGACACCAGTTAGAATTTGGATTTTTTGTCTTTTTTTGCAAAGTTTGGATTCATGTTGACATAATTGACTTTCACAAAGGAATTAGGAATAAAGACATAATAAAACTACATTGTTTTGATATTGTTTCTCACTCTGTATCTTAGACAATCTTCACACTGCCTATCCTCCTGTTTCAGGAGATGAGTGCTGAAAATATAGGTTTATACAATGGTATCCAACCAAACACTTTATAAATATGCACCAAACTTTTATTGAATTTTATTTTTTTATGCGTAAGTATCAGAATCCATGGATCTGGAGTTATAGGCACTTGTGAGCTTCCATTTGGGTGCTGAAAATTGAATCCAGGTACTTTGGAAGAGTGCTCTTAATCGTTGAGCCATTTCTCCAGCTGCATCAAACTTTTAAAAGAATTTTAATACATAATTAACTCATGTGGCAACAGATCCTGTTTTTCATTTCATTTATAAAAATCAAAGAAAGATGAGATAACTGAAAAAATAGTTTTGTCATATATTAATTTTTACAAAATATTTTCGTATCTTTTTAATTTCCACTCTAAAATCAGTAGCAAGTAGAACATATTCACTATTTTGACACTGCTACATTTTCCATCTAAATCTTAAATTAAGATTCTCTTTAGGGAGATATCCAATACAGCAGAGCCTAGAGGACACTGTATCTGAGGAACAGGACAGCAGTGACTGCACAGACAGAACTCTGGGCCCTAGAACACCAGCTATTGTGTTTCCCAGGTGAGAGGAAACCCCATGGTGTGGGAAGCAATCAGGTTCATTCTCAGGTCACCCAGCTAAACCCCAGAAGAACTCCTGTGTCCCAGCAGGTGCTCTGTTTCCAGCCAAGAGCCACAGGCCTGCTGCTCTGATCACTGTCCCAGACTGATCTGTGAGCCCCAAAACATGAGAAACTGGGATTTCAAGTCAGGACCAACATCAGTTCACTCAGACAATCCCTGGAAAAGGTCTCAAGCTTTGGCAGGCACTCAGCCACGGGCCCAGAGACCTTCCTGTACATTCCACTGACCATCACAGACTGAACTTTGGTCCCCAGAACACCAGACACTGGGTTTCTCTGACATGAGGAAAACCCAGAGTGAAGGAAACATCAGGTTGTACCTCAAGGAACTCAGCCAACACCCTACCCCCAAAGTTCTCTGGAAAAGTTCTTGGGTTCATGCAGGCTCCCAGTCTCTAGTGTGGTGCAACTTGTCTGCACCTGCATGCTCTACTCACCATCCCAGACTGGACTGTGGACCCCAAAACATCACAGACTGGGTCTCCCTTTTGGGAGGAAATGCCATGGTGGGGAAAACATTAGGTCTGACCTCAGGACACCCAGCTCTAGAAACGTTTCTCGGGTACTCCAGGCTCCAGGCTCTAACCTCCAGCTGCATGCAGGAGTGCTGCATTCACCTCCCATGGATTAACAACAAGTCCTGTTGCTTATCATGTAATTCTCTAACCTAAAGGTAACTTGAATAATCTCTGCCTCAGGTTCTTCTGCTGGTAGCACATAGCCGCTCTGCTGGACATTTACACTCAGTGCCTGTAGCCTTTTGTGTTGAATCCACAAGACCCTGGGTTCTCCAATGCAACTAAGTTTTACCTTCAAAGCTCCACACAGTGGCCTTTAAAAGCCTCCTTGCTAGTATGTTGATAATGCACGTATTGCTTGACCTTATTTGTTCCCAGAAGTGTCGGGCAAGACTACATTCCCTCCTCATTTCTACATCTTTTGTTCATGAAAAATCATTACCACATGTTGCAAAGTTATGCTTCCAGCTCAAAATAGAGCCTTACCTCAGCACTGTAGATCACTAACCCTAGAGAAACGTTTTCTAAGGCAAGTTATTTTAGGCAGGCAAAGCTTTTAGAAAGAATTTCTGCTAGAGAATTTTCTTTTCATATCAATTTTCATTTGCCAAGATAAGGCTTTCAAAGGGTTGATCCTTGTTCACAAGGCGCTTTCCATGTTCTTCCTATGTAGATCACAAGGTTTCTCTTCAATGCGCTTTCCATGTTTTTCCTATGTAGATCACAAGGTTTCTCTTCAATAACGATAATCTGTTTATCAATTTCAGCTATTTTCTCCTTTTTTGGTATTTTTAAATTTTTATTTATACTTTTATTAATTACAATTTATTTACTTTGTATCCCACCTGTAGTTCCCTCTCTCATCCCCTTCCAGTCCCACCCTCCTTCCCTTTTCTCATTCCATGTCCCTCCCTCTGTCCATTGCTAGAGGAGCTACTCCTCCCTTTCCCTCTGATCCTAGCCTATCAGGCCTCATCAGGACTGCCTGCATTGTTTTTCTTTGTGGCCTGGTAAGACTGATTTCCTTCTTTTTAATTCTTGAGTAATATTCCATTGTGTAAATGTACCACAGTTACTATATCCATTCCTCAGTTGAGGGATTTCTTGGTTGTTTCCAGATTCTGGCTATTGCGAATAAAACTACTACAAATATGTTTGAGCAAATGTCCTTGTTGGATAGTTGAGTAAATTTTGGATATATGCCTAAGAGTGGTATAGCCAGATCTTGAGATAACACTATTTCTAATTATCTGAGAAAGTGCCAGATTGATTTCCAAAGTGTTTGTATAAGTTTACATTCCCAGCAGCAATGGAGGATGGTTCCCCTTTCTCTACACCCTCTCTAGCATGTGTTCTCAATTGAGTTTTTGATCTTAACCATTCTGATGGGTGTAAGGTGAAATATCAGGGTCATTTTGATTTGCATTTCTCTAATGACTAAGGACATTGAGTGTTCCCTTGACATTGGATATTCCTCTATTGAAAGTTCTCTGTTTAGCTCTGTACTTCATTTTTAAAAATTGGATTACTTGATTTGTTGCTTTTTAACTTCTTGAGTTTTATATGTCTTAGCCCTCTGTCAGATATAGGGTCGGTGCAGCTATTTTCAAAACTGGTATATCTGTAAGGATAAATGGACTCCCACTCCTTTCTTCACCAAGATGCCTATTTTTCCTGTCTTTCTGCCCCATTTTGCTTTCTGTCATGATCAACTCGGATAAGAGGAGTAAATATACCCATCCAGCAGCCTAAATGCTATGCTATATTTGTGTACTTTAAAAAATATTTAATGAAGTAATATTCTCAGATTATCTAATTTTTGAAGACTAGAAATATATTTAATGTGTATGAATTTCTGTGAAATTAAATTTAGAACATTTTAGAAATGAGTTCCATTGATGAAGATTTTATTGTTTTCTTATTTTTCAGTTTTTATAATTTATTTACCAAACATCTCAGTTGTGGCCTCCTCCCTCATTTCCTTCCTGTCCCACCCTTCTTTCTTCTTCCCCTGTCTCCCCACCCTAGTCCACAGAAAGGAGGAGCCCTCCTTCCCTACCATTTGACCCTAGCTTTTCAAGTCTCATCAGGACTACATTCATCCTCTTCCTCCATGTCCAGCCCCTCCAGGGGTAAGTGATCAAAGAGCAGGCAACAGAATTCATGTCAGAGATAGCCCCTGTTCCTCTTGCTAGGGAACCCACATAGAGACTGACACGCTTTGGGGCTACCTCTAAGCAGGGTATCTATGTCCTATCCATTCATGGTTTTTGGATGGTGCATCAGAAACACAAGCATGTTGTATATTCACTTATAATCATATATTAAACATATCATACAAGATAACCATACTAGAAATCACAGACCTGAAGAAGCTAAATAACAAGGAAGGCCCTAAGTAATATGCTTAGTTCTCATTCAGAAAGGCAAATAGAATAGGCATGAAAAAAGGTTGAAGAGAGGGAAACGTATGGGAGCCTACCATAGATGTCCTCTGAAAGATTCTACTGAGCAAGAGATCAAAGCAGATGCTGAGATTCACAGCCAAACCTTGGACAGAGTGCTGGGATTTTCATGGAAAGGAAGGGGGATAGAAAATACCTAGAGGGACAGGAACTCAAAAAAACAGACCAACAAAGCCAACAAACCTGGACACAGTGGGGCCTGTAGAGATTGATGCTATATTATCTTAAAAGTTGCTTAGTCCATTTTTTTAAATCAACCTGATCCAGGTTCTCATAGCAGAAATAGAAGGCAGTCAAATTATTTGTCAGAATGAGCATAAATAAGCTCTAGACTAGTTCTCAATAGAATATTAATATAAATATGTTCTTTTTATTTTTTAATTTATTTTTTTATAAATTACAGTTTATTCACTTTGTATCCTTGCTGTAGCCCCCTCCTTCATCCCCTTCCAATCCTACCCTCCCTCATTTCCTTCCATGCCCCTCCCTATATCCACTAATAGTAGAGGTTGTTCTCCCCTTCCCTCTAACCCTAGCCTATCAGGTCTCATCAGGACTGGCTGCATTGTCTTCCTATGTGGCCTGGTAAGGCTGCTCTAACATGCCATGTATTTATATAATGCATCCAATCATATTCGTACCTACCCTTCCAACTCCTCCTAGACACTCATTACTATGTCCCCTTCCCAGCCTCATGCTATTTTTTTATTATTTTCTTTCTTATTTATTTTTATTTATTGTTTGATTGTTACAATTTATTCACTTTGTGTCCAAGCTGCAGCTCCCTCCCATGTCCCCTACATATCCTGCCCTTGCCTTCCCTCCCTCTTTTCCTCCCATAACTTTATCATCCCATAACTTTATTATTCCACTGATAGTGGAGGTCCTCCTCACCTTCCCTCTGACCCTTTTCTACCAGGTGTCATCAGGACTGGCCGCATTGTCTTTCTCTGGGGCCTGGTAAAGCTGCAGGCCCCTCAGGGGGAGGAGATAAAAGAGGAGGCCAATCACTTTATGTCAGTGACAGCCCTTGCTCCCTTTACTAGAGAACCTACTTGGAGACTGAGCTGCCATGGGATACATCTGAGTTATCTCCATACATGTTTTTTTTTTTTTTCTAACCCAATATGTATAAGTAGTACTGTCTCTATGTGAAACAAGTGCAGGCACATCAATTTCGGACCATACACCTCAAGAAAACTCAGTCTTATTTCTCTTGGAAGCCTTTAATCCTCAATATCTTATTATGTGTGCATGAGGTTCCACTCCACTCCCAGTGCTGACTGACTTAATCTTGTACAGCTAGCCACAGTGGCAGTGAGATATTGAAAGTAATGGCCCAGTCATGCCCTGGGTATACAATTGTGCAATTGTCCTCCTTAAAAAATCGTACTTTTCCAGTTGTTCTACTACTCTTCCATGATGTTCTTTAAGTTTTGGTGGAGAAAGAATGTAATATAGATGTCCCATTTAGGTCTGACCACTTATTAGTTACTTACACAGTAAACTTTGACCAGTTGTCAGTCTTTGTTAACTGCTACCCACTGAAAAATGAATTCTTTTAGATCATTTTGGAGAGTTGAACTAATATATGTGTATGAAGATTAATATTTAGAAGGTAGTATAATGCTATGTCCATTGGTGAAATAATAATAACACATCCTACATTACGTACTCACCAGAAATGGGATTTGGGCTAAATTTAAAACATTTAAGCAGTAGCTCTTTTATATATATTAGGCAAATTTTTCAGTTAAAAAAGTTATTACCGTAATGGCTATCCATGTCACTGTTGCTCCAGTGGGCATATCTTTCCACCTTAGTCATTATATCATACAGATCTCATAATTGGGTAAATCTCCTGATGTCTTATCTTTTCCAGAACCCTGTAGATCACCCTCTGACACTATTAAATCTTGACAATAATGATGGAGTTGCTAAGTAGTATTTCAGATTGATTTATGTCCAGTGATCTATGTAGTGGTTTTAATAGGGTCTTATCATCAAGTTGTGGTGGGTAAGCAAAAGCAGTAGTAATAACCTGATATAATAATGCTTTTAATATTTTTGTTTATGTATATATTTTAGGAGTCTATGTTGAACTTTTGAACTTCTTGATATTAGTTATTTCTCCCCTACCATCCTTCACAGATGATCCTCTCACCCCTTTCCCCTATTAAACCTCTTCCTTCATAATTACTCTTGCCACCATTTAAACTATCTGTGTTCTAATATCTCCCTTTCCTTAAAATGCTCCCCTTCATATCAAAGACCCATTTTTTTTCCTGGAATTTTCTGGTATGCAAAGTTAAAGTCAAAAGTCTAAGGATTCAAAGTTAGGTTCCATGTATGAGTCAGAACATGAGGTACTTATCTCTCTGAGCCATGGTTTCATTGTTCCCCTCTGAAACTTTGAGGGCCAAGTCTCCTCCCTCTGTCATTAATTCAGCATTTTGCTCTTATAAACTTCTAGAAGAAAGACTTTTTTTGTCAGTTCAGTGTGACCACAGACAATGGAATGTTGCCATTATATTCAGCATGAGTCTTTCTACAAAAACTAATATAATCTTGGGCTCACATTAGATTGTGTTCACATTAGTTCTAAATGCAATTCAGTTTAAAATTAAAATTAAAAAACTTAAATTTAAATTAAAAATTAAAATTTACCAAGACAAAAATAGTCATATACCAAGCGACTCTAGTTAAATTCAGAAGATCATGAGAGAGTATCATGAAAACTTTCATTCCAAAAGTTTACAAATTTTATTGATAGTATATAAAATTATAAATACATATGACTTATTGAAACCAATGCAAACAATAAAAACAAATTACCCAGATTCTTAACAAGCAATCAATGACTTAAAACAATGATTATGTCTCCCCAAAGATAAGGTTACTTACTACTGAATTCTACAGAAGTTTTAAGGAATATGTAGAAAAAATAGACAAGAAGTTGATGTTCAAAATGGAAAAGGATCACTATTAAACTCACACTATGGAACTAATATAACTTATATAGAAGACACAACTAGGTCACAGGAAAATTTCAGTCTAATCTATCCAATAAATTTCTATGCAAAATTCCTCAAAACTATCTATAATTAAAATTCAAGATCACATTAAGATCATCCACAAGAGCCAACATGGTTTCATTTCTGGGGTATAACATTGTTTCAACAAAAGTAAGTCAATAAACATAACATAACATAAACATAAAATAACTCCAATAAACATATTAATGGAGTTTAAAACAAAAATATTAAATGATCATCTCAATAGATATATAACCTATATTTAACAATGTTCAACATGCCTTCATGATAAAAGTCCAAAAGGGACAGACAGAATTGATCACAACACAGTAAAGGCCTTATGTGACAAACTTAAATCAAAGATTGTACTACACAGGGAACAAGAGAGACCATTCCTCTAAAATATGTAAAAATAGAAAAAAAAATGACTGCTCTCTCAACTCCTATTCGATATAACTAAAATTCTTAGCTGCAGTAATGAAAGAACTATTTTTAAAGACTAGAATAGAAATTCATTAAACTATCTCCTACTGAGATGTAATGAATTTGTGTTTGAAAAACCACATAAACTCTATCAGATAACTTTTCATCTGATATATATTTTCAGTAGTAAAAATCAAATTTCTGACTGTTGGAAGAGCTGAAAGAAGATCAGAAAGGAGTATGCGATAGCACAGATAACTGGGGTCTAGAGGACAATGAAGACATGACATAAGATGGACATGGATGATAATTGGGCCTCCAAGAGCAACTTATGGAAATTGAATATACAACCTTCAA
This sequence comes from Psammomys obesus, assembly GCF_907164565.1. NCBI lineage: Eukaryota > Metazoa > Chordata > Mammalia > Rodentia > Muridae > Psammomys > Psammomys obesus. The sequence goes on along the minus strand of NW_026596445.1, from coordinate 2,704,883 downwards.
ATAGAAAGTGGACCTAAACACACAGAAGCACACCCACTTGTAAGATTAGTAATAAAAGTCAATAATAAGTGGTGTGGGCAGTTAAAATGGAGTAATGGATCCATGAGCCATGCTAATGTTGGCCAAGTGGCAGAATTCCCATAGCATCAAAGTCATCCTGCAGGAACTTTGACTTATGATGATGTCAAAAGAGAACATGAAGCTGCTACAGTTGTCAGAAGGACAGTGTTACAACAAATAGTCACCAGGGCCATGGCCACCCATCCCCATTTAACCCAAGTCTCCATTTTTCACATTAGTGAATTTTCTGGATATATCTCTATACCTCAAAGTACTGAGAAGCTCCACTCAAACTTTGTCCTGAGACCCTGTTCTAATACTAATTTCTTGTTCATTTGATGTACCTGAGTAGTGTTATATAACATCTTCTTTCAAGTGTAACTGCTTTCTGTCTGATTGAACTTCTGGAATCAAGAAGGTGCATTGAAATTGGTTTCCCTTGGAAGCTTTGGGTACAGGTAACACAACTGTGAAGAGACATGTCACACAATCACCTGCTGCTAGCATATGGCCTGGATCTGACTCCACCTATTCCACCCTCTTGCCACAGCTGCATGGTGGTCCTTAGAGTAGATGGGAAGGCTTTAGGTGGCACCTGTGGGGATACTGCTGGGCTTGGTGGTGCTTTGGTGGCAGCACTCCTTTCTTAAGTCTTAGGTAAATCCCTATCCAGGGCATTGTCTCTATTACTGTACTCCCACCCATGGGCAAAGCTTAGGTTATAACCCACTACTCAGTTTGAAATTGGTCTTGGCTGACAAAGTCAAGGCTTCCCATCTCTCCACCTTTATCAAAGGGTGTTTCTTCCCTCTTTCTCAACTCCCTTGTTGCCCATTACCACCCAACACTTGCTGTGGCCAAAAGATATTAGATAAGGTTGGACGTACCTGGCCTCCCTCATTTAGCTCCAGACCACACATTCAGTTGACACAGCCTGGGAAGAGATTGCTGAGACCTTGGCCCTTCTGCTACCATCATCCCATGAGCTCAGGTCTCAAGGTACACAGAGTAGTCACAAGGAGAATCAGACTGGCCAGCGCTTAGGGTCCTTGGTGGTTTTGCCTAGAGAAAGGCCATGCAGCAATTCCTGGGTACACATGTTTCTGAGTTGGTTCTTTTTCCCATAATTTCTTTTCTGTTAAACTCTGAAAAGGTTTGAATAAGGCTCTCATATCACTCTGACCACCCAGCTGGTGTTAGGGAGAGCCTGATGGCTGGAACAGAGGCCCTAACCCTGTGAACTCAGGTTTCAGTGTTGCTCTTCAGACCCTTAGGAGGGACCCAGAAGAGCTCTGTGTATGTAAGTTTGTAGGCCTGGCCTCCTGGCTCATTTCTGTGTTCTCCACTATGTTCAAGACCTCTAAATGTTGAAAATGCATACGAAAATAAAGGCAATTGTTTTGTTGCAATATCTATATTATTAGATATATTCATTTATCTAATCAAGGAGATGAAAGATCTTTACAAGAAAAATTTAAGACACAGAAAAAAGAAATCATTGATGCAATATAGAGAGTGATATTAAGCTAAAATTGTTTATCTTCCTGGATTGTAAGAATTAATACTTTGAGGATGGGCATACAACCAATGCAATCTAGAGATTCAATACAATCTCCAATAAAAAAAATCACCAGATTTTTAATGGAAAGAAAAGGAAATAAAAGTGATCATTAAAACCAATAAAAAATTTAAGCAGAGAGAATACAACCAGTGGTACCACATTAGCTGATCTAACAATGTACTACAGAGTCATAATGATAAAATCAGCAGCAGACTTTCACAAAACCAGGTATGGATATTCCTCATACATGATAGAGGATCCAGAGATTACATCTACAAAACATTGGCCACCTAAGGATAAAAATATCCAAAATTTTTACTAGAAAGTTATTTATTCAGTACACAGAGCTAGCAAAATTGGATATCTACCTAAAAATAATTAAAATAGATCCATATGTCTTATACTGCAAAAAGTTTGATTCAGAGGGATCCAAGATAGTGGCAATCAGCACGCGTCATTTCTGAAAGGCAGAGAATTTGAAACTCCAAAATTGGTGAGTGGAAGGGTAACTGAAATCGGAAAATTCTGGCTCTATGAAGGAGGGGGGACACCACAGGAGCAGAGAACTTTTTGATTCATGTCAGAAGCAGACTTTTCTTGAATGGAGAGGGGCACTTTCCTTTTTCCGGCCACCCTCCTGCTTGGAGGAGCAGAGCCAGTGGCACAGATCTTGCTGCCTGAGAACTGAGACAGCCGAGGCAGGAATACTAACACTGCAGCCTCAGCAGCTAGCAGCACTTCTACGTAGCCTCTGCATCAGCTTCTGCCTCTAGGATCCTTCTCTTCTTGAGTTCCTGTCCTGAATTCCTTCAGTGATGAAAAGTGATATAGAAGTATAAGCCAAATAAACACAGTCCTCCTCATATTCATTTTGGTCATGTTGTTTTTTCACAAAAATAATAATCCCTAAGACAATCTCTAAATTCACCCTATTTTCTTAAACAAACTCCAACTGATAAAATTGTGTATGGTGGTGTGTAGTTACATATTTTTTTTCAAATTCAACATTAGTTTTGAGTGAGATTCTCAACATTTGGTGAAATTTGCTGCAGAAAAATAAGATATTACAGAGTAATACTACATTTGAGCATTCTATTTTATATATTTTAAAATATTATGTATCATTAGAGTTTTCTTATTTGTAATACAAAGCCTTAGTTAAACAGATGTGTATACATTTTCTTCTATATGTTATTTTTATTTCAAATTATCATATGCCACTTTCTTTACTCAATCTAACCTGTTATTTTCTACCTTTGTTTCACTAGACTGTTTTCATGTTAATCATAGTCTCTTCAGAAAAATCTACTTCAAGTTTGAACTTTAAAAATATTTTTCGTTATTGTCTAATCAATGTATTTCTTAAGATTTATCTTTGAGTGACAATTACTTTTTACCATTGGCAAAATACATATAAAATAATATTCATTTAAGAAATTTAATGATAATTAGAATATTGATTATACTCCATTTTGGAAAGGGCTGGCAATGATGAAAAATTACAGTTATTAAATATTGCAGATGCATAGACTGAGCATAGACTGATAATGGTAGCTTCCATTATCTTCTAGATAGAAGTCTTTCTGTAGAAGAATAATACAGAGGTAAAGAAAAGAATAGACATTTGAGTTACTGAAATAATGTACAAGTCTCTTGGAATTCAAAGAGCCTTAGATCAACCACCCTTTTCTCCATTTCCAAAGTTCACGAAGGCATCTTTTGAAATTTTTTTGTTATGCACTTAACAGAATTCTTCACTAAAGGAGACTAGTGGTCTTTAGTCTTCTTATCAAATTAAAAATATTATTGCATTGACATGTGTGTATGTGTGTGTGTTCTGTGGAATTTAAAGGATGACTTGCAGAAGTCAGTACTTCTTTCTACCATGTGGGTCCTAGGGATTGAGCACAGGACTTTCATTCAGCATGGTAAAAAGCTCCTTTACCTTCTTAGTCATATCAACATTTTTAATAGAATTTAATTTTCCTGAGAAGACTTTATTCACACTAGAGGAGGGAAAACCATCACATACAGATCAAAGAGACATTCTATCTCAGGACATTGTTTATGATGAGGGTATATATCTGCCACACAATGAATTTACTTTTCCTCTAAAATTGTCTCTATGTTACTTTCCTCTTCTCTATGGAGAAAGTACATACATTTTAAGAAGCTTATTCATCTTTGAATAACATATATTGTGTGTGGCTTATGTGTATTTTTATTTTTAGGTACTTTTCCTTGCTACTCTGTCTGATGTCCATTAACTTCATAAACTTTAATTACTGAGACTTGGGAAGATAGACACAAACACTAATAGGCATTATAATGGAAGAAGAGCTAAATTAACTTTGCTTAAAAGTAATGCTTTCTGTGTCCAGTTGATGGCTTATCAGGTAAAGGCATTTGTCCTGAGAGTCTGGTGATCTAAATTCAATGTGAGTAACAAATATAATGGTAAAAAAGAGCACCATCCTGACAACTTTATTAGGTGACCCCAAAATAGTTATTGTGAGACTGCTCCCTTTGAAAATAATGAATGAAAATGTTTAAAAGCCTTTTATGAATTAAAAATGTGTATCTCAAGTAAATTTTATTTCAAACAGATAATTATCTACTTCCAGAAGTTAACCTGTTGAAATTAGAATTAAGACAGGTAGCAAAATATGAAGGAGAAAAATAAAAAAGACAACCCCCTATGTTTATAGATGTTACATTCAAAAGAAAAAGAAATTTTATTTTAATAAAACATTGAATTAAGAGAGATTTTACTCCAGTTTACTGAAATTCAAGACTGAGCAATGAAATGTACAGAAAAATAGCTCCAAAAATTCTTTACAATATATCAAAATATTATGAACAGTGTATTATTTATATTTTAGTAACAGTCAGTCATTTTCCTGATTTACATAAAGATAATACTTATTTAGAAACTGGGCATTTGTTTTATAGCTGTTTAAGGTTATAAATATAATGAGAAAATTCATACATATATATCCTTTACCTTCAGTAATTACTTTTTAACAGCTTTATGTACTAAGGGAAGTGACCTGCTCAAATCCAATAATTGTAAATAAATGCTAGTATATATTGTAACTCATTCTTTGTTTCTCCTGTTACTTTTTGGATACCAGAAGGTAAAGAGCCTGTTTTGCTAAACATTTTTACACCATCATGTTCCAACACTGCTCAGTCCCAAAATTATAAGTGCTTTAATATTATATATACTCTACCATCATTAATTTAAATATAAAAGCCATTTTATTTTAGACATATAGCTTTTATTTAATAAAT
>NW_026596445.1:2682980-2699958 GCF_907164565.1 Psammomys obesus | reverse complement strand
TTGTAAAACTCATGGTTATGCCTACTCATTTAGAACTGACAATATTTCTAACCAAACAACTAGTAAGGATAACCAAAGATTAATTTATATTACATTAATATTATACCTTACTAATAAGTTTAATATAGAATTATAACAAAAATGGCATATATATATATATATATATATATGGCATTATTTCACTACATTGAAGTTTTCATATATGTTAGTGTCCCCAAAGTTTGATCAAAGCAATAAAATTTAAAAACAAAACAACAATAAACAACTTTCTAAGCTTGAAGAAAACATACTTTGATAAAAACAAGTAGAAGGAAACTTCACACTCTCTATATCAGCCAACTGCATTAACTAACATATGGTTGAGCAAATGTCCTCATTGTGTACTTGAGGAAATTTTGGGTATATGCGTAACAGTGGTATAGCTGGGTCTTGAGGAAGCACTATTCTTAATTGTCTGAGAAAGCTCCAGATTGATTTCCAAAGTGGTCGTACCAGTTTAAATTCCCACCAGCAATGGAGGAGAGTTCGCCTTTCTCCACACCTCTCCAGCATGTGTTGTCATTTGAGTTTTTTATTTTAGCCGTTTTGATGCGTGTAAGTTGAAATCTCAGGGTCATTTTTATTTTCATCTCTCTGATGGCTAAGGATGTTCAGCATCTCTTTAAGTGTTTTTCTGCCGTTCTATATTTCTCTACAGAGAATTCTCTGTTTAGCTCCTTACTCCATTTTTAATTGGATTACTTGATTTATTGTTTTTTAACTTTTTCAGTTCTTTATGTATTCTGGATATCAGCCCTCTGTCAGATATAGGGTTGGTAAAGATCCTTTCCCAGTCTGTAGGCTGTCGTTTTGTTCTGACGACAGTGTCTTTTGCTTTACAGAAGTTTTCAGTTTCGTGAGTTCCCATTTATTGATTGTTGATCTTAGAGCCTATGCTGTTGGTGTTCTGTTCAGGAAGTTGTTTCTGTGCCAATGAGTTCAAGGCTCTTCCCGACTTTTTCTTTTAACCGATTTAGAGCACCTGGTTTTATGTTGAGGTCTTTGATCCACTTGGACTTTAGTTTTGTACAGAGTGATATAGAGTAATTTTCATTTTTCTGCATGTAGACATACAGTTGGACAAGCACCATTTGTTGAAGATGCTGCTTTTTTCCAATGAATGGTTTTGGCTTCTTTGTCAAAACTTAAGTACTCATAGTTCTGTGGGTTTGTTTCTGGGACTTCTATTTGGTTCCATTGATCCTCCTTTCTTTTTCCATGTTAATACCATGCAGGTTTCATTACTATTGCTCTGTAGTATAGCTTGAGATTGGGGATGGAGATACCTCCAGATGATCTGTTGTTGTAAAGGATCATTTTGGAGATTCTGGGTTTTTTCTTTCTCCATATGAAACTGAGAATGTTTTTTTCAAGGTCTGTAAAGAATTGAGTTGGTATTTTGATGGGAATTGCGTTGAATCTGTAGATGCTTTCAGCAGGATGGCCATTTTCACAATGTTTCCTACCAATCCACGAGCACAGGACATCTGTCCATCTTCTGAAATCTTCTTCAATTTCTGTCATCAGAGACTTAAAGTTTTTTTCAAACACGTCCTTCACTTGCTTGGTTAGATTCACCCCGAGTTACTTTATGTTATTAGTGGTTATTGTGAAGGGTGTTGTTTCACTGAATTCTTTTTTGGCCCTTTTGTCCTTGGTATACAGGAGGGCTTCTGAATTTTTTGAGTTGATTTTGTATCGTGCTACTTTACTGAAGGTGTTTATCAGGTGAAGGAATTCTCTGGTTAAATTTTTGGGGTCTTTTATGCATACTATAAGATCATCTGCAAATAGTGACACTTTGACCTCTTCCTTTCCCCTTGATCTTGTGTCCCCTTGATCTCCTTTACTTGTCTTATTGCTTTACCTAGGACTTCAAGTACTATGTTGAAGAGATATGGAGAAAGTAGACAGCCTTGTCTGGTCCCTGATTTCAGTGAGATTGATTTAAGTTTCTCTCCATTGAGTTTGATGTTGGCTATAGACTTGCTGTATACCGCCTTTACTATGTTTAGGTATGTACCTTGTCTCCTTGATATTTCCAAGAATTTTAAACATGAATGGGTTTTGGACTTTGTCAAATGCTTTTTTGGCATCTAAGGAGATGATCACATGGTGTTTCTCCTTCAGTTTGTTTATGTGGTGGATTACATTGATGGATTTCCGTATGTTGAACCTCCCTTGCATGCCTGGGATGAAGCCTACTTGGTCGTGGTGGATGATATCTCTGATGTGTTCTTAGATTCGGTTTGCAAGTATTTTATTGAGTATTTTTGCATCAATGTTCATAAGAGAGATAGGTCTGAAGTTCTCTTTTTTGTTGGGTCTTTGTGTGGTTCAGGTGTCAAGGTGACTGTGGCTTCACTGAATGAGTTTGGTAATGTTCCTTCTGTTTCTATTTTGTGGAATAGTTTAGAGTGAATTGGACTTAGCACTTCTTTGAAGGTCTGGTAGACTTCTGCACTGAATCCATCTGGCCCAAGGCTTTTTTTGGAAGGGAGACTGTTGATGACTGTTTCTATTTCATTGAAGGATATAGGACTAATCAATCTTTCTACCTGATCTTGGCTTAAATTTGGTAGAAGGAATTTGTCAAAAAAAATCATCCATTTCATTTTTATTTTCGAATTTTCTGGCATATAGGCTTTTGTAGTATGACCTAATGATTGTTTGGGTTTCCTCGGTGTCTGTAATTATTTCCCACTTTTAATTTCTGATTTTTCTGATTTGTATACTTTCTCTCTGCCTTGTAGTTAGTTTGGCTAAAGGTTTGTCTATCTTGTTGATTTTCTCAAAGAAGCAGCTCTTGGTTTCTTTGATTCTTTGAACAGTTTTATTTGTTTCTAATTGATTGATTTTAGACCTGACTTTGATTATTTCCAGCTGTCTGCTCCTCGTGGGTGTATATGCCTCTTTTTTTTTTTCCTAGGCCTTTCATTTGGGCCATTAAGTTGTTTAAATGAGATGTCATTAATTTCCTCTTGAAAGCATTTGGTGTACTGCTTTCATTGTGTCCCATAAATTAGGGTATGTTGTACCTTCATTTTCATTGAATTGTGGGAAGTCTTTAATTTCTTTATTTCTTCCTTAACCCAGCGATCATTGAGCAGCAAGTTTTTCAGTTTCCATGTGCTTGTAGGCTTTTTTCTAATTCCATTGTTGTTGAGGTGTAGTTTTAGTCCATGGTGCTCAGATATAATACAGGGGATTATGTCAATCTTCTTGTATCAGTTTAAGGCTTTCTTTGTGACCAACTATATTGTCTATTTTTGAGAAGGTTCCATGTGGTGCTGAAAAGAAGGTATATTCTTTGGAGTTTGGGTGGAAAGTTCTGTAGACATCTATTAGGTCCATTTGAATTGGGACCTTGGTAAGTGCCTGTATTTCCTTATTAGGTTTCTGTCTAGATGATTTGTCCCTTGGTAAAAGTGGGGTGTTGAGGACTCCCACTATTAAGGTGTTGGGATCGATGTGTGATTTATGTTTTAATAATGTTTCATTTTTGAATGTAGGTGCTCTTGTATTTGGAGCACATATGTTCAGAATTTTGATGTCCTTTTGGTGGATTTTTCCATTGATGAGAATGTAGTGTCCCTCCTCATTTTTTTGATTAATTTTGCTTGAAAGTCTATTTTATTAGATATTAGGATAGCTACCCCACCTTGTTTTCTAGGACTGTTTGCTTGAAAGACATTTTTCCAGCCCTTTACTCTGAGGTAGTGTTTATATTTGTTGGAAAGGTGCATTTCTTGGATGCAGCCGAATATTGGATCCTGTTTCCGCACCCATTCTGCTAGTCTGTGTCTTTTTATTGGAGAGTTGAGTGCATTGATAATGATAGATAATAGTGACCAATGAACTTTAGTTCCATTTTTATTGGAGTCATTGGTCTTACTCTGTTTCATTACTTGTTTTCTTTTAAGTTTTGTTGCAATATTATCCGTATGCTATGTTTTCTTGGTTGAAGTTGTTTTCATTGGATTGGAGTTTTCTTTCTAGTTTCTATAGGGCTGGTTTGCTTTGTAGATATTGCATAAATTTAGTTTGTCATAGAATGTTTTGTTTTCTCCATCTATGTTGATTGAAAGCTTTGCAGGGTATAATAGTCTGGGTTGGCATCTGTGTTCTCTTAGAGTCTGCATGACACCTGCCCAGGCCCTTCTGGCTATCATAGTTTCTGATGAAAAGTCCAGTGTAATTCTGATAAGTTTACCTTCATATGTTACTTGGCCTTTTTCCCTGGATGCTTTAATATATTTTCTTTGTTCTGTAGATTTAGTGTTTTGACTATGATGTGACATGATGTGTTTCTTTTCTGGTCTAGTCTATTTGTTGTTCTGTAGGCCTCTTGTATATTTATGGACATCTCTTTCTTTAAGTTGGGAAAATTTTCTTCTATGATTTTCTTGAAAATATTTTCTGGACCTTGGAGGAGGTGTCTTCTTTTTTATCAATTCCCATTATTCTTAGATTTCGTCTTTTCATGATGTTCTTGATTTCTTGGATATTTTGTGTTTGGGACTTTCCTGATTTTACTTTTTCTTTGAGAGAAGTATCAATTTCTGCGAGTATATCTTCAGCTCCAAAGATTCTCTCTTTCATCTTTTGTATTCTGTTGGTGATGCTTACCTTTGTGGTTCCTGATCTTTTCTCCAAGTTATCCAGCACCAGGGTTTTCTCAGTTTGTGTTTTCTTTATTGATTCTAGCTCTGTTTTCATGCTTTGTGCCATTTCCTTTATCTGTTTGAATATGGATTCCTGTCTCTCTAAGATGGTCTCTATTTTTTTTTTTGTTGTTGTTGTTCATTTCTTCTCTATATGCCACTAATTGTATCTCTACTTGTTTGGGTACGTTTGCCTGTGTTTCTTTAAGAATTTTGTCTATTTCCTCTTTCTTTACCTCCAATTGACTGGCCAAATCTTTGATAGATTTGTTCATATCCTCTTTAACTGTCTGAATTTGCATGACTGTTGCTCCGAGAGGTTTGTTTCCTCTTTATGAGCTTCAAATGATTTGGTAAGTATAGCTTTAAAGTCATTTTCCTGTGCTTCTGATCAGTTGCAGTATCCATCAATTTTGGTGGTCGCTTGTGAAGTCATGATGTTCTGATTTATGTTGGATGTGTTCTTTTGCCTACCCCTGGCCATTGGCTTATCTGAAACCTTCCCTGTTTGTTTCTGGATTCTGCAGTTCAGACTGGTACTGTCTCTGTCTTGTGTCTGGAGAGTTCTTCAGGAAGCTGAGAGAGGTCCCGTGGCTTCAGCGTGTGTGTTGGTGCACATCGCTGTATCTGTGGGAGGAATGTACAGGGGCGAAAATGGGCAAACCCAAGTGCACGCGAGTGTGTTTGTGTGTGTGTGTGTGTGTGTGTGTGTGTGTGTGTGTGTGTGTGCATGGAAGTGTGTCTCGAGGGACAGAGTGATAGAAAAAGTTGAACCCTTGAGTGTGTGGGAGGGGCTCTGCCTTGCAGGCTTCTAAGGGGTTATTTGTATGTAGCAGGTGCTGGTGACGGTTGTGGCATAATTTCCAGCGTTAACTGCCTTAATTCCTCAGTTGGACCTTCAGAGCAGGGGCTTTAGTGTCCCAAGTGACCCTCTTTTTCCAACAGTGGGTATGTGGGTGGGAGGGGTTTGATGTCTGGCTTCTATTTTAAAGGGACCCTTTATCTTGAGCTCTGTTAACACTCAAGTGCACACTCACTCTCAAGAAGGTCACATCTGCAGGGATTGGGTATCCCAGCTCTCTGGTTTGGCCCTGCTTGGTATGATGCAGGAGTACTGATGTGCCTCGCCAGCTTGGTGTTGCTTCAGTCACCAGCTTAGGAAGGCCAGCTGCAGCTGGAGACTAGGATGTAGGTCCAGATGCCTTCTGGGAAGTACTGGAGGCACTCCACTGTGCTCTACAGGCCTGGGTGCCCAGCGCCTGGTGTGCCTAGCTTTTATGGCATTTCTGCTTGTATTTGGTGGGGTATATAGCATAATATCTGTCACTGAGGGTTTGGGCGGACTATACAGTCAGTTGCTGAGAGACCCTGCAGAGCCAGTATGACGGCCAGCAGACCTCAGACCCTGGGAAGATGGTACTCGGGGTCTGGGACTCCAAGACCTGTACCACTGGGAGTTGCTGTTAAGGAGCTAGGAGCTCTGCCTCAGCTGCTGCAGACCCCAGGCAGTTAGGTCTGACCTGAGAATCTCAGTGAGTTGGCTGTACGGAGGAGGAGGGTTGTCCAAGAAAAGGGGAGTGCCGGGAAATCAAAGGATCATTTCTCTTCTTCCCCAAACAAGTCCCCACGTGACCTGAGACTAAAGTTCTCACCTCACGTGATGTTCCCTGTCATTTAGAAAGCCTCAGTGTTATTTTCCTGGCTTCAGATGTTTTTTCCACTCACCAACTAAGGCATTCAGCTCTTTCACAGCTCAGAAACTGTGTGTGCTAGTTGCCATCTTGGCTCTGCCCCCAACATTATCTTTATATATCAAGAAGAATCCAGTAAAAGCAATAATAGTTTTAAATATTTTACTTAATAAAAATAATTGTTTCTTTTTCTGCCTGTTATGTACTAACTTTTTTTTTCATTTTTAATTTCTGTTACTTTTCATAAACTCTAATATAGAAAATTAATAAAGTTTCCACAATTTTCAGATTATCCTAAAATTAAAGGTGCAAAGATATCTTAACAAAACTTAGATGGAATACTCTCTCTAATTTTAAGACAATAGAATCAAAATGTGAAGAGAGGTTTAGTGATCCAAACCTAGAAATGAAACATTACAGGAAAAAACTTAAAAGTGTTAAATTTTTAGCTGAAGTAAAGACAAGCCATTTAGGCATAACAAAATGAGTGATGGATATTACTCTTAATGATTGTGATTAATTAAAATAAGATAATTTTATGAAGTATGAAAGTATATTAATTTAACTGAGTACACATTTCATTTTATATAAAATATGAAATATGAAATGTGGCCTTTCTTCTATTTATATCTAGTTAATATGAACATGAAAGATAAACAAACAAAAAATGTGTAGCAAAATATATGTATTTATAACATTTGAAGCAGAACTTGAGCTAGCCTATGGTTGGAATATTGTTCACTTTGATTTGACATTGCATGAGGCACTTTTATCAGTTTTTTTTCCCCACTTAAAGTTATTTCTTCACAAACAGACATGCAGGGTTTTGTAGCTTCACACCAGTCATAGCCTAATTAGACATTGTTGTAAAGTTATTACACTGTATGAAGAAACTAGAAATGGAAGTAGATTTTCATTAAGATAGATGTTTTGTTGGATTGCATTCTATAATGAGAAAGTCCAAAACTTGTGTTCCACATTATTTTGTAGGTATCTGTTTGAGTGGGATCTTGAATTTTGGGATGTTATCTTTTCCTAATCATGGAGATCTTTAACTTAGTGTTCAGGGCTACATTTTATTCTATTCCCCAAATTTTTAAACTGTTACATTTTATACAAAACCTGAAATGTTACTTTGATGACCATTGAGTCCTGACTCATGGGTGGTATACAGTACTAAACCATATGAGCTTAGAAATGTCACTAAATTTCAGCTTGAAAAATAGTTAGAACTTAGAGGTTTTCAACAGAAGTCTTGCCTCCTATTCCAAATGTAACAATTTATAATAATTACCTTCCAGTTAGTGTTCTTGAAAAAGAATTCCCTTCAAAGTAAAGTATTTCTCTTCAAGGAGGACAAGTCTTCACCAGAATTCATTCGTATACAAGAAGACTGAATAAGTCTATGCCAAAACCTTTTCAGAAATAAGAAATTGGTGCTGGTATAAGTGGAAGTAAACATGTAGAAAAATAAATGCAATTATATACATATCTATTACCTTACAGTCTAGGTGGGTCAAAAACCTCAACATAAATCCAGAAGAGAAAGTGGGAAAGAGACTTGATGCAATCGCCCAGGGGACAACTTCCTGAACAGAACACCAAAAACTCATGTTCCACGATAAACAATTAATAAATGAGACCTCATGAAACTAAGAAGCTTCTGTAAAGAAAAGGACACTGTCAACAGAACAAAACAACAACATACATACTGGGAAAAGATCTTCACTAACACTACATCTACTATCAAAGAGTCTTTGAGACTCTAGTCTCATCTCTCTTCATGTTTACATCCATTCTTGATGGACATCTAGGCTGTTTCCAGATTCTGGCTATTATGAACAAAGCAGCTATGAACATAGTTGAGCAAATGTCCTTGTGTGTTTGAGCATCTTTCAGACATATGCCCTAGAGTGCTAAATCTGGATCCTGAGATAGCTATATTCCCAGTTTTCTGAAAAAGAGCCAGATTGGTTTCCAAAGGGGTTATGCAAGTCTGTACCCCATTTTTAATTTGATTATTTTGATTGTTGGTATATAATTTCTTGGGTTATTTATATATTCTGGATATTAGACCTCTGTCAGATGTGTCTGATTTAATCTTTAATAATGTTTCTTTGACAAATACAGGAGCCCTTGTGTTTGGGTCATAGATATTCAGGACTGTGATATCCTTCTGTTGAAATTTTCCTTTGATGAAAATGAAGTGTCCCTCCCCATCTTTTTTTTGATTAAATTTAGTTGAATTAGATATGAGGACGGATACTCCACCTTGCATTTTGGGTCCATTTGCTTGGAAAATCTTTTTCCAGCCCTTTACTGTCTTTGCTGTAGAGGTGTGTTTCTTGAATACACCAGAATATTGGATCCTATTTCAACAACCATTCTGTTAGTGTCTTTTTATTGGAAAGTTGAGACCACTGGTGTTGATAAATAATAGTGACCAATGTTTGCTAACTCCTTTTATTGTGGAGCCGGTGGTGATCTGTGTTTGTTTTCTTTTGCTTTATTGTTCTGAGGGTATCATTAGTTTTGTTTTCTTGGGTGTAGTTGATCTTGTTGGGTTGTAGTTTTCCTTTTAGTATCATTGGTAGGGCTGTGTTGCTGCATATTTATTGTTTAAATTTAGTTATGTTTTGGAATATTTTGTTTTCTCCACCTATGTTTTTGAAAGTTTAACTGGTTATAGTATTCTCAGTTGGCATCTGTAATATCTCAGTATCTGGATGATATCTCCCTAGGCCTTTCTGGCTTTCATATTCTCTGCTGAAAAGTATGGTGCAATTTTGATAAGTCTGCCTTTATATGTTACTTGGTCTTTTTCCCCTGTTGCTTTTAATATTTTTTTCTTTGTTCTATAGGTTTAGTGGTTTGATTATTATTTGGTGGGAGGAGTTTCTTTTCTGGTCTAGGCTATTTGGTGTTCTGTATGTGTCTTGTATATCTTTCTTAAGGTTGGGAAAATTTTCTTCTATGATTTTCTTGATTATATTTTCTGGCTCTTGGAGTCTGGAATCTTTTTAAATTTAAAAATCACTAGGACATATGATTGTATTAAAAATAGATTTTTTAAAGTATATCTGTATAAAATTAGCTTCCCCAACACCTCTAAAATTTCCCTCACTTTCTTTTTAATTTTTATTTTATTTTCATTAATTACAGTTTAATCACTTTGTAACACAGGTGTAGCCCCCTCCTCTAACCTCTCCTTATCCTACTCTGCCTCCCTATTTTTCTCTTATGCCCCTCTCACAGTCCAATGATAAGGGAGGTCCTCCTTCCATTCCATCTAAACCTAGTCTATCAGGCATTGGGACTGGATTCATTGTCTTCCTCTATGGATTGATAAGGCTTCTCCCCCCTCAGGTGGAGGTGATCAAAGAGCCAGCCCATGAGTTCATGTCAGAGAAGGTCACTGTTCCTATTACTGGGGAACCCTATTGGACAATGAGCTGCCATGGGCTATATCTGTGCAGGGGTGCTAGGTTATCTCCATACATGGTCCTCTTTTGGAGTATCAGACTCATGAAAGACCTGTGTGCCCAGATTTTTTGGTTCTGTTGCTCTCCTTGTGGAGATCATGTCCCTTCCAAGTCTTTCTATCTTCCTCTTCTTTCATAATATTCCCTGCACTCTGCCCAAAGTTTGGCTATGTGTCTCAACATATGTTTTGATACCCTACAGGGTAGAGTCTTTCAAAAGCTCTCTGTGATAGGCTTCTGTCCTTTTCCCTGTTTTCTCCTTCTTCAGGTGTCTGTCATGTTTACCTTTCTGAATAAAGACTAAACAATTTACCCAGGGTCCTCCTTCTTGATTTTCTTTCTTGGTATACAGATTTTAGTATGATTATCCTATACTATATGTCTAATATCCACTTATAAGTGAGTATATACCACGTGTATCTTTCTGCTTCTTGGATACTTCACTTGGGTTGATCTTTTCCACCACATGCTTGCAAATTTCATGATGTCCTTGTTTTTAATTGCTGAGTAGTGTTCCATTGTATAAATGTACCACAAATTTCATATCCATTTCTCAACTGCAGGACATCTGGATTGTAACCATTCTCCAACTGAGGTTCTGGCTATTACAAATATAGCAGCCATAAACATGGTTGAACAAATGTCCTTGTATACTTGAGCAAGTTTTGCATATATGCCTAGGAGTAGTATAGCTGAATTTTGAAATAGCACTATTCCTAATTGTCTGAGAATGTGCCAGATTGATATCCAAAGTGTTTGTACAATTTTACATTCTCACCAGCAATGGAGTAGTGTTCCTCTTTCTCAACACACTCTCCAGCATGTGTTTTCATTTGAGGTTTTGGTCTTAGCCATTCTGATGGGTGTAAGGTGAAATGTCAGTGTCAAACTAAATACAGAGAAATGTAACTCAATCCTACTGAAATCAGGGACAAGGCAAGGCAGCCCAGTCTCTCCATACCTGTTTAACATGATACTTGAAGTCCTTGATAGAGGAATAAGACAATTAAATTAGATTAAGAGTGATTCAGTTAGGAAAGGAAGAAGTCAAAGTTAACTATTTGCAGATGATATGATATTATACATGAGTGACTCCAAAAATTCTACCAGAGAACTCCTAACACTGATAAATACCTTCAGCCAAGTGAATTGAATTCAAAATCAACTCAAAAAAATCAGTAGCCCTCCTTTATACAAGATACGAATGGGCTGAGAAAGAAATTAGGGAAGCAACACCCTTCACAATAGCGACTTAGGACATAAAGTACCTTGATGTAACTCTAACCAAGCAAGCCAATGACTTGTATGGAAAAACAAAACAAAACAAAACAAAACAAAAAAAAAATAAATAAACACCTTTCAGTTTCTTAAGGAAGAAAATATCAGAAGATAAAAATATCACCCATGATCATGGTTTGGCAGGATTGACATAGTAAAAATGGCCATTTTACCAAAAGTAATTTACAGATTCAATGCAATTCCCATAAAAATTACCAACACAATTCTTTACAGATATTGAAAGAAAAATTCTCAACTTCATATGGAAGAACAAGAAAACCAGAATTGCTAAAACAATCCTTTACAATAAAAGATCTTCTGGAGGTATCTCCATCCCTGATCTCAAGCTGTACTACAGAACAACAGTTATAAAAACTGTATGGTACTGGCATAGAAACCTAATGGTGGATCAATGAAATCAAAGACCCAGAAATAGCCCACACACTTATGGACACCTGATTTTTGGCAAAGATGCCAAAAACCATACAATAGATAAAAGATAGCATCTTCAACAAATGGTGCTGGTCCAACTGGATGTCTACATGTAGAAAATACGAATAGATCCATTCGTATCCCTATGTATAAAACTATAATCCAAGTGGATCAAAGACCTCAATATAAAAAACAAAAAAAGACAAACTAAGCCTGTTAGAAGAAAAAGTGGGGAAGAGCCCAGAACTCAATGGAACAGGAGACAACTTCCTGAAAAGAACACCAAAAGCATAGGCTCTAATATCAACAATCAATAAATGAGACTGAAGAGCTTCTGTAAAGCAAATGGCACTGTTGTCACAACAAAACGAGAGCCCATAGATTGGGAAAGGATATTCACCAACCCTATAGCTGACTGAGGGCTAATATCCAGAATATATTAAGAACTTAAGAAGTTTAAACAGCAGCAAATAAAGTAACCCAGTTAAAAATGGGGTACAGAGCTAAATAGAATTTTCAAAAGAAGCGCATCGAATGGTAGAGAAACACTTAAATCCTCAATATCTATTTTTAGTCTTCACAGAAATGAAAATCAAAATGATGCTGAGATTTCACCTGGAATCTTATTTTTTTTTCTATTTTCTTCATCTTTTCATGGTGTTCTTCATTTCTTAGATGTTTTGTGCCTGGAACTTTTCTAATTTTATGTGTTCCTTGAGATAAGTACTGATTTCAGCAATTTTATCTTCCATGAATTAGAGACTCTCTTCAATCCCTTGTGATGCTTACTTTTGTCTTTCCTGATATTTTCTCCAAATTCTTCAACTTCAGGGTTTTCTTTGTGCTTTCTTTATTGATGCTAATGCTGTTTTCATGTCTTGCACCATTTCCTTCATCTGTTTGAAAGTGGATTTTTGTCTGTCCATGATGGCCTGTATTTTTTTGTTCCTTTCCTTTTTATCTGCCTGAATAACTGCATTATTATAGATTTAAGATCATTTTCCTGCCTTTCTACTGCATTTTCATATCCATTGATTTGGAGGGATTCTGATGAAGCCATGATTTCTGTTTGTTGTATTCTTATGCAGGCCTTTTGCCATCTGGTTTTCTGTGGTCTTGACTCTTCGTTCCTGAAGTCTTAATGAAGACTGGTTCTAGTTGTTTCTGGAGTCCTGGGTAGTATACAGGAAGATGAGAGATGTCCAGGCATGCAAGAATGGGTGCTGGATGTTGAGATGCACTTAAGGAAGGGAGGGTGCTCTGCTGAGTTCACTGTCTCTGCTGGCTCACTCTTTGTGAGCCAGGTAGGACAGGTAGCTAGGATGCAGGTGGATAGATCTCCAAGCCTAGCTCTGTCCAGGTGCCCCACAAGCTTCCTTGAGATGACAGACAATGGCAGTTTTGTCCCATGCCAATCTCAGCTCCACCAGTTTCACTGTCTTTGCTAAGCTTGCTGTTTCTGACTCAGGTAGGCCAGGCATCTGGGGAGCAGACAGAAAGATTTCTGAGCCTAGAGTTTCTCCAGTGCCCCAAAAGCCACCTCTGGATGGAGGACAATGGGGCTTTGGTCCTTTGCCCAACTCACCTCTGCTGGATTCACTGTCTCAGCCAACACTGTGTTTTTGACCCAGGTATGCCAGCTAGCTGACTTTCAAGCAAAAAGTTGTGAAAGCGTAGAGATGCTCCAGTGCCCAACAGGCTTCTTTGAGATATCAGACAATGGAATTTGGGTTCCATACCTAGCTCAGCTCCATTGGTTGCCCAGCCTAGCTCAGTTCTGCTGTGTTGACTATCTGTGCTGTGCTTGCTGATTCTGACCTGGGTGAACCAGGAATCTGGGAGTAGGCAGAATGAAACTGTGCCTTCCCCATAGTATGGGAAGGTATGCCTTCCACAGGATAGTGAAAGTGAAGGCCATTGGCCACTGTGACTGGGAAAGTGTTCAGAGGATGTTGAAAGAGGGCTCCCAGTTTTGGAACCAGGAGATGCTGGTACTCAGAAACTGTTCACAGGACTCTGAGAGTAGGTGCCCTACTCTCAGTAAGTTTAAACCCTCACCCTCAATACTGGAAGATATTCACTCCAATGACAGTGAGAGTGAACACTCAAGGTCCTAGCTGTGAGCTGCTCTTACCAGGAAAGCATCTACAGATGGAAGGTGGGTTTAGTTGGTTTAGGCCTAGGGCTGTGGCAATGTTGAGCAGGAGCCTGGGATTTTTCCTAGTATTAGCCAAGTGGCCTGGAGATGGTGGCCTGATGATGAACCCTGGCGTATTTCCATGGATTCTCCTCTCACCTGAGAAACACAGATGCTGCGGTTTTGGGTCCAGAGTATGGCCTGCTGGTCTCTCTGCTCTCACAGCTGTCCTGCTGTTCAGATACCTTGTATGGTAGGTGTCACCATCTTAGCTCTCCCAGGATTATTTTCTAATACAGTATTTTCAACATTTAAGAATTATTGAGATATTAGTGTAAATTGTCGCTTACTCTGTCCCTGTGTTTGCAAAGTACTAAGTCTTATCTTTTTAAACTTGTATCTTGAAAGTCTCTGTGAAATACCTCTTTTAGGTTAATAAAAATATTATCATCAAACATCTATGATGATTGGTTATAACTTGCATTTTCTTTCTCTACTGGCCAGTTTATCAGTAGGAATCTAAAAATACTTCCTTTATGAAGAATATGTCTTTTCTTTACTATTCCACCCATTTTTCCCCATAGATTTTGTCAGCTTCCTACTTACAAATTTTAGTCTTATTACTTACAAAATAATTTTTCAGTTGAGATGAATTGAGATTATTTTTCAATTGATTTTTTATGTCTGTAAGTTTTCCTGTTTTTTTTTTTTAGTTTTCTAAAATTTTTAAGCATTCATATTTATATGTTATTTTACAATTATAATTTTGATATATTAAAGATCACATGTTACCTTTTATGGGAATTAACATGGTGTGTTCTCACATATATGGTCAATTTATATTTGATAAACTGAAAATCGGATATTACCAATTGAACATTTCAAATATCTAAAACCATAGATTTTTAATTAGCTAATTAACTCTTAAATTTACTCTTGTTGAAGGTTAAAGTATAATATTAATTTATCTTTTAGCTAAACAGTGGTTATTCCTAAACCAGCTGAATACCCAGATCAACACACAGAGACTAGGATTTATTTAATTAACCTAGAGCACCATTCTGGGCAAAAATTACTCCATCCTAAACCTCCAACACTGCATAGTTTGCTCCCTTTCAGTTTTCCCACATTACACTTGCTTTTAGTTATATGTTTGTTTTGATGCATTCTTCTTTGATTGTAAAAGATCAACTGATGTAATGAAGTCACAGAAAACAATGGCCTACAACATTAAGAAATTCTGTTCAATAGGATGAGAATAATTATTTGCAAGTTGAAATCTTTCATTTCAATATTTTGACTTTTAAGTGAAAATGCAAATACTAGTATTTAATTTTAATAAAAGTGAAAATATTATTTTACTCCTCTTCATAATATGCAATAAAATCAAGGTAGAAATCATGATACAAAGTTAAAAGCCTAAATGTCACTTATAAACCTAGCCAATGGGCAATTAAGATGTACTAATTAAGTGGTTCTGTTAAAAAGAATTATCCTAATACAGCTCTTAAATTAGATCCAAACTTTCATAAGTGATAATTATAAACAATAAAGGTCCTATCTCGTATTACTATTTTAAGTTAATTAACTTTTTTATTAATTAAAATAATTCATTTTTGTATCCTAGCTGTGTCCCCTACCCTTTTCCTCTCCCAAACCCATCCTTATTCCCTTTTCTCCTCCCATGCTCCATCCCCAGTCCTCTGATAGGGGTGGTCCTCTTCCCCTTCCATCTGACCCTAGCACATCACAACTCAACAGGACTGGCTGCATTGTCTTCCTCTGTGGCCTGGTAAGGCTATACCATCTGGGGGAAGTGATAAAAGAGCCAGCAACTGAGTTCATGTCAGAGACCACCCCGGTTCCTCTTAGTAGGGAACTCACTTGCACACTGATTTGCCATGGACTACATCATTCCAGGGGTTCTAGGATATCTCCATGCATGATCCTTGATTAGAGTATCACTCACAGAAAAGACCACTGGTCCCAGGATTTTTGATTCTGTTGCTCTCCTTGTGGAACTTCTGACCCCTCCAGATCTTTTGATATACCCCTTCTTTCATAAGATTACCTGCACTCTGCCCAAATTTTGCCTGTGAGTCTCATCATCTGCTTCAATACCCTACTGAGTAGAGTCTTTCATCGGCCCTCTTTGATAGGCTCCTGTCCTGTTATCTGTTTTCATCATCTTCTCATGTCTATATAGTTTACCTTTCTGAATGAAGATTGATTAACTTACCCAAGGTCCTCCTTATTTCTTAGCTTCCTAGGTGTACAGATTTTCATATGTTTATCATATATTATGTCTTAAATCAACCTATAAGTGAATATAGACCATGGGTATTTTACTGCTTCTTGGATAACTCACTAAGGTTGAACTTTTCTAGTGTGTACAATTTCTCAACAAATTTCAGGATTTCCTTGTTTTTAATTGCTGAGTAGTTTTCCATTGTGTAAATGCACCACAGTTTCAGCTTCAATCCTCCAATGAGGGACATCTGAATTGTTTAATTCTGGGTATTATGAAAGCTGCTAGGAACATGATTGAGCAAATGTCCTTGTTATATACTTGAGCATATTTTGGATATATGCCTAGGAGTGGTATAGCTGGATCTTGAGTTAGCACTAGTCCTAATTTTCTGAGAAAGTGCCAGATTAATTTCCAAAGTGGCTGTAAAGGTTTAAATTGCAACCAGAAATGGAGGAGAGTTCCCCCTTTCTTCACATCCATGTGTTGTTACTTTAGTTTTTTGTCTTAGCCATTCTAATGGGTGTAAGGTGAAATTTCAGGTTCGTTTTGATTTGCATTTCCCTGATCATGAGCGATGTTGAGCATTTCTTTAAGTGTTTCTCTGCCATTCGATATTCTTCTATTGAGAATTCCCTGTTTAGTTCTGTACACTACTTTTTAATTAGAATACTTGATTTGTTGCTTTTTAGCTTCTTGAGGACTTTACATATTTTGGATATTATCCCTCTGTTAGAAAAAAAAAGGTTGGAAAAGATACTTTCCAGTCTGTAGGCTGTCATTTTCTGATGACAGGATCCTTTGCTTTACAGAAACTTTTCATTTTCATGAGCTCTTATTTATTGATTGTTGATCTTAGAGCCTGTGCTGTTGGTAGTCTGTTCAGGAAGTTGTCTCCTGTTCCAATGAGTTCAAGGCTCTTCCTCAGTTTTTATTCTAACAGATTTAGTGTGTCTGGTTTTATTTTGAGGTCTTTGATACACTTAGATTTTAGTTTTGTACAGGGT
>NW_026596445.1:2626267-2682970 GCF_907164565.1 Psammomys obesus | reverse complement strand
TGCCATTACCATACATTTTTTATTACTTTTGCTCTGAAGTACAGCTTGAGATCAGGCATGGTGATACCTCCAGATGATTTTTTTGTTTTATAGGATTTTTTTTTTCGATATTCTGGCTTTTGTTTTGTTTTTCCATACGAAATTGAAAATCATTCTTTCAAGTTCTGTAAGGAATTGTGTTGGAATTTTGATGGGAATTGCAATGAATGTATAGATTGCTTTTGGCAGGATGGCCATTATCACTATGTTAATCCTGATACATAAGCGTGGGAGATCTTTCCTTCTTCTGATATCTTCTTCAATTTCTTTCAGCAGAGAGTTGAAGTTTTATCAAACAGCTTTTTCATTTGCTTGGTTAGAGTCACACCAAGGTACTTTATGTTTTTAGTGGCTATTGCAAATGTTGTAGTTTTCCTCATTTTTTTCTTGTCCCTTTTATTGTTTGTATATGGGAGGGTTACTGATTTTTTTCAGTTAATTTTGTATCAAACCACTTTGCTGAAGGTATTTATCAGCTGAAGGTGTTCTCTGGTTCAATTTTTGGGGTCATTCATGTGTACTATCATATTGTCTGCATATAGTGATACTTTGACTTCTTCCTTTCTGATTTGTATCCCCTTGATCTCCTTTAGTGGTCTTATTGCTCTAACTAGGACTTTCAGTACTATGTTGAAAAGATATGTAGAGAGTGGACATCATTGCCTTGTTCATGATTTCAGTGAGATTGGTTTAAGTTTGTCTCCTTTAGTTTGATATTGGTTATAGGTTTGCTGTATATTGTCTTTACTATGTTTAGGAATGCACCTTGCATCCCTGATCTCTCTAAGACTTTAACCATGAATGGGTGTTTGATTTCATCAAATGTTTTTCAATATCTAAGGAGATAATCAGGTCGTTCTTCTCCTTCAGTTTGTTTATATGATGGATTACAATGACAGATTGCCTTTTATTTAACCACTCCTTCATAAATGGTTTGAGGCCTACCTTGTCATGGTGGATGATATCTTCTATGTGTTCTTGGATTCGGTTTGCAAGTATTTTATTGACTATTTTTGCATCAAAGTTCATAAAAGAGGTAGGTCTGAAGTTCTCTTTTTTGTTGGGTCTTTGATTAGTTTAGGTATCAAGGAGACTGTGTACTCATAGAATATGTTTGGTAATTTTCCTTCTGTTTCTATTTTGTGGAATAGTTTGAAGAGAATTGGAGTTTGCTCTTCTCTGAAGGTCTGATAGAATTCTGCACTGAAACCATCTGGCCCTGGATTTTATTGTTGCTTGTTTGTTTGTTTTTTGTTTTGTTTTGTTTTGTTTTGTTGAATGGAGACTTTTGATGACTGCTTCTATTTCCATGGAGGATATAAGACTATTTAATCTACCAGATATTAATTTAATTTTGGTTAAAGGAATCTATCAGGAATATTGTCCATTTCATTTAGATTTTCAATTTTCGTGGCATATAAGCTTTTGTACTAAGACCTCATGATTGTTTGGATTAATGCAGTATCTGTTGTTATGTCCAACATTTCCTCTCTGATTTTGCTACTTTGGATAGTTTCTCTCTGCCTTTTAGTTAGTTTGGCTAAGGATTTGTCTATCTTGTTGATTTTCTCAAAGAAACAGCTCTTGATTCTTTTAATTCTTTTCTTTGTTTCTAAATCATTGTTTTCAGGTATGATTTTGATTATTCCAGTTCTTTATTCCCCTTCGGTGTGTCTGCTTTTTTTTCTCCTAGGGCTTTTAGGTGTGCCAGTAAGTTGCTTGTATGAGATGTCTCAAACTTCTTTCTCAATGTGCTTAGTGCTCTCAACTTTCCTCTTAGCACTCCTTTCAGTGTGTCCTATAAATTCAGGTAAGTTTTGCCTTTATTTTCATTGAGTTTTAGGTAGTCTCTCATTTTTGTTTTTTGTTTTGTTTTGTTTTGTTTTGTTTTGTTTCCATTTCTTCTCTGACCCAGCTGTCATTGAGTAGAGAGTTATTTAGTTTCCATGTGTATGTAGGCTTTTTGTTATTTCTGTTGTTGTTAAGGTCTAGTTTTATGTCATGGTCTTCTGAAAGGATACAAGGGATTATTTTGATCTTTTATCTACTGAGGTTTGCTTCCTGCCCAACTATTTGGTCAATTTTTGAGAAGGTTCCCTGAGGTGCTGAAAAAAGAGTTTGGGTGAAAATTTCTGTAGACATCTATTAGGACCTCTGTAAGTGTCAATATTTCCCTATTTAGCATCTATCTAGATGATCTGTCCCTTAGTGAGAGTGGAATGTTGAAGTCTCCCACAGTTAAGGTATTGGTATTGATGTGTGATTTAAACTTTAATTATGTGTCAGGTTTGTCTCATCTTGCCTTATTCCCAGGAAGCCTTATTAACAAACGATGTTCTGGCTTCAGCTGCCCCCACCAAAAAAAAAAAAAAAAAACTCACCAATTTCGGAGTTTTGGATCCTGTGCTCCTCAGATATTGTGTGCTCTGTTTGCCGCCATCTTGGACTCCCCCGTTTTAGTGATATCATATATCTACTTCCTATCTCCTCCTTGTTCCAAGTCCTCTGCTGCAAATCTCTCCTCCCTGACTTCAACCCCCACTAGCTTCATTATCATCCCCTCCTGACAAGGATGTTCCACCTTATTCTCTCCATTGCTTAGCACTGCTTGGATGTTTAATTGACAATATAGAAAACAAATGGTGACATGTTTACACAAAGTTGAGACAGGTGATACTTAGAATAAGTATCACAAAGCAATGTCCAGATTGAAAACAGTAGAGTACAGAAATCAGCATTTGAATGAACAAAGGTAATATATATATATATTTTTTTTTTCCACAAAACATTATAACAACAATTTTCTTTACATCCTGATCTTAAGCCTTCCCTCTTCCCTCTAGTTGTCATCCTCAGTCCTGCTTCCTACTATACCATTCCCCTAATCTTCAGATAAGGGGAGCTTTCCCTCTACCAACTCAGAGATGGCTCAGCCATTAAAAGTTAGGCTCATTTGCTCAACCATGTTTGTAGTAGCTTTATTTTTAATAGCCAGAAGCTGGAAACAACCAAGATGTCCCTCAAGTGAAGAATGAATACAGAAATTGTGGTAAATCTATACAATGGAATATTACTCAGCAATGAAAAACAAGGAAATCATGAAATTTGCAGGTTAATTATGGGAACTTGAAAGGATCATCATGAGTGAGCCGTCCCAGAAACAGAAAGACACACAGAGTATATATTCACTCATATAGACATATAATATAGGATAAACCCACTAAAATCTGTATATCTAAAGAAAATAATCAAGAGGGAGCACTCTGACTAAAATGCTCAATCACCATCCCGAAAGACAAAGACTATGGACATCAGAAGAAGAAGAAAACAGGAAACAACTTAGGAACCTGCCACAGAGGGCCTCTGAAAGGCTCTGCCCTGCAGACTATCAAAGCAGATGCTGAGACTTATGGCCAACTGTTGGGCAGAATGCATGGAATCTTATGAAAGAAGTGGGAAATAGTAAGATCTGGAGAGGACAGAAACTCTACAAGGAGAGCAACAGAACCAGAAAATTTGAACACAGTGGTCTTTCCTGAGACTCATACTCCAACCAAGTACCATGCATGGAGATAACCTAGAACCCCTGCACAGATGTAGCCCATGGCAGTTCATTGTCCAAATGGGTTCCATAGTAATGGGAAGAGGGACTACCTCTGAAATAAACTGATTGGCCTGCTCTTTGATCACCTCCTCCTGAGGGGGGGAGCAGCCTTACCAGGCCACAGAAGATGACAATGCAGCCACTCCTGATGAGATGTGATAGACTATGATCAGAAGGAAGGAGAGGGGGACCTCCCCTATGGGTAGCCTTGGGGAGGGGCATGCCTGAAGAAGGGGGAGGGAAGGTAGGATTAGGAGGGGAGGAGGGTAGGGTTTATGGGGGGATACAAAGTGAATAAAGTGTAACTAATAAAAGTTTAAAAAAAGTTATAGATATTTTAAGTAATATCTATAAAAGTATATAAAAGTAATAGATATTTTAAGATAATAAAATATAATGATATTTGAGTATAGCTTTGTAACATACAATTGGTTGTAGGGTGAGGCTACAAGTAATAGGGTACTCACCTAGTACAATTGGGGCCTTGAACTTAAAATACAGCATGCCAGAAGTAAAGAAATGACAAAATAAAAAATATATATATATAAAGGAGGAGGAAAGGAAGAAAGAAAGAAGCAAAGAAGGTAATAAGATGGAAAGGAATGAGGCTAGAAAAGAGGAGTCCAAGGAAAGAATGAAAAAAAAAAAGGAGGACAGAAAGGAAAGACTTGAAATATTTTTAGCTCCTACTGATTTTAAGTAATTAAATTATTTCTGAGGGAATTATTCTAATCATAAAATGGTATAAACTCATGTCAGCTTAGTCTTATAGCTAGATTATCCCTGATTATAAATCAGTAATAAGCAAATAGAGAAATTACATATTTCCTTACTCTTTCATCTAACCTCTTTCTCTTTTTCTGCCCCCTTTATTTCATGATTTCAACCATAGTAATCAATTATAAATGAAAAGTGGATCAAGAATGTCAGTTAACACAAAGAGAGATAGAGAATATTTAAAAAAAAAACATTTAGAAATTATAAGTCTTTCATAGAAGGTAAAAGGAATGCATTCTGGCTATTCTAAATGTTTTTGTAGTCCATACTTGACTGTAACTTACCCAGCAGGATAACAGGAGGGATCAAGGGAAATGATAAATGTGCAAGTTCTTCACAATAGAATCGTGTTTTGTATATGAATGGCTGACATCTTTTCAGTATTTTGGCTCAGTCTTGCATTCCATTATAGGATCATGGACAACAAAATTGGAAACAAGATCAATAATTTATTGCTTTCTTTTCAGTTCCTAGGTGTTTTTCCATGTGCATCAAGCAGTGTCTAAGACCACCTGTTACTGTGCATTTGAGCACAGTACTGGTGCTGACTATATTTCAAGAAAGGCAACTAATTAATGCCTCCATCCCAGATACACTATCTTTAGCAATTCTTTAGAATAGATGATAACATTCTACTAATGATCCTCATATAAATCTATGGTGAAAATAGCACTTTGTGATTAAATAAGCTTACAACTTCATGACCTGGAAATAAAATAACTTGTTTTCTTCTATAATTTGAAAATTTATAGTATATTTTTCACAAACATTAATACTCATATTGTGATATGGTTACAATTTTAACTTATTTATGTAACATTAATGTATCATCAAATATCTCCTAAAGTACAGAGAACATTTGCAAATAAATAAGAATTTATGTTACACCACAACCTTGCCAGTAATTGGTAATTTTGATGTTGTGGGGTTTAGCCATTCCAATAGATCTGTGTTAGCATCCATTTAACTTGTAACTGTTTTTATAACAAAAGCTAATCATCTTTTCAGAAATTTTTCTCTATCATTTACATTTCATCATTTGTCCATTTAAAATTGTTTGTATAGTTTTTCATCTTTTATTAATATTTTTTCTCAAATTATTTGTCCTTATTACATTTTCCTGTCTGTCTATTCTTTCAAATTCCTCCATACTACCCCTTCCCTCCAGATCTATTTCCATTCTGTCTCATTATAAAATAACAGTGTTATAAGACATAACAACCAAACATAACACAATAAAATATAATGAGATAAAATAAAAACTATCACATTGAAGTTGGATAAGGCAAACCAACAGAAGGAAAGAAGCTCCAAGAACTGGAAAAATAATAAAAAACCCACTCATTTACATACTCAGGATTCCTCAAAAAATACTATGCTGAAAGTTATATACATAGAACTGATAAAATGATATTTGGCATTACACTTTTGGCTTCAATATCTTAGAGTTCATATGGGTTTTACTCAGTTGATTTAGAGAACTTTGCTGTCTTGGTATATTCCACCTTTTAGATATATTGGGATGGATATCTAAATGGAAGTTTTACTTTTTTCATAAATGTCATGAAGGTTTCATCACATAAATCTTTCACTTGTTTGTTAGGAGTTACTTAAAATACACTTTTTAATTTAATTTTATTTTTATTAATTACAGTTTATTCACTTTGTATCCCAGCTGTAGTCCTCTCCCCAATCCCTTTCCATTTGACCCTAGTCTCTCAGGTCTCATCTAGACTGGCTGCATTGTCTTCCTCTATGGACTGGTAAGGCTTCTCGCCCCCCACCTCAAGTGGAGGTGATCAAAGAGCCAGCTCCTGAGTTCATGTTAGAGACAGTCTCTGTTCCCATTACTAGGGAACCTTCTTGGAGACTGAGCTGCCATTGGCTACATCTCTACGGGGATTCTAGGTTATCTCCCTACATGGTCCTTGTTTGGTGTATCAGTCTCACAAAAGACCCCTGTGTCCAGATTTTTTGGTTCTGTTGCTCTCTCTCCGTTCTTTCATAAGATTCCCTGCACTCTGCCCAAAGTTTGGTTATGAGTCTCAGGATATGTCTTGATACCCTGCTAGGTTTCACAATCAGAATTGCTATGATCAAGAACTCTAGTGACAAAATATGCTGAAGAGGATGTAGAGAAGGAGAAACCCTACTCTGTTGCTAGTGGGAATGTAAACTTGTATAGCCACTTTGAGAATCAATATGGCTTTCTCAGACAGTTAGAAATAGTGCTACCTCAAGATCCTGCTATACTACTCCTAGGTATATATCCAAAAGATGCTCAAGTATACAACAAGGACATGTGTTCAGCCATGTTCCCAGCAGCCTTATTTGTAACAGCCAGAACCTGGAAACAACCCAGATGTCCCTCAGCTGAGGAATGGATACAGAAACTGTGGTACATTTACACAATGGAATACTACTCAGAAATTAAAAACAAGGAAATTATGAAATTTGCAGGCAAATGGTGGGATCTAGAAAAGACCATCCTGAGTGAGGTATCCCAGAAGCAGAAAGACACACAAAGTATATACTCATTTGTAAGTGGATATTAGACATATACTATAGGATACTCCTACTAAAATCTGTACATTTAAAGAAGGTAACCTTCTAAGAAGGAGCAGGGTACGATGCTTAATCTTCTTTCAGAAAGGCAAACCAGACAGACGTTTGTTGAAGGAGAAAATCTCAAAATACTTTGTATTGTTGAGATAATTGTGAAAGGTGTTGTTACCCTGATTTCTTCCTCAGATCATTTTCATTTATATATAGGTAGCCTACTTATTATTTGAGTTAACGTTCTATCCAGATATTTCCTGAAAATGTTTATAAACTGTAGGTGTTCCATAGGGTGGATTTTTTAGACTCACTTATGTATAGTATCCTACTATCTGCAAATAAAGACACTTTGATGTTTTCTCATCCAATATGTATCCAACTGATCTCTGTCAATTAATTGTCTTATTCCTGTAGCTAAATCTTCAAATACAATGTTGAATGAGCATTGAAACAGTGAAGACACTTCCCTTATTCCTGATTTTTGAGGAATTACTTTGGATTCCTATATATTTAATTTGGTGTTGGCTATGGGGTTGCTGTAAACTGCCTTTATTTGTTTAGTTATATTTTCAGTATTCCTAATATCTCAAGTACTTTTTATCATGAAGGGCTATTGGATTTTGTCAAAGGCTTTTTTCTGTATCTAATGAGATGATCAAATGTGTGTTTTTTACTTCAGTTTTTTTTTTTTTTTTAATTGAACCATACCTGCATCTCTGGGATGAAGTCTACTTGATTATGGTGGATCATCTTTTTGATATATTCTTGAATTATGCTTGCAAATGTTTTCTTTTTTCTGTTTCTCTTAATTTTTCATATATATATAATTTTTTTCTGTCCCAGAGAAAGGTTTGCACTGACTCTTCTCATTTTTTCATTGTCAGTTTCCAATTATCAACATCACTGGAAAAGAAACTTTCTAGATTGCAGCAATGTGGACCATACACTTCAATATGGTTTTCCAGTGACAGCTCAGATCTTGGACATCCAGATGTCATCAGGTAGCAGCAGAGATCATGGACATCATCATGGCAACATGGATTTTTTGAGTATTTTTTTGCATCTTTTTCATAAGGGAAGTTAGCTTGTAACTTTTTCTGTTGGGCCTTTTGGTTGTCTGGGTATAAGGGTAATTGTGGCCTCATGAAATGAATTAGGCAAGGTTCTTTTGTTTCTATTTTGTGGAATAATTTGAAGGGTATTTATGTTAAATATTGTTTTTAAATTTCATAGGATTATGCCATAAAACCATCTGAACCTTGGCTTTTTGAAGGGTGGGTGTCTGAATGAGTCTTTTTGTTTTACTGAGGGTTATAGGTATGTTTAAATTGCTTATCTGATTTTGATTTAAGTTTGGTAAGTGGTATATATCAAGAAAATTATCAATTTTGTTTAGGGAAGGAATAAAAAATTTAAAGACTTCCTAAAATTCAATTAAAATGAAGGAAAAACATACTCAAATTCACGGGACAAAATGAAAGCAATGTTAAAGAGGACGAAGTTCATAGTACTAAGTGCCTTCATAAAGATATTGGATAGTTCTCATATTAGAAACTTAAGAGCATACCTGAAAACTCTAAAACAAGAAGTAAACACACCTAAAAGGAGTAGATGACATAAAGTAATCAAATTCGGGGATGAAATCAGTAAATTATAAACAAAGAAAAAATTACAAAGAATCAATGAAAGCAAGAACTGGTTTTTTAAGAAAAGGAACAGGATAAACACACCATTAGCTAAACTAACTAAAAGGTAAAGATAGAATGTCCAAATTAAAAAAAATCAGAAAAAATGGGGAGGGGTGTTACAACAGACAACAAGGAAATCTAAAGAATCATTAGGTCTTATTTCAAAAGCCTGTACTCGACAAAATTGGAAAATTTATGTGAGAGATTCCACTTACCAAAATTAAATCAAGAATAAGTAAACAATTTAAATAGTCTTATAACCCTTAATGTAATAGGAGCAGTCATTAAAAACCTGCCAACCAAAACAAGCCCAGGGTCAGATGGTTTCAGTGCATAATTCCATGAGACATTCAAATAAACAGCTAATACCAATATTTCTCAAACTATTTCACAAAACAGAAATAGAAGAAATACTGCAAAACCTATTCTATCAGGCCAAAGTCTCTCATACCAAAATTATCAAAGAACCAAAAAGAAAGAGAATTTTAGACCAATTTTCCTTATGAACATTGATGCAAAAATATTCAATAAAATACTCTGAAACATAATCCAGGAATACATCAAAAACACCATTCACCATGATCAGGTATGCTTCATATATGAAAATAATCAGTGTAATCCATTATATATTCAAGCTGAAAGAAAAAGACCACGTGTTCATCTCATTAGATGCTAAAAATGCCTTTGACAAATCCAACACCACTTCATTTAACAAATCTTGGCAATATCAGGGATATAAGGCACATACTTAAACACAATAAAGGCAATATACAGCAAGCCCATAGCCAACATCAGATTAATTGGAGAGAAACTACAAGCAATTCCACTAAAATCAAGTACAAAACAATGCTGCCCACTCTTTCTATATCTTTTCAATATAGTACTTGAAGTTCTAGCTAGATCGATAAAAAAACAAAAGGTGATCGAGGTGATACAAATTAGAAAGAGGTCAAAGTATTCCTATTCACAGATGATATGTTAGTGTATATATGTGACCCAAAAATTCCATCAGAGAACTCCTACACCTTATAAACACCTTCAGCAAAGCAGCTGGATACAAAATTAACTAAAAAAAAAAATAGTAACCTACCTAAATACAAATGACAAACAGGATGAGATAGAAATTAGGGGAAAACAATAACCAAAAATACTATAAAGTATTGTGGTGAAACTCTAACCAAGCAATTTAAAGACCTGTATGCCAAGAACAGCAAGTCTCTGAAGAATAAAACTGAAGAAGATATCGGAAAATGGAGAGATCGGTCATGCCCATGGATTCATAAGATTAATGTATTAAAAATGCACATCTTAACAATAAAAATCTACAAATTCAATTAAATTTTCATCAAAATAGCAATGCAAATCTTTCCAGATCTTTAAAGAACAATTCTCAACATCATATATAATTCCAATTTGATAGAGTACAGGTTTTTTATGATTCTTTGGATTTACTCAGTGTGTGTTTTTATATTCCCCTTTTCATTTCTGATTTTGTTCATTTTGATATTTCCTGTACTTTTTAGTTAATTTGGATAAGGGTTTTCAATCTTACTGATTTTCTTAAAGAACTAATTTTTTTTTTATTCCTGCTAATACTTTGAATTGATGTCTCTGTCTATAATTTATTGATTTAAGCCCTGAGTTTAATAATTTTTTGCTGTCTACTACCCTAGGCTTTGATACCTTCTTTTTATCCAAGAGCCTTCATTCAGGTGTGCTGTTGAGTTGCTTGTATGACCAGTCTCCTCTCTCTCTCTCTCTCTCTCTCTCTCTCTCTCTCTCTCTCTCTTTCATATGAACTTATAGGATCTTACTTGTATGAGCTTGCCTTTTAGAACCATTATTATTTTGTCTTATAGGTTTGGGTATGTTTTGTGTTTGCTTTCACTGAATTCTAAAATGTCTTTGATTTCTTTCTTGACCCATTTTCATTCAGTGGAGAGCTGATGAGTTTTCATGAGTTGTAAGCTTTCTGGTGTTTCTGTTGTTGTTAAAAATCTGTCTTTAATCATGGTGGTTTATAGAATCCCACCTGTTGTTTCCATTTTCACATATCTGTGGAGAGTTACTTTGTGTCTGGGTATGTGGACAGCTTTGGAGAGTGTTTCATGAGGTTCAGAAAAGAAAGAATATTCTTTTATACTTGGGTGAAATGTTCTATAAATATCTGTTAGGTCTTTGTGGTTTATGATGTCTATTAGTTCCAGCATTTTTCTGTTTCGTTGGATGACCTATGTATTGGGAGACTGTTTCATATTGTTTTTTTTAAATTTCGCACTATCAGAGCGTGAATTTCAACATGTGATTAAAACTGTAGTAGTGTTTCTTTTACAAACTTAGTTGCCCTTGTACTTGGGGCATAGGTGCTAAGAATTGCAATGTCATGCTAGTGTAATTTCACCTTGATGAATATGCACTGTCTTTCCCCTCCCTTCTAATTAAAATGGAGAGTTTGAAGTCTATTT
Source organism: Psammomys obesus (assembly GCF_907164565.1). Classification (NCBI taxonomy): domain Eukaryota; kingdom Metazoa; phylum Chordata; class Mammalia; order Rodentia; family Muridae; genus Psammomys; species Psammomys obesus. Next base: position 2,671,838 of record NW_026596445.1, on the reverse strand, counting down.
TGTAAACTATTAAAGTTGCTACACTAGCATGTTTCTTAGGTTTATTTGCTTAGAACATTTTTCCCAACCCTTCACCCTGAGTTAATGTCTGTCCTTGATGTTGAGGTATGTTTCTTGGATGTAACAGAAGGAAGGGTCCAGTTTCAATATCCATTCTGTTAATCTGTGTCTTTTTTAATTAATTAATTTATATATTCACTTTTTATCTGGATTATAGGCCCCTCCTCTTCTCCACATTCCTCCCTCCCTGCCTCTTCCTTCACCCTCCTTCCATTATCCTTCAGAAAAAGGGAACCCTCCCAGACTTCCCAGCTTATTAAGTCGTATGAGAATTGAGTGAGACCACTTCCTCTGTGGTTGGGCAAGACAGCCCTGCTAGGCAGAAGTTATCAAAAAGCAGGCAACTCAGTCTATGTCAGAGACAGCCCCCACTCCCATTACTAGGAAACTACATGAAGCCTGAGCTGTCCATCTGCTACATCCATGTAAGGTAAGAGGCCTCTACGCATGGTTCTTTGTTGGCACTTCAGTCTCCACCAACCCATATGGCCCGTGGTTAGTTCGTTCTGTTGTGGAGCTCCTGTCATCTCCAGGTTCTTCTATCCTTCCCTCCACTTTTCCAGAAGATTCCCTATGCTTTACCTACTGTTTGGCTATGAGTCTCAGCATCTTTTTTGACTACCTACTGGGTGTAACCTCTCAGATGACACCTACACTAGTCTCTTGTCTGTGAGCACAGCAGAATATTCATAATGGTGTCAGGGGTTGGATCTCTTCCACAGGATGCGTCCCAGGTTAGGCCAGGTTTTGGTTGGACATTTAGTCAATCTCTGCTATATTTTTATCCATTTTCATCTTGTAGGAGGGGTAAATTTTTGGTAACAGTTTTTGTGAGTGTGTTGGTTTTCCCATTCCTCCACTAGGATTCCTGTCTATGAAGGGGTGTCTTTTTCAGTCTATATGACCCCTATTACTAGGAGTCTCAGATAGAGTCACCCTCATATCCTCCTAGAAGCCTATACTGTCTTAGATCTCCAGCTTGCCACAGAGATGCTCCTGCCCATCTCTGTTCTCTCTGCAGGCCCTCTTTTCTTCCCCCCAACCCCCGCTTTCACCAGGTCTGATCTCCACCCTCATTTCTCTTGCTGCTCCCTCTCATAACTTGTTCCTTCTTTTCAACTACTTGTACTGTCTATCCTATTTCTTTGTCTGAGTGAGATTTAAGAATCATCTTTTGGTTCCTCATGTTACTTATCATCTTTCCTTCTGTGAATTGTAGTATGTTTATCCTGTACTATATGGCTAAAATCCACTTATAAGTGATCACATTCCATATGTGTTGTTCTTGATCTGGGTTACCTTACACAGGATGATCTTTTCCAGTTCCATCCATTTGCCTGCAAATTTCATGTTATCTTGTTTTAATTTTTATTTTTTTCTTATGATAAAAACTTTATTGTCTTAAATATCGAAGTTTTTATACATCACATCTTTTTCAGAAAGTTCTTACTAAGAAGAAAAATAAAATAAAGTGTTTGGATTATTCAGGGCTGACTTAGGTTTAAAAGTGTGACAAAGAGAAAAAAATCAAACTCAAAGGCATCTAGTGCATTTAGAGCTGCGCACAGTTCCTAACTTGTGCACAATGTAACCGATTCTGGGATTCCTGAGTGCAGTTCCCTTACATTTTCAGAGTTTCACCATCTCTGGAAGCATCCAGGTATGACTGGGCCACTGGCAAGCAGATTTTGCCAACTAGACAGGGGGAGGTAGAACGTTTGCCACGCTGAAGGACAACTCCAGCCTTGCATTGTCCAGTTGTGGTGGCACATGCATATAATCTCAGCACTGGGAGAGTAGAAGCAAGAAATCAGAAGTTCAAGGACAATCTAGGCTACATAGTCAGATGTAAAGGGTGACCTTTAGTTCTGTCAAGACTGAATCTGTTCTGATTGCACGTTCCATGAGAAACTAACTGTGCATTTGCATCAGATCTCCTTTTTGGGCCAGTTAGTCTGATGGTTTCAACCCTCAGCAAAGGTTCATTCACTGGTTTTCCAGCCACCACTGGCAGATCATAATTGGAAAGCCTTCTTTTGTTTCCTGCAGTTGCCCGAGTGTTAAGATGGTTTTCCTTGTTTTAAATAGCTGAGTAGTATTCCATTGTGTGAATGTACCACAGCTTACTTATCCATTCTTTTTTTGAGGGTGTCATTATATTGGGAAATTGAGATCACTGATATTGAGAGATACCTATGACCAGTGTTCACTGATCCTGTTATTTTTTTCAGTGGTGATGGTGTTGGTGTGTTGTATGTGTGTGTTTACCTTTTTAAAATTTATATTTTTTTTCTCATTTGTTACGTCAAATCCACAATTTCTATCTCTCCACTGTTCTCAGTCTCTCCCTGTCATCTCCCCTCTCCCAGAGATCAACCCCTCCTTTTTCTCCTCTCAGAAGAGAACAAGCTTTTGAGGGATATCAATCAAACACTTTATAATAAGCAACAATAATGCCAGGCACAGAACACCCAACCTGGACAAAGTAACCAAATAAGAGGAAAAGGGACCCACAAGTAGGCAAAAGAGTCAGTGTTAGCCTCTGATCCCACCTTTAGGATTCCCACAAGAATACAAAGTTACCCATCCATAACATATATGCAGAAGTCCTAGGTCAGAGCTCTACAGGCTCTTTGGTCTCTAAAAGTCTCCATGAGTCCAGTTCAGTTGACTCTGTAGGCAATGTTCTCATGGTAGTGTGTCCTTGAGCCCTCTGTTTCCTCTGATCCTTTCTCCCTCTCTTTCACAGGACTCCCTAAGCTCAGCTTAAAGTTTGCCTGTGATACTTTGCATCTGCTACTATCAGTTGAGGGATGAAGTTTTACTAGTTTCTTTAATGAGGATTATGTTAGGCTACAGTCCCAGCATGTTCTGCAGGCAAAACAAACTGTAGGACAAAGGTTACGTAGCTGGGTTTGTGTCCTACCACCTCCACTTGCAGCTTTGCCTGATTAGAGAAAATGGCTGGTTCAGGCTCCCTCCCTCCCATTACTAGGAGCCTTTACTAGGGTTAGTCTCATAGATTCTATGGAGTTTCCATTGCACTGGGTTTCCTCCTGCCCCAGAAATGCCCCCAACCCCAGTCATTACTCCCTCTATTTTTCTCCCCATTTCAGACCTCCTGTTCCCAACCTCACCCACACTTAGTCTTCCTGAGAAATATCTTCTACTTCCCTTTTCTAGGGAGATCTTTGCATCCTCCCTTAAGCCCTCCTTGTCACTTTGTCTTTCTGTATCTCTGGACTGTAACATGATTCTCTTTTATTTTATGGCTAATAAACACTTATAAATAAGTATATAACATGATTGTCTTTCTCAGTCTGAGTTATCTTATTCAGGATTTTTTTTCTAGTTCCATCCATTTGTGTGCAAATTTCAATGCTATTATTATTGTCATTGTTTAACTTATTTATTTATTTTTTTTCACTTTACGCTTTGTAACCCCATCCCCTTCCTTCCTTCCTTCCTTCCTTCCTTCCTTCCTTCCTTCCTTCCTTTCAAGTTCCACTTTCCCTTCCTTCCCCTTCTCCCTCCCTTATTTCTCAGAGAAGGGGAGCTCCCTTTCCCATCCAGCCCTGCTCATCAAGTCCATCAGGCCTGTGTGCCTTCTTCCTCTTTCGCTTGGCAAGGCAGTCCTGCCAGGTGAAAGTGATAGACAAAAAAGCTGTTAAGTAAGTACATGTCAAATGAATTTCCCAATTCCATTACTAAAGGACTCTCATAATGCTTAACCTGCTCATTGGTTACTTCTTTGTAGGAGGCTAGGTATAGTTCATGCATGGACTTTGGTTGATGCTTCAGTCTCAGCAAGTTCCTCTTGGCCCTGTTAGTTGTCTCTGTTTTTCTTCTTGTGGAGATCCTACCACCTCCACGTCATTTTTTCTTGCCTCCCACTTTTCCACAAGACTCCCTTACTCATTGTCCAATGTTTAGCTGTGAGTCTCAGCATCTGTTTTAAGGCACTGCTGGGTAGAGCCTCTCAGAGAACAACTCTGATAGGCTCCTGTCAACAAGATTAACAGAGCATCATCAATGGTGTACGGTGTTGGCACTTTCCCATATGGTAGGTCTTTGGTTGGGTCAGGCATTGGCTGGGCTTTTCCCCAATCTTTTCTTTATCTACTCTATTTTTATCCCTGCACTTCTTAAAGACAGCGTACATTTGGGGTCAAAGTTCTTTGTGGGTGGGTTGGTATTCCCCTTTCTCTACTAAGGAGAGTAGTGTAGTTAGGGGGTGTCCTTTTCAGTCTGCCTGGCAGCTTGCTACCAGGAGTCTCTGCTTGAGTTCCCATATTATCCTCCTAGGAATCTACCCTGACTTAGGTCTCCAGCTTGTCACAGAATTGCCCCCGCCCTCAGTTTCTCTACAGGCCCTCTGTCCTTATGGCCCTGTTATCCCCAGGTTTGAGCTCCACCCTCATAACTCTCTGTGGCCCTCTCCAACCTTGTTACTTCTCTTCAAGCACTACATATGTCTCTTCAATCTATCTTTCTGGTGAGATACATACATCCTCCCTTAGACACTCCTTGTTACCTATATTCTTTGAGTCTGAGCCTTAGAGTATGCTTATCTTGTACCATATGACTAAAATCAAGATAAAAGTGAGTACATACCATGTGTGTCTTTCGAGGTATGAGTTACCTTACTCAGGATGTTCTATTCTAGATCCATTTATTTTCCTGAAAAATTCATGTTTTTTTTTTATTGTTCTTAATAGCTGAGTAGTATTCCAATGTGTAAATGTGCCACAGTTTCTATGTCAATTCTTGGGTTAAGGGACTTCAGGGTTGTTTCCAGATTCTGGGTATTATAAATAATGCTACCATGAACATAGTATAACAAGTGTTTTTGTTGTGTGGTGGCACATTTTTTGGGGATATATTCAGTAGTAGTATAGCTAGGTCTTCAGTTACAGCTATTCCCAATTTTTTGAAAAAGTGCCAGATTGATTTTCAAGGTGGTGGGACAAGTTTACCCTCTGACCAGTAATGGAGGTGTGTTTTCTTTCTATATATCCTTGTAGGTATGTTCTGTCACTTCAGAGTTCTTCTTCTTTACAATTTATTTGCTTTGTATTACAATTGTAGCCTCATCCATCAACTCCTCCTGTTCCCACTCTGCCCCCCTCTTTCTCCTCTATCCCTCTTCCTTAGTCCACTGATAGGAGAAGTTATCCTCTCCTATTGTCTGAACATAGCCTATCAAGTTCCATCAGGAGTGCTTGGATACTCTTCCTCTGTAGGATGGCTTGGTAGCCCCACTAGGGAGAAGTGATCAAGAAGTAAGCAACCAAGTTCATGTCAGAGACTTGCCCTTCTTCAATTAAGAGGGGACCCATATGGAAACTGAGCAGTCTATGGGCTACATCTGAGCAGGGGATATAGAATTAAGCATCTTTTCTAGGGTTCTCTTTGTTGTTTACCTTTTTCAATTCCATAGTGCGCCTGCAAACTATCCTTCTACAGGTATAGCTGAATAACCAACGCACACACTGAAACCACTAGACCTCACCCATTTTCCTGAAGAATTCTCCAGATACCAGAGAAAAACCAGTCTGACCTGCAGAAGCCAGGAACAGACAGTGAACACTACAGATAACCAAATGGCCAGAGGTCGGCGAAAGAACACAACCAACGCAAATCAAGATATCATGGCTTCACCGGCAACCTCCAAAATTATTGGACACTCCAACTCCGCAGAAACACAAGAAAATGATTTTAAAGCTATGATTATCCAGTTAATTGAGGCACATAAAGAGGAAATCAACAAATCTCTCAGAGAAATAGTCATAGAGATTCAAACAGTTAAAGAGGATACAAAACAATCCCTTAAAGATTTGGCCTCCCAAATAGAAACAAAGAAAAACGAAGCGAACGAAGAAGCTCTTAAAGAAACACATGCAAATATAGCCAAACAATTGGAGGCAGAAGCAGGAGGCACTAAGAGAGGAAACAAACAAGAAAATAGAGACCATCTTGGAGACACAGGAATCCACACTCAAACAGATAAAGGAAATGTTGCAAGACATGAAAACAGAATTAGAATCAATAAAGAAAACACAAACTGAGAAAACCCTGGAACTGAAGAACTTTGAGAAAAGAGAAGGAATCACAAAGGTAAGCATCACTAATAGAATACAAGAGATGGAAGAGAGAATCTTGGGTACTGAAGATATACTCACAGAAATTGAAACTTCTCTCAAAGCAAAAATAAAATCAGAAAAATCCCAAACACAAACCATCCAAGAAATCAAGGACGCCATGCAAAGGCAAAATCTAAGAATAATAGGAATTGACGAAGAAGAGGAGTCCAGGCTACGAGGTCCAGAAAATATTTTCAAGAAAATCATAGAATGTTTTTTCTTTGGACATAGAATTAAGCATCTTTTCTAGGGTTCTCTTTGTTGTTTACCTTTTTCAATTCCATTTTTTAAATTTTTTAAAATTAATTTATTTTTCATTGATTACAGTTTATTCACTTTGTATCCCCAGGTATAACCCCATCTCTCCTCCCTTCCCAATTCCACACTTCCTCCCTTATCTCTTCCCATGCCCTTCCCCAAGTCCACTGATAGGGGAGGTCCTTCTTTCCTTCCCCTTGACCTTAGATATCAAGTCTCATCAGGGTGCATTGTCTTCCTCTACGGAATCTTAAGTTTGTTCCCCCTCAGGAGTATGTGATCAAAGAACCAGCCTCTGAGTTCATGTCCTAGACAGTCCCTGTTGTTTATCTTCTTTAGGTCTGTAGATTTTAATATATTTATCCTATATTATATGTCTAATACCCACTTATAAGTGAGTATATATCATTCATATCTTTCTGCTTCTGGGATACCACACTAATGATGACCTTTACTAGTTCCATCTATTTGCTTGCAAATTTTCTGCTTTCTTTGTTTTTAACAGTGGAGTAGTATTCCGTTGTGAAAATGCACCTCAATTTATACATCCATTTTTCAGTTTAGGGACATCTAGGTTGTTTCCAGATTCAGGCTAATAGGAATAAATCTGCTGTGAACATATTTGAGAAAATTACCTCATTGTATGGTTGAGCATCTTTTGGATATATGCCCAGGAGTGGTATAGATGGTCTTAAGGTAGCACTATTCCCAGTTATCTGAGAAAGTGACAGACTGATTTCTAAAGTGATTGTACAAGACATTATGAAATTAACACTTCTGTTAAGCAAAATACACAGTCAACAAAACAGAATAATAGCCTACAGCCTGGGAAAAATTCTTCAGTATCCCTACATCTGACAGAGGGATAATATCCAGAATATATAAAGAACTCAAGAAATTAAACACTAACAAACCAAATAATCCAATTAAAAATGGGGTACAAAGATAAACAGAGATTTTCAACAGAGGAATATTGAATACCAAAGAAACACTTGAAGTAATGTTTAACTTCTTTACACATCAGAAAATGCAAACCAAAGTGTCTCTGAGGTTCTATTTCTACATCATACCCATTAGAATGGATAAAGTCAAAACTCAAGTGACAACACATGATGGGGAGGAGGTGGAGAAAGGGAATCCTCCTCCATTGCTGGTGAAAATGTGTTGTCACTTGAGATTTTGATCCTATCCATTCTTAACGATGTGAGGATTTTGAGCATTTCTTTTAGTGCTTCTCTTCCATTTGAGATTCTTCTATTGATATTTCTGTTTAGTTATGAGGCCCATTTTTAATGGGTCATTTTGTTTATTTGTATTTGATTTCCTGAGCTCATTATATATTTTGAATATTAGCCCTTTGTCAGGTGAAAGATTGGTGAAGATCTTTTCTCAATCTTTTGACTGATGTTATTCTATTGATAGTGTCCTTTATTTACAGAATCTTTTCAGTTTCAAGAGGGCTCATTTATTAATTAACTCAGGAAGTTGTTTTCCTGAGCGAAAGAGTTTGTGGCTCTTCTCCACATTAAAACAGATGAAAGAAATGAAGCAAAGCATGAAAACAGAATAAGAATCTATAAAGAAAACACAGTGAAAAACCTGGAGCTGAAGAACTTAGAGAAAAGATCAGGAAAGAGAAAAGTAAGCATCAACAATAGAGTAAAAAAGATGAAAGAGAGAATCTCAGGTGCTGAAGATGCACTTGCTGAAATTGATACATATCTCAAAGAAAGAGTTAAATCAGAAAAGTCCCAAACACAAAACATACAAGAAATCAAGGACTCCATGAAAAGACAAAAACTAAGAATGATAGGAATAGATGAAAAAGAAGATTCCAGGCTCCAAGGTCTTGAAAATATTTTTAAGAAAATCATAGAAGAAAATTTTCCCAACTTAAAGAAAAAGATATCCATAAACATACAAGAAGCCTACAGAACACCAAATAGACTAGACCAGAAAAGAAACTCTTCACATCACATCATAGTCAAAACACTAAACCTACAGAACAAAGAAAAAATATTAAAGGCAGCAAGGTAAAAAGGCCAAATACCATATGAACGTAGACCTATCAGATTCAAACAATACTTCACAAGAGAAACTGTGAAAGCCAGAAAGGCCTGGGCAGATGTCATGCAGAATTTAAGGGACCACAGATACCAACCTAAACAACTAAACCTTGCAAAGCTTTCATTCAACAGAGATGGAGAAAACAAAATGTTACATGACAAAACTAATTTTAAGTAAGAAACATACCTATGCAACAAAAATAAACACTAACTTAGAGTAAAGGGCTGAAAAAATGTTTTTCAAGCAAATGGACCCAAAAAACAAGCTGGAGTAACTATGCTGATATTTAATAAAACAGACTTTCAACCGAAATTAATAAAAAAATATGAGGAGGTCCATGTCATTCTCATCAAAGGAAAATTCCAACAGGAGGACAAAACAATTTTGAACATTTATGCCCCAAATACAAGATCATCTATATTTGTAAATGAAATATTATCAACGCTGAAATCACACATTGATCCCAGCACCTTAATAGTGGGAGACATCAACACTACACTCTCACCAAGGGACAGCTCGTCCAGTCAGAAGCAAAACAGGGAAGAAAGGGCACTTACAGAGGCCCTAAATCAAATGGAATACTAGATGTCTGCAGAACTTTTCACCCAAATTCAAAAAAGTATACCTTCTTTTCAGCATCTCATGGAACCTTCTCCAAAATAGACCATATAATTGGTGAAAAGCAAGCCTCAGTAGGTACAAGAAAAATGAAATAACTCCTTGTATTCTGTCTGACCACCATGTTCTAAAGCCGGACTTCAAAAACAACAGAAATAGCAAAAAGCCTACATATACTGGAAACTGAACAACTTGCTACTCAGGACAGCTGGCTTAAGGATGAAATAAAGAAAGAAATTAAAGACATCCTAAAATTCAATGAAAATGAAGGCACAACATACAAAATGAACACAATGAAAGCAGTGCTAAGAGGAAAGTTCATAGTACTAAGTGCCTTCAAGAAGAAATTTGAAAAATCACATACTAGCAACTTAATAACTCACCTGAAAGCCCTAGAAAAAAAAAAGAGGCAGACACACCCCAAGAGGAGTAGATGACTGGAAATAATCAAGCTCAGGGCAAAAATCAATAAATTAGAAACAAATAAAAAAAAAGAGTCAATCGAACCAAGAGCTGATTCTTTCAAAAATTCAACAAGATATACAAGACCTTAGCCAAACTAACAAAAAAGGCAGAGAGAAACTATCTAAATCAGCAAAATCAGAAATGAAAAGGGAGACATAACTATAGACACTGAGGAAATCCAAACAATCATTAGTTTTTACTACAAAAGCCTATATGCTACAAAATTTGAAAATGTACAGGAAATGGACAATTTTCTTGAGAGACTCAATCTACCAAAATTAAGTCAAGATTAGGTAGGATGATTAAATAGTTCCACATCACCCAAGGAAATAGAAGCAGTCATCAAAAATCTTCCCTCCCAAAAAAGCCTAGGGCCAGATGGTTTTAGCGCAGAATTCTACCAGTTATTCAGAGAAGAGCTAACTCCAATCCTCTTCAAATTATTCCACAAAATAGAAATATAAGGAACTTTATCAATCTCATTCTATGAAACCACTGTCACCTTGACACTTAAACCACACAAAGATTCAAAAAAAAGTGAACTTCAGACCTATCTCTCTTATGAACATTGATGCAAAAATACTCAGTAAAATACTTGCAAACCGAATCTAAGAACACATAAAAGATATCATCCACCATGACCAAGTAAGCTTCATCCCAGGCATGCAAGTGTGGTTCAATATATGAAAATCCATCAATGTAATCCACCATATAAAGAAACTGAAAAAAAAACCACATGATCATCTCCTTAGATGCTAAAAAACATTTGACAAAATCAAACACACATTCATGTTTCAAGTCTTGGAAAGATCATACCTAAACACATACCTAAACATAGTAAAGACAATATACAGCAAGCCTATAGCTAACATCAAACTAAATGTAGAGAAACTCAAATCAATCCCACTGAAATCAGGGACAAGGCAAGTTTCCCCACTGTCTCCATCTCTCTTCAACATAGTACTTGAAGTCCTAGCTAGAGCAATAAGACAACCAAAGGAGATAAAAGTATCACTATTCACAGATGATATGACAATCTACATGAGCAAGCCCAAAAATCAACCAGAGAACTCCTTTAGCTGATAAACACCTTCAGCAAAGTGGTTGGATACAAAATCAACTCAAAAAAATCAGAAGCCCTCCTGTATATCAAAGACAAAAGGGCCAAGAATAAAACATACCCTTCAAAATAGCCACTTATTGCATAAATTACGTTGGTGTGACTATAACCAAGTAAGTAAAAGACCTGTTTGAAAAAAACTTCAAGTCTCTGAAGAAAGAAATTGAAGAAGATATCAGAAGATGGAAAGATCTCCTATGCTCATAGATATGTAGGATTAACATAGTGAAAATGGCCATTCTGCCAAAAGCAATCTACAGATTCAATGCAATTCCCATCGAAATTCTTACACAATTCTTTAAAGACCTTGAAAGAAAAATTCTTAACTTCATATGGAAAAATAAAAAAATCTAGAATTCCCTAAATGATCCTGTACAACCACAGAGTATCTGGAGTACCTTCATCCCTGATCTCAAGCTGTACTACGGAGCAATTGTAAAGAAAACTGCATGCTATTGGCGTAGAAACAGAATGTTGTATCAATAGAACTGAATAGAAGACCCAGAAATAAACCCACATACCTATGGATACTTTATTTTTGACAAAGAAGCCAAAACCATTCAGTGGGAGAAAAAAAGACACCATCTTCAACAAATGGAGCTGGTCCAACTGGATGTCTACATGCAAAAAATATCGAAATAGATCCACATTTATCACAAATATGCACAGTACTAAAGTCCAAGTGCATCAAAGACCTCAACATAAAACCAGACACAGTAAATCAGTTAGAAACAGTAGGGAAGAGAATAGAACTCATTGGCACAGGAGACAACTTCCTGAACTGAACACCAACAGCACAGGCTCTAAGATCAACAATCAATAAATGGGACCTCATGACACTGAAAAGCTTCTGTAAATCAAAAGACATTGTCATCAAAACAAAACAACAGCCTACCAACTGCGAAAGTATGTTCAATAACCCTATATCTGACAAAGAGCTAATCTCCAGAATATATAAAGAACTAAAAAAAAATAAAAAGCAACAAATCAAGAAATCAGAGCTAATCAGAAAATTCTCTGTAGAGGAATGTAAAATGGCAGAGAAATAAAGAAATGTACAACATCCTTAGTCATCATGGAGATGCAAATCAAAATGACCCTGAGATTTCACCTTATACCCATCAGAATGGCTAAGATCAAAAACTCAAGTGAAAACAAATGCTGGAGTTTGTAGAGAAAGTCAGAATGGCTAAGATCAAAAACTCAAGTGACAACACATGCTGGAGTTTGTAGAGAAAGGGGAACCCCTCTACATTGCTGTTGGGAATATGAACTTGTACAACCACTTTGGAAATCAATCTGGAGCTTTCTCAGACAATTAAGAATAGTGTTTACTCAAGATACTGCTATACCACTCCTAGTCATATATTCAAAAAATGCTCAAGTACACAAAAGGGACATTTGTTCAACCATTTCCAGCAGCTTTATTCATAATAGTCAGATCCTGGAAACAACCCAGATGTCCCTCAATGGAGGAAGGAATACAAAAATTGTGGTACTTTAACAATGGAACACTACTCAGCAATTAAAAATAAGGAACTCGTGAAATTTGAAGGCAAATTGTGGGACCTAGAAAATATCACGCTGAGGGAGGTATCGAAGATGCATAAAGACATACATGGTATATACTCATTTATAAATGGGTACTAGACCTATAAGATAGGATAAACATACTAAACTCCGTACACCTAAAAAAGCTAAAGAAGAAGGACAACACGGGATAACATGATTAATCCTTACTTAGAAAGACAAATGGAATGGACATTCGAAGTAGGAGAAAAGGAGAATCAGGATAGGAGCCTACCATAGAGGACCTCTGAAAGACTCTACCTAACAGTGTATCAAAGCAGACGCTGAGACTCATGACCAAACCTTGGGCAGAGTGCACGGAATCATATGAAATAAGAGGCAGTTTGTAAGACTGGAGAGGACAGGAGCTCCAGAAGGACCAAATGTATCTGGACACAGGGGTCTTTTCTGAGACTGATTCTCCAACCAAGTACCATGCATGAATATAACGTAGAACCCCCGCTCAGATGTAGCCAATGGCAGCTCAGTATTCAAGTGGGTACCCTAGTAAAGGGAATAGGGACTGTCTCTGGCATGAACTCTGTGGCTAGCTCTTTGACCTCCACACCCGCTTTGGGAGGATCAACTTATCTAGGGCACAGAGGAGGACATTGCAGCTAGTCCTAGGGTCAGATGGAAGTGGAGGAGGACCTCCCCTATCAGTGGGCTTAGACAGGGGCAGGGAGAAGATGAGGGAGGGAGGGTGGGATTGCAAGGCAATGAGGAAGGGGCCTACAGCTGGGATACAAAGCAAATAAACTGTAATTAATATAAAAATAAAAATTTAATTAAAAAATACAAATGACCTTTGTATTGACCCCTATTTTGTGCTTTCCTTAAATTAATGTATTGTTTTCAGCATTACTGTGGGGAAAGTGTGGCTAATTTAATTTCTATGTGTACATTCCTACTGCCATTGGTCTGTTTGTTTTTGCATTCCCATGATAATCATGCCTGTGCAATGTTGAAAAGAAAATATAGAAATGGGCACCTTTGTTCTTTTCCCAAAATCACAATAAATTATCCATTCCTTATCATTAAAAAATATATAAAAGAGAAATTGTCCATGCTATAAACAACAACGCAACTTCATAATAAAAATGTTTCATGTTATGTATTAGCATTGGGAATGAATTAAAAAATATGAACATTTCATTAGTTAATGATGCAATGTAAGTTTCATCTGAATTTGTGAAAGCTGATATTTCTTGAAATCTTGGATATTGGAGTGACTATATGTCCTGTGGTTGCTAAGGATTTTTTTCCAGTCTTTTAAAAGCCAGGCTTTTCATCATATCATTTCTTTCCATGGCAGCTATCAATTTACATGCACAGTTCATAATCATAGTGATATATTTTCACACATTTTTGGTGCATTTCTTCGTAAAATTCATTCAATTGATAATGGCTCATTAATTTAGGTAAATAGCATGAGTATGTTCAGTGCTTCTGCATGTGAAATATATTTTGTGGAGAATGGAGGCATATTAACTGTTCTGATATGGCTTTATATGAAGGTTAAATAACTTTTCCTATAAAAATATGTATGATATATATTTTTTTATTTTGTTATCTATATCTATCTATCTGTTTATCTATCACTCTTTCTATCACTCACTTTGTAGAACAGGATGGCCTAGAATTTACAGTGATCCTACTTCCTCTGTCTCCCTGAGTGCTGGGTTTAAAAGCATATGCCACCATGCCCACACCCAGAATTAATTTTATTTTTGAAATTTATTCTTGTTTGCTTGTTTGTTTGAGATTGTGTTTCTCTGTGTATCCTTGACTGCCCTGGACTCTCTTTGTAGACTACACTGACCTTGGACTCACAGAGATCCTCCTGCCTCTGCCTCTACCTCCCTGAGTGCTGGGATTAAAGGCATACACCACCATGCCCATATTTAAATTTATTTATTTATTGTTAATTTTTTATTTTTTATATTAATTAAAGTCTATTCACTTTCTATCCCACTGTAGTCTCCTCCCTCTTTCCCTCTCAATCACACCCTCCCTCATCTCCTCCCATGCCCCTCTCCAAGTGACTGATAGGGGAGGTGCTCATCTCCTTCCATCTGACCCTAGCATATCAGGTCTCAGAAATACTGGCTGTGTTGTCTTCCTCTGTGGCCTGGCAAGACTGCTCCCTGCTAAGGGAGAGGTTATCAAAGAGCCAGCCCCTAACCAGTGGTTCTAGGTTGTATTCATGAATGGTCCTTGGTTGGAGTATCAGTCTCAGAAAAGACTCCTGGGCCCAGATATTTAGGTTCTGTTCTTCTTGTGAATCTCCTGTCCTCTCCAGGTCTTACTATCTCCCCCTTCTTTCCTAACATTCCGTGCACACTGTCCAAAGTTTGGTTATGAGTTTCAGCATCTGCTTTGATAATTTTTAAGGATTAGATTTTTACATTTTAATTTGGTTCTTTTAGGATATTTAGCATTTCTGATTCTAGTGTTGTATATTATATTAGGAATTTATGAGTAAATTTAGTTGATATATGAATATTTTAAATTATTTTTTTTATTTTTTATGTTAATTACAGTTTATTAACATTGTATCCCAGCTGTATCCCCCTCACTCATGCCTTCCCAATTCAATCCTCCTTGCCTCATCTCTTCCCATTCCCCTCTCCAAGTCCACTGATAGGGGAGGTCCTCCTTCCCTTCCATCTGATCCTAGCTTATCAGGTCTCATCTGGACTGGCTGCATTGCCCTCCTCTGTGGCCTGGCAAGGCTGCTCCCCCCTTGGGGGGGGTCAAAGAGTACAATGAATGAATATTTAAGGTTTCAAACCTAATGAATTTGCTGATAAGTATATATAAATTTTATGTTCCTTTAATAAAAATACTTTGTATATAATTATTATTTTTATTTATTACTGAACCCATACAGCTAATACATTGTTTTAATTTTTTGCCAATATTCATAATTTATTGTTTGCCTGAGTTGTTCTCTGCCATTTTCTTTTTGCCATGGTTTGATATCTAATTTATACTATAGTCATAAAGCTAATTGATGCACTTATTTGCCCATCTTTGGACATGACCTGGCAAAGGCAACAGAATGACAACACAATTATCATAAAGCCAGGCTCAGATGAGCTGTGTTCTTGAGCAACAAATACCAGCAGCAACCTCGAAGCTCAGTGGATGTATTATAAATAGCACAAATGAACAGGAGGCTTAGCTACTCTCAGTAGTGAGGTCTCTGTAGGGGAGCAATGTCAGCCTCCTGTTACCTGGGATGAAGAAGCCACATTTTCTACTTTCTGCAAGTAATAGTTTCATGGGTCTCTGGCACTGGTATATTTGGTATGGCCATGCTCATGGTATATATTTAATCCATATTTCATCTACTCTCCACACATTGGGAATATTTTCTCACTATTTGTGTTCTGGAATAGCATATGGAATGTTGTAAACTTCCTTAAATATTTAATAATATTACAAGAGAAGTCAACTTCATCAGTTTCTGAATTGTCATTTTTTTTATTTATTTACTTTTTCATCTCAAGTAGGAACTGACTCTATGTCCAACATCAGCAGAGTGAGTGTAGGCTCATTATCTGAGTATGTGAGGCTAATTAGAGATACCTGAAGAATTAATCTCAACTTTTATTCTAAGGATAGGCCTTAAATCAATACAATTGTATAGCTTAAGTATGTTTGACTCATGGCCTATAACAGGTAAAATTGTGTATAGACAACTTCAATATTTTCTTTTTATTATAACCAGAGAAATTATGTAGCTATAGAAGATTCAGATTAGAGTGACCAATACGAGTAGGATCTTTTTTTTTATGGCTGTGATAAAATTATGAGGAAAAACACAATAGCAAAGAACAGATTTTAGCTTGCCATTGCAGGTTTCATTCCATTGTCAACTGACTATTTTTGGGCCAGAGTGAAAGTGAAAAGAATGGCTAAAACATATGGTAAAGCCAAGTTGGTTATGTTGTGACAGGGAAAAGTAGAGAGAGTGACAGTTGGAAAGGTCTGGGACCAAAGTTGTTTGCAAGATTTGAAATAACCCTGCACAAAACTGAAGTCCAAGTGGATCAAAGACCTCAACATAAAACCAGACACATTAAATCAGCTAGAAAAAAAAGTGGGGAATACCCTAGAACTCATTGATAGAGGAGAAAACTTCCTGAACAGAACACCAACAGCACAGGCTCTAAGAGCAACAATCAATAAATGGGACCTCATGAAACTGAAAAGCTTCTGTAAAGCAAAGGACACCGTCATCAAAACAAAACGACTGCCTACAGATTGGGAAAGAATCTTCACCAACCCTTTATCTGACAGAGGACTCATATTCAGTATATATAAAGAACTAAAGAAGCTGAAAAGCAGCAAACCAAGTAATCCACTTAAAAAACAGGGAACAGAGCTAAAGAGAGAATTCTCTGTAGAGGAATATCGAATGGCAGAGAAGCACTTAAAGAAATGCTCAACCTCATTAGCCATTAGGGAAATGCAAATCAAAACAACCCTGAGATTTCACCTTACACCCATCTGAATGGCCAAGATCAAAAACTCAAATGACAACACATGCTGGAGAGGTTGTGGAGAAAGGGGAACCCTTCTCCACTGCTGGTGGGAATGTAAACTTGTACAACCACTCTGGAAATCAACCTCGCGCTTTTTCAGACAACTAGGAATAGCGCTTCCTCAAGATCCAGCCATACCACTCCTAGGCATATACCCAAAAGAGGCTCAAGTACACGAAAAGGACATTTGCTCAACCATGTTTGTAGCTATTCGTAATAGCCAGAAGCTGGAAACAGCCCTGATGCCCCTCAACTGAAGAATGGATGCAGAAACTGTGGTACATCTATACAATGGAGTATTACTCAACAATGAAAAATAAGGAAATCATGAAATTTGCAGGTAAATGGTGGGACCTGGAAAGGATCATCCTGAGTGAGTTGTCCCAGAAGCAAAAAGACACACACGGTATATACTCACTCATATAAACATACAACATAGAATAAACCCACTAAAATCTGTACATCTAAACAAACTAAGCAAAAGAGAGGACCCTAACTAAAATGCTCAATCCCCATCCTGAAAGGCAAAGAGGATGGACATCAGAAGAAAAAGAAAACAGGAAACAACCTCGGAACCTGCCACAGAGGGCCTCTGAAAGCCTCTGCCCTGCAGACTGTCAAAGCAGATGCTGAGCCTGATGGCCAATTGTCGGGTAGAGTGAATGGAATTTTATGTAAGAATTGGGAAATAGTAAGAGCTGGAGAGGACAGGAACTCCACAAGGAGAGCAACAGAACAAGAAAATTTAAACACAGGGAACTTCCCAGAGACTCATACTCCAACCAAGGACTATTCGTGGAGATAACCTAGAACCCTGACAATGCAGCCACTTCTGATGAGAACTGATAGACTAAGATCAGAAAGAAGGAGAGGAGGACCTTCCCTATCAGTGGACTTGGGGAGGGGCATGCATGCAGAAAGGGGGTGAGGGTGGGACCGGGAGGGGAGGAGGGAGGGGCTTATGGGGGGATACAAAATGAATAAAGTGTAATTAATAAAAGTTAAAAAAAAGTAAAAAAATATTTTCAAACTGTATCAATGACTATTCAATTGATGACCCCCCCCCCAGGAGACAAGTATTTAATGATATCTAAATATCTGCATTGTGACAATGATGAGAGGTAGTATGAATTCTACTGGACATAAAGACTTGGGGAGGGGCATGCATACAGAAAGGGGGTGAAGGTGGGACCGGGAGGGGAGGAGGGAGGGGCTTATGGGGGGATATAAAATGAATAAAGTGTAATTAATGAAAGTTAAATAAAAAAATAAAAATTACATATGCATATATACCGTATGTTATATATATGTATTATATAATGTTTGTATATGTATTATACAATATATATAATGCTTATAAATTTTAAGTAGACTTTTTCTGTTTCTGAGGGTAATGAAACAGTCATTAAACATGAGAGAAAATGTTATTCTTTTCATTTCAAAATTGACTTTGATAATTGTCAAAACAGCCAGATGTCAGTTTTTTTCTTTAATGTCTTGCCCATATTAAATGAATATATAATTAACTGAAAATATAATTACGAGTAGCTTGGATACACTAAACATATCTTTGTGGTATATCTGAGCACCACACAAGAAAAAATGAGAGGAGAAGAGAAAAATGCTGAGATAAAAAACAAACAACAAGCAAAACAACAACAAAAAATTCATTTTAAATTTATTCAAAAGACACAACATGCAACACATTTTTATTAATTAATGTCTGTAAGTGTTGCTATTATGAACCAGAAATTTTAAATGAGACAGAAATTTTTCTTTAAAGCAGGACTACATGTCTTAGAAAATAGTGCTAGGTAAAGACTAATATATTTATCAATTGCTTTCAAAACATTTATACTCTAGCAGAATGTAACTAACATTTTCTGTCTTATGCAAAGTATATTTTCAGTTGGAGTTATTTTAATTATTATGTTAATACCCTGGCATCTCTAGATGGTTGCATCATTACTTTTTATATTATTTTTTAAATGTCCTATATACAGATTTTAAGTTTTCACTAGTTTCAAACTGTAATAAGGAAAAAATTCATGTAAAGAAATATAATTATAAGTAGGTGAATTAGGAAAAAATAATTTTATTTTCTAGAATCAAATGTCTATTATTAATCAGAGGAGACAAATGGAAAATAATTAAGATTTGTAGATAAACTATAGCCTACTCAGCAGGTTAAACCATTTTTTTTTTTGCCCACAGATTTTATTGCCTTTATCAATGATTAACAGTCAAATAATTTGTTGTTAATGATTAACCACTTTCATATTAACATCAATTAAATCATCAAAAGGCTCCCATTGAAAAATAGGCCAATGCCAGACGTTTTCAGTGTAGAAAGCTACCAGACCTTCAGAGAAGAGCTAACCCCAATACTCTTCAAACTATTCCACAAAATACAAACTGAAGGAACATTACCAACCTCGTTCTTTGAGACCACAGTCACCTTG
This sequence comes from Psammomys obesus, assembly GCF_907164565.1. Classification (NCBI taxonomy): domain Eukaryota; kingdom Metazoa; phylum Chordata; class Mammalia; order Rodentia; family Muridae; genus Psammomys; species Psammomys obesus. The sequence goes on along the minus strand of NW_026596445.1, from coordinate 2,652,523 downwards.
ATTCCAAAACCATGCAAAGAACCTAGAAAGAAATAGAACTTCAGACCAATCTTGCTTTTGAACATTGATGCAAAAATGCATTACACACCTATGGATAATTGATTTTGGCAATGAAACTAAATCTGTACAATGGAAAAGAGACAGGAACTTCAACAAATGGTGCTTGTCTAACTGAATGTCTACATGTAGAAAAATTTAAATAGATCCATATTTATCAAACTGCACAAAACTAAAGTCTATGTGGGTCAAAGACATCAATATAAAACCAGAAATAGTAAATCTTTTAGAAGAAAAAATAAGGAAGAACTCTGAACTCTTTGGACCAGGAGACAACTTCTTGAAAAGAACACCAACCTCACAGGCTTTAAGATAAAAAATCAGAAAATGGGACATCATGAAACTTAAAAACTTCTGTACAGCAAAGAACACAGTCATCACAACAAAATGACTGACTGCGGACTGGGAAAGGATCTTCACCAACTTTATATCTGACATAGGGCTAATATCTAGAATATATACAGAAGAGTTCAGAGTTTTGATGATTTAATTGATGTTAATATGAAAGTGGTTAATCATTAACAACAAATTATTTGACTGTTAATCATTGATAAAGGCAATAAAATCTGTGGGCAAAAAAAAAAATGGTTTAACCTGCTGAGTAGGCTATAGTTTATCTACAAATCTTAATTATTTTCCATTTGTCTCCTCTGATTAATAATAGACATTTGATTCTAGAAAATAAAATTATTTTTTCCTAATTCACCTACTTATAATTATATTTCTTTACATGAATTTTTTCCTTATTACAGTTTGAAACTAGTGAAAACTTAAAATCTGTATATAGGACATTTAAAAAATAATATAAAAAGTAATGATGCAACCATCTAGAGATGCCAGGGTATTAACATAATAATTAAAATAACTCCAACTGAAAATATACTTTGCATAAGACAGAAAATGTTAGTTACATTCTGCTAGAGTATAAATGTTTTGAAAGCAATTGATAAATATATTAGTCTTTACCTAGCACTATTTTCTAAGACATGTAGTCCTGCTTTAAAGAAAAATTTCTGTCTCATTTAAAATTTCTGGTTCATAATAGCAACACTTACAGACATTAATTAATAAAAATGTGTTGCATGTTGTGTCTTTTGAATAAATTTAAAATGAATTTTTTGTTGTTGTTTTGCTTGTTGTTTGTTTTTTATCTCAGCATTTTTCTCTTCTCCTCTCATTTTTTCTTGTGTGGTGCTCAGATATACCACAAAGATATGTTTAGTGTATCCAAGCTACTCGTAATTATATTTTCAGTTAATTATATATTCATTTAATATGGGCAAGACATTAAAGAAAAAAACTGACATCTGGCTGTTTTGACAATTATCAAAGTCAATTTTGAAATGAAAAGAATAACATTTTCTCTCATGTTTAATGACTGTTTCATTACCCTCAGAAACAGAAAAAGTCTACTTAAAATTTATAAGCATTATATATATTGTATAATACATATACAAACATTATATAATACATATATATAACATACGGTATATATGCATATGTAATTTTTATTTTTTTATTTAACTTTCATTAATTACACTTTATTCATTTTATATCCCCCCATAAGCCCCTCCCTCCTCCCCTCCCGGTCCCACCTTCACCCCCTTTCTGTATGCATGCCCCTCCCCAAGTCTTTATGTCCAGTAGAATTCATACTACCTCTCATCATTGTCACAATGCAGATATTTAGATATCATTAAATACTTGTCTCCTGGGGGGGGGGTCATCAATTGAATAGTCATTGATACAGTTTGAAAATATTTTTTTACTTTTTTTTAACTTTTATTAATTACACTTTATTCATTTTGTATCCCCCCATAAGCCCCTCCCTCCTCCCCTCCCGGTCCCACCCTCACCCCCTTTCTGCATGCATGCCCCTCCCCAAGTCCACTGATAGGGAAGGTCCTCCTCTCCTTCTTTCTGATCTTAGTCTATCAGTTCTCATCAGAAGTGGCTGCATTGTCAGGGTTCTAGGTTATCTCCACGAATAGTCCTTGGTTGGAGTATGAGTCTCTGGGAAGTTCCCTGTGTTTAAATTTTCTTGTTCTGTTGCTCTCCTTGTGGAGTTCCTGTCCTCTCCAGCTCTTACTATTTCCCAATTCTTACATAAAATTCCATTCACTCTACCCGACAATTGGCCATCAGGCTCAGCATCTGCTTTGACAGTCTGCAGGGCAGAGGCTTTCAGAGGCCCTCTGTGGCAGGTTCCGAGGTTGTTTCCTGTTTTCTTTTTCTTCTGATGTCCATCCTCTTTGCCTTTCAGGATGGGGATTGAGCATTTTAGTTAGGGTCCTCTCTTTTGCTTAGTTTGTTTAGATGTACAGATTTTAGTGGGTTTATTCTATGTTGTATGTTTATATGAGTGAGTATATACCGTGTGTGTCTTTTTGCTTCTGGGACAACTCACTCAGGATGATCCTTTCCAGGTCCCACCATTTACCTGCAAATTTCATGATTTCCTTATTTTTCATTGTTGAGTAATACTCCATTGTATAGATGTACCACAGTTTCTGCATCCATTCTTCAGTTGAGGGGCATCAGGGCTGTTTCCAGCTTCTGGCTATTACGAATAGCTACAAACATGGTTGAGCAAATGTCCTTTTCGTGTACTTGAGCCTCTTTTGGGTATATGCCTAGGAGTGGTATGGCTGGATCTTGAGGAAGCGCTATTCCTAGTTGTCTGAAAAAGCGCGAGGTTGATTTCCAGAGTGGTTGTACAAGTTTACATTCCCACCAGCAGTGGAGAAGGGTTCCCCTTTCTCCACAACCTCTCCAGCATGTGTTGTCATTTGAGTTTTTGATCTTGGCCATTCAGATGGGTGTAAGGTGAAATCTCAGGGTTGTTTTGATTTGCATTTCCCTAATGGCTAATGAGGTTGAGCATTTCTTTAAGTGCTTCTCTGCCATTCGATATTCCTCTACAGAGAATTCTCTCTTTAGCTCTGTTCCCTGTTTTTTAAGTGGATTACTTGGTTTGCTGCTTTTCAGCTTCTTTAGTTCTTTATATATACTGAATATGAGTCCTCTGTCAGATAAAGGGTTGGTGAAGATTCTTTCCCAATCTGTAGGCAGTCGTTTTGTTTTGATGACGGTGTCCTTTGCTTTACAGAAGCTTTTCAGTTTCATGAGGTCCCATTTATTGATTGTTGCTCTTAGAGCCTGTGCTGTTGGTGTTCTGTTCAGGAAGTTTTCTCCTGTACCAATGAGTTCTAGGGTATTCCCCACTTTTTTTTTCTAGCTGATTTAATGTGTCTGGTTTTATGTTGAGGTCTTTGATCCACTTGGACTTCAGTTTTGTGCAGGGTGATAAGTATGGATCTATTTTCATTTTTCTAAATGTTGACATCCAGTTGGACCAGCACCATTTGTTGAAGATGCTATCTTTTTTCCATTGTATGGTTTTGGCATCTTTGTCAAAAATCAGGTGTCCGTAAGTCTGTGGGTTTATTTCTGGGTCTTCTCTTCGATTCCATTGATCCACCATTCTGTTTCTATGCCAGTACCATGCAGTATTTATAACTGTTGCTCTATAGTACAGCTGGAGATCAGGGATGGAGATACCTCCAGAAGATCTTTTATTGTAGAGGATTGTTTTAGCAATTCACAGTTTCTTTTTATTCCATACGAAGTTCAGAATTTTTCTTTCCAGGTCTGTAAAGAATTGTGTTGGCAATTTGATGGGAATTGCATTAAATCTGTAGATTGCTTTTGGTAAGATGGCCATTTTTACTATGTTAATCCTGCCAAGCCATGAGCATGGGAGATCTTTCCATCTTCTCATATCTTCCTCTAATCCTTTCTTCAGAGACTTGAAATTTTTTTTCATACAAGTCCTTGACTTGCTTGGTTAGGGTTACACCAAGGTACTTTATGTCATTTATGGCTATTGTGAAAGGGGTTGTTTCCCTAATTTCTCTCTCAGCCCTTTTGTCTTTTCTATATAGGAGGGCTACTGATTTTTTTTAATTAATTTTCTATCCAGCCACATTGATGAAGGTGTTTATCAGCTGTAGGAGTTCCCAGGTAGAGTTTGGGGGGTCACTCATGTATACTATCATATCAACTGCAAATAGTGATAATTTGTCTTCTTCCTTTCCCATCTGTATCCCCTTGTTGGGTGTTCTGTAGGCCTCATGCATCTTTATTGGCTTCTCCTTTAACTTGGGGAAATTTTCTTCAATGATTTTGTTGAAAATATTTTCTGGGCCTTGGAGAAGGTAGTCTTCTTTTCCCTCTATACCTAGTATTCTTAGGTTTTGTCTTTTCATATTGTCTTGGATTTCTTGGACGGTCTGTGTCAGGAATTTTTTGGATTTAACATTTTCCTTGACAGATACATCGATTTCTTCCATTGTATCTTCTACACCTGAGATTCTTTCTTCCATTTCTTGTAGTCTGTTGGTTATGCTTACCTCTGTAGTTCCTGTTTTCTTCCCTAAATTCTTCCTTTCCATTATTTCTTCCATTTGTGTTTTCTTTAATTTTTCCAGTTCTATCTTCAGGTCTTGAATTGTTTTGTTTACTTCCTTCACCTGTCTGCTTGTATTTTCCTCTTTTTCTTTTAGTTCCTTCAACTCTGTTCCTTTTATTTCTTTCAGTGATTTAATTATTTCTTCTCTGAAGGCCGCAAGCTGTTTAGCTGCATCTTCCCGTATTTCTTCATTAATGGCCATAATCTGCTTGTCTTTAACTTCCTCCATTTCTTTACAGATAGCCATGATCTGTTTGGTTTTATCTTCCTCTAATTCTTTATGCATTTTATTTGTTTCCTCTATTATCCTCTTCATCAGCATAGATGTAAGGTCATCTTCTTGATTTTCTATTATGCTGCGTTGTCCAGGGTTGTTCGCCCCTGGATGGCTGGGTTCTGGAGATGCCATATTGCTCTGTCTTTTGTTGGTTGAGCTTTTACGCTGACCTCTACCCATTGGGCTGATTTAGGTGTTGGCTCTTAGTTTCTGTGCTTCTTGGCGTCCTGAGGTAGGGAGGATCCCCTTGGCTGGAAGATGATTTTTCCTGAAGGGGTCCTCCTCTGCTTTTTGGTTATGGTCACTGTATGGCCAGTGTTTCTCAGGAATTGCCACTGCTCACCTCAGGTTTATAGCCCTGAGTAGTAGCTGTGGTCTTTGTTAGGCAGGGGGCGATCTTCTCTTACCCATAGAAGTTCTCAAGACAGCTGCCCCACTGCTGGGTTTCTCATTATAAATTTAGTGAGCTGCTGCTGTTGTTACAGTTTTCCAGGTACAGTCCTCTTGAAGAACCTGCTGATTCCCTAGCTGTGGGGTTTTCTCCCAACAGGGAAACTCAGTCTGTTATCCTGGGGCACACAGTTTTGTCCGGGAAAGTGAGAGGTGTGCCCAGCAAGTCTCTGGGCCAGAGGCTGAGTGCTCTGCTCTGGGCCTGGAGAATGTGCACCTAGGTTGAGTTGGCGCCTGGGGGCGCTGCTCTGGTCTGGAGGCTGGGTGCCTCACTCTGGACCAGAAGCTGTGTGTCCCTGTCTGGGATGGCGGCTGCAGGCACTGCTCTGGTCTAGACGCTGTGGGTGCAGCCCTCTTGAGGGACCAGGTATTCCCACAGTTTTGTCAGTCTAGCTAGGGATAACTGGTTGATCCTTGGCACAGTATCTGAGGGCTGCTGTAATGGCTCTCTGGCTTTTGTAGGTCTGAGGATGCAGCTGTGTGACCCAGTGCCCTAGCGGTACTCAATAATGGTGGCTGAGCACAGTGCTCTTGCCTGCATTAGAAAGCTAGAGCCTAGAATCTGTGTGAATCCAGAAAGTCTTTTGGTGCTGGGTGTCTTGAGCGTTAGACCTGATGATCCCCTCTGCTGGGGGTTTCCTCCTGCCAGAGACACACAGTCTTTGCTTTGGGGACTGTTGTTCTGTCTGGGGTGGATAGTAGAACCCACAGGAACAGAAGCCCACCTGTGGCTCCGCCTTTCTGGCCTTTGGAAGCCTGGGCGTCTGCCTAAACTGGATAATTTTCCCAAGACCCTTTTGGAGTAGGGGTGTTGGCTGAGTGCTCTGAGATCAGACCAGCCGTTTCCCTCCCTGTGGATTTGCCCCTGACAGTGAAATGCAGTCTTTGGTGCCCTGGTGCCCTGGGGCCCACAGTTCTATCAGAGGCGGCGAATCAGGCAAGCAGGCAGGGCTCTGTGCAGGCGCCGGGGTGCCCACGGAACCCGAGTCTTTTCCAGGGGATGTCTGGGTGACCTAAGGTCGGGATCAATCGTTTCCTGCTCTGTGGGGTTATCTCTCGACTGGAAAATCCAGTCTGTGATGTTCTGGGCCCACAGTTCAGTCTGAGACAGTGACCAGATCACGCTGGCGTGTAGCTCTGGGCTGGTGACCAAGTGCCTGGTGGAACCGGGATCTCTTCTGTGGTTTTGCCTGGTGAGTTAAAGCTGATTGAATCCCCCACCATGGGGTATCCTCTCACCTGTGAAACACAGTCACTTGTGTTTTATGGCCGCGAGTTCTGATTGCTGGTCACTGTGCCGATTCTGCTGGGCTGCTGCTCAGAATGAGAGTCCTCCCTCCGCTGCCATCTTGCCGCATATATATTTTTAATCATTCTTCTATATCTATTTATCTATCTACTTTGCTATATAGTCAAGACTGGCATTGAATTCATAAGGATTTATATCCCTTTCCATCTTGAGTGTTAGGATTAAAGCATGCATCCCAAATTCCAGCATGTAATCCTTCATTTTACTTCCAGAAAATGAAAGGATAAAGTGAATAAAAGGATATAAATTATGATACTCCAGAATCCACAGCCCACTTCCTTCCTATTATATTTCTCTGGTTCATATGCTGTATATCACACAGGCCCACTGAGCTTTGAATGTTTTAATTAAATTTTTATTTTATTTACATTAATTACAAATTATTCACTTTATATCCCAGTTGTAGCCCCCTCCTTCTTTCCCTCCCAATCCCATCATCCTTCTCTCATCTTCTCCCATGCCTCTCTCCAAGTCCACTGATAAGGGAGGTCCTCCTCCCCTTCCATCTGACCCTAGCTTATTAGGTCTCATCAGGACTGGCTGCAATATCCTCCTCTGTGGCCTGGCAAGGCTGCTCCTCCCTCGGGGCAGGGAGTCTTCAGACATTAAATGTCATTAAAATATATGTTGTAAAATTATTAAAAAGTAGAAATATTCTATATGTTAACTGGTAAGAAGTCACAGAATTTTGCAACATTTATATGTTTTGTGTGTTTGTTTTTAATCACCACATATGAAACTTTTAACAAAGTATGTTTTTCAATTTCTCAATGACTGCAAAATTATCTAAATTAAATCTATCATGTTTTGAATACTCTGAGCAGTTTAAAAGATACAGGTGTAATCTTAATAGGGTTGATAAATATTATTTAAACATTACTAAGCAATCTGATCCAAAACGTGAGCAGCCACATTTGCAGCAGATACAAGGAGGTGGATGCTGGGAAGAAGTAGAAATATAGGCATCATGTGTTATTTCAAGAGGTTTGAATAATATCAAAGAAAGGATGTGACTCCTCATTTTTTAATGTGCAATATGTGATCTTACACTTCATATGAAATTTCTTATTACATATTATGGAGAAGAAAACAAAGTAAATATATAACTTTAAATCTCAGCATGGCACATATTTTAATATGGTGCAGGATAAAATTTTAATATGGCTCAGGGTTAATTTATTTTGATAATTATGATGAGTCAGATAAAAATCTATGTTTGCACCTGGAATATTATACTTGATTTCACCATACAGATTTTCACACAATAGCAATGCAGTGGGACCACTGTCGATAATTCTGGCTAGGACATTCAATTACTGCTACACATTCTATAGAGCAATTTGCCTCAGCTCTTGTTTCTTGTCTTGTACCTGGTTATACAGCAGCAGACATATTATGTTTATTCTTCTTTAGAGGTATATTATTTATCTTCTGCTATAATTAAAATTTTATTGTAGTTCTGCCTATGATTCTTTATGTACTGAGACATCAAACACTTTCTGTTGTCTCTATCAAAGCATGTACTTCATACAAAACATGGAATGGAAAAAAATCTACATAAATAATTCTACCACATAATTTTAGAATGCTTATTGTATATAGGTGTAATTTTAGTTGCTTTCTTAGTTAGGATTTCCATTACTGTGAAGAGACACTATGACCTAGGCCACTCTTATATAGGAGACATTTAATTGGGGCTGGCTTATAATTTTAAAGTTTTGTCCCTAATCATGGTGGGAAGCATGGCAGCATCCAGGCAGACATAGTGCTGGAGAAGGAGCTGAGACTTCTATGTCTTGATTCATATGCAGCAAAAGGAGACTGTGTTCCACACTGGGTGAAGGTTAACCTTAGGAGAGTTCAAAGCCCACCTCCATAGTGACATATTTCCTCCAACAAGTCCACACATACTCCAAAAAGATCGCAACATCTAATTATGGACTTCATATGGGCAAAACATTCAAACACATTCATCTATAGAGGTCAACCTTTTTCAAAACACCACATTCCACTCACTGGCTTCCAAGGGCTTTTCGCCATAACACAATGCAGAATGTGTTTGGTTCAGCATTAAAAGTTTCTGTAGTCTATCACAATCTCAGCAATGTTTAAAAATCCAAAGATCAATACCCCTTCTGAGATTTACCCAGCCTCTTATCTGTACTCTCTTATAAAATAAAATTCAAAAAGCAAGTCACATACTTCCAATATCTCAGGATATACATCATTACAAAATGTAGGGAAGGGAGCATAGTGAGGAAATGCTGGACCAAAGCAAGACAGAAAGCCACCTGGAGAAACTACAAAATCTGTATCTCCATATCTGATGTCAAAATGCTCTTTAGATCAACTTCTTCCATCTTTGTTGACTTCAGGACACTTCTTTCTTTTGGGCTTCCCCTCTACATTTGTAGCTTTCTTTGACAGACATCCCATAAGTCTAGCATCTTCACATCTTGGGGTCTCCAAGGCAACTTCATTATCACAGCTTCACACAATGGCCTTTCTAGGCCTCCATGCAAGGACACCACTGCTACATACCTGATCTCAGCATCTTTCCTTAGTTGTGTATGAAGATTTTATTCACAGAATACATTCTCTGGGCTTCCATATACACATTTCTGGCTTTAGCAGCATTTCTTAGTTACAGATGGAGACTTCATCCTTGAGTCTGAAGCCATAACCAGATAGCTGAAGCTGCCAAGTTCTGCTCCTTTCTGTGACTGGAATATCCCCTTGTTCAATTACAACCTTCCCAGCTTTCTGTTTTCAATGGGTTACTTCAATGTGTAAGCTTGGCTATTCTGAACCTTGCTCTGTAGACCAGCCTGGCCTTGAACTCAGAGACATGAATGCCTCTGTCACCTGAGTGCTGGGATTAAACCACCATACCTTGACCTAATATTTTCTTTAATTCCTTTTCATTGTAGAAGTTTATAAGCATGATAAGTATGCCTCAAGATCTGTGTTAAAGGCCTATGTCAATACAGATGAACAGCCTGTGTCTTCCAGCCTCAAGATCCAGATCAAAGGAATGTTGTCTTCCTGCCTCAATATAATAGTAAAACTCTGGTCCCTGTTACCGACTTTTGTTTTAGAATTTCTTTTACTTTATAAAGATGTCATGACCAAGGCAACTCTTATAAATGAAAACATTTAATTGGGACTGCCTTATAGTTCAGATTTGTCTGTTATCATCATGTTTGGAAGTATAGCAGCATCCAGGCAAGCAAGATGCTAGAGAAGGACCAGAGAGTTCCACATCTTGATTCACAGCAAAAAAGAGACTGTGTTATACACAGGTCTGAACTTTAATATAGGAATCCTCAATGCTTGCCCTTACAGTGACATACATCCTCCAATAAGGTACCACCTACTACAACAAGGCCACAACTTCATATTGTGCCACTCTCTATGGCCAAGCATTCATACACAAGAATCTATGTGGGCCAAACCTATTCAAACTACCATAGTTACCAAACAAAAACATAATACCATTGAATATTCTCCACAATCATGAAGTAGGTACTATTGTCCTCATTTTAAAGAGTGTCTGAAAGATGAATATTTTAACCACTCTACATTATATTAGTATAGCATGGGAAATTCTCATGTTTATAATTACCATAGTATTAAATGCACTGTGTTGTCCAGTGTCCTGTTTTATTAAAAGCAAATGTGGGTGAACCTAACAAATATAAGGGCATTAAATACGTAAAAAACAAAGAAGATTATAGTAAAAATATCAGTGAAAAACATTTTCCTGAAAGATATTTCCATATAGTATGAACAGAATACCAATACAAAAATGGAAAAATAAAAATAAAAACATGTTTTTCTGAGTATCAGTGTAAATTGGATGACCTTCCTATGAAGGAAGTAACATGAAAAATACTAAATTATATTAAGACTAAGAATAAGTGAAAACAGTCAGCTTTTTAAAACTTAGAAATTAGTGAAAATAACATCATAATTTTGACATAGAACTGGAGATATTACTTGTAAAAAGAAAGTTTCTTTGTTAGCTCACAATATTTGAGATTTCATTGCAATATTTACTCTAATATTTAAATTATCATGAGGTATATGCTTAAAAAGGCATTTCCATTATTCACTTGTTAAGACTTTATAAGTTGATTAAAGTATGTATTTTTCCACACAAGCATTGTTCTGAGTCTCTGAAACTATTACATGTGCTTCTCTTTGGTAAATTTGTTGATATTTTTATTACAATTATAATTTATTATATATTTTATATACTTTATTGTATTTTATATTATAAAATATAATTGTGATTTATTATATTTATTATAAATTATTATAATTTAATATAATTTTCATTATATTATGTTTATTATATTTTATGTATACATTTGTCCTAGTCAATTTTCTATTACTGTGAGGAGACATCATGGCCACAGCAACTTTTATAATGGGCAGCATTTAATTGGGAATTGCAAAGATTCAGTCCATTATCAGCATTGCAAGAAGCATGGTGGCATGCAGTTAGACATCATAATGATGGAGAAAGAGAAGATCAACATCTGGATCTTCAGGCAGCAAAAAGAAGAAGGAGAAAGGAGAGAGAGAAAGAAAGAAAGATAGAAGCAGAGAGAGTGATGGGCAGAAAAGCAGAGAGAGGTGGAAATAGGAGAGAGGGAGAGAGAAAAAGAGAAAGAGACTAGGACTGGGTTGAGCATTTTTAACCCCAAAACCCACCCCAGCGACATACATCTATAAAAAAACCACACCTCCTAATCTCTGTCAAGTAATGCCAGGCCCTAATAATAAGAGCAGGCAGTGATCTGAGAATCATAGCCAAACTTTGGGCAGAGCACAGAGAGTCTTATGGACCAAATAAAATGACCTGGAGAATACAGGAGCCACACAAAGTGACCAACAAAGCAAATACACACACACACACACACACACACACACACACACACACACACATATATACAGCCTCAGGGGAGGTACTATAGCGACTGATGCATATGCATACAGAGGACCTAGCCCCCATGCTCAGATATAGCCCATAGAGAGCTCAGTCTCCATGTAGGTTCCCTAGTTAGTGGACAAGAGACAGTTTCTGACATGAACTGGGTTTCCAGCTCCTTGATTACTTCTCGTGGTGAGACTACCTAGCCAGCCCACAGAGGAAGAGTATCTAGGGAGTCCTGACAGGACCTGACAGGCTAGAGTCAGACAGTTGTGCAGGAAGACTTCCCCTATCACTGGAGTAGGGAAGAGAGATAGGGGAGGAAGAGAGAGGGACGGTGGGACTAGGAGGAGATGAGGAGGAGGCTGCAACTTGGATACAAAGCAAATAAATTGTTAATAATAATAATAATAATAATAATAATAATAAAGAAACACTGTTAAAAACATAAATAAATAGATAGATAGATAAATAAGTAAATAAATAAAGAAAGAAAGAAATAAAGAAATGAGTGAATGAATGAATGAATGGGGAAATAAATAAATAAATAAATAAATAAATAAATAATAAATAAATAAAGTTTTAAGCCAGGCTTGGTCATGCACTCTTTTAATCCCAGCATTCAGAGAAGCAAAGGCCAGTAGAACTCTTTAAGTTCCAGTCCATCCTGACCTATAAGTGAGTCCAGGAAAGCCAAGGCTACACAGAGAAACCCTGCCTCAAAAACAACAACAAAAAATAACTATTAAATATTACACAAAATGAATTAAGACCTACCTTAAAGAGGAGATTTTATATTAATTAGTATCTCTGCAGTATATTCAAATTTCTAGAAAATATTAAGGCATTCATACACAGGAACATAAAGATATGAATATACACTTATATTACAGAAAACATATAAAATACTCTCTTACAATGTAAACATATTACTCAGCTGATATATAGTACGTTAAAAATATGAGTATGACAAGAGAAATGCTAATTATTAAGTAAATGCCTGACAGTCAAGGTATAATATCGAATGGTAGAAACATGTATAATAAATTAATAAATTAAAAATAGGATAAAATTTTGCTATAATAATGACAAGGGCTGTCCAGCAACATTGATGTTGAAGAACAAAATATTGATACATTTTAAAACCCCCTTCTCCTTCAGAGTCTTAACAGCCAGGTGTGATACTGATGTATATAAAAATATAAAAGCAGTTGTACAGGTGTTTTCTCACAGATGGAATTTTACCTTGGGCTGCCCTATTATGTCCAAATGGTTTCTCTCAATCTCTCTCTCTCTCTCTCTCTCTCTCTCTCTCTCTCTCTTTCTCTCTCTCTCTCTCTCTCTCTCTCTCTCTCTCTCTCTCTCCCATTTGAAGTTCAATATAAAAGGAAAGAAAACCATAGTGGATCAAGTAGTTGAAAAGAAAAAAAAAAAATCTTTGCAATTTACCAAAACAAGTAAAAGCAAATTTTAATGTGAAGGGGAAAAAGTCTTCATTTTCCACATAGTGTGAATAAAATACTGAAACAGTGTACCTTTTTCTTCCAAGTATCTCCTAAAATTTTTGTGTTTCATTAAATATTCATTATTTTTTCTCAAATGTATAACATTTCTAACAGTAATGCAAATTCAAAGTTAGAAAAGGTGTGATTTGCCCATATTTCTAGAGACAAATATGTGTCAATCAATATGCACTGTTTCTGTGTGGGTAATGTTGAAATTTAGAGCAGGCAAGTGAACATCTAATCCAATCAGCTGTAATGCAATATATCTGTTTACAAGCTACAGATTAATCAAAGTGGTCTTATTCTATATTTGTTAATATGAATTGCAAGAAGTTATTCTGTTGTAGATACTTAGCATGCATTACCAGTCCCCAAGCCTATGTAGAAACTGATTCCTTAAGAGTAACTAACCTGAGCAGATGAACAATTTATCTAAATTCCTGTCTAATGAGGACCAAGAGTTTAAGTGGATTGTGTTTACACTACTGGCTTTGTGTTATTTATAGGTACTAAATATGTCAGTTTAGTTTTCTCTTCTTAGGTATTTAAAACTGTCAATATAAAAAGCTCTTTATTAGAGATCCAAGAAGGCCATGTCTACCACACAGGGTATCTGAACAGCAGCTCAGCAGTGAGAGCAGGGTGACTGGGAGGCTGTACTGTGGACCCAAACCCCTTACATCTGTGTTTCTTAGGTGAGAGGAGAATACATGAGGATGCATAAAGTTCATGCCACCCTACTAATACCAGAAAAAAAAATTCGGGCTCCTGCTCAACACTGTCACATCCCTAAGCCACTTGCCCAAACCTACCTTCTGTGGATAACATCCTGGTACCAACAGTTCACAGCTCAGAACTTAGGTGTTCACTCTTACTGTCATTAGAGTGAATGTATTCCTGTACTGAGAGCAAGGCTCCAAACTCAGACACCAACTCTCTAAGTCCTGCAGACACCTTCTGGGTACCAGAAGCTCCTGGTCCCAAACCCAGGAGTTGATTCTCATCATCCTGTGGACACCTTCCTGGTCACAGCAGCTAGTGGCACTCAGTCCCACATCCTATAGAGGCAATACCTTCCAGTACTCTGGGAGATGCATGGCTCCATTCTGCCTTCTCCCCAGCTGACAGGCTCACCTGGGTCAGAATCAGCTAGCAAAGCACAGACAGTAAACACAGAAGAGCTGAGCTTGGCACTGCACCCATGTCCCATTGCCTGCCACCTCAAGGAATACATTGGGGCACTGGAGGAGCCCTAGGCTCAGATATCTTTGGCCTGCCCCTAACTGCTTGGCTCACCTGGGCCAGAAACAGCAATCCCAGCACAGAGAACCCAGAGAAGCTGAGCTAGGCATGGGACCCAAGTTCTTTCTGGGGTAGGCCTGTGGGGCACTGGAGGAGCTCTAGGCTCAGAGATCTTTCTCCCTGCTCCCTATCAGTCTAGCTTACTTGGCTCAGAAACAATGAGCCCAGCACAACCAGTAAACCCAACAAAGTTCAGTCAGGTTCTGGACCCAAATTCATTGTCTGCTATCACATGGAAGACTGTAGGGCACTGGACCAGCTCTAGGTATAGAGATCTTTCTGCCTGTGCTCCAGCAACCTAGCATACCTTGGTCACAAACAGTGAGCAATCAGAGACAGTGAATCCACAAGAGACCACTTCAGACTCCACAGACAGGTGTACCCAGTATGCAGTAGAGGCTACAGGAAAGCTCAGCTGAGGCTACAGACAACCAGAGGGCTAGAAGCCTGCTTAATAATACAGGTAACTAAAACCAGACATCCTGGCTTCACCACAATTGCAAAAAGGCAATGGATATTCTAATGCACCTGTAACACAGGAACATGATCATAAATCTATAATTATGCAGTTATTTAAGGCACAAGAATAGGAAATGAACAAAAGAAAAATAGAGGCCATGATAGGTAGACATGAATCCACATTTAAACAAGTGAAAGAAATGGGGCAAGGCATGAAAACAGAATTAGAATCAATAAGGAAAACACAGACAGAGAAAACCTTGGAGATGGAGAACATATGAAGTGATCAGGAACCACAAAGATAAGCATCAACAACAGAATACAAAGGAAGGAAGAGAAAAATCTCAGGCACTGAAGATGCAATTACAGAAATCAATACATCTTTCAAAGAAAACAAACACGGAGAAGTTCCTGACACAAAATATCAAAGAAACCAAGAACACCATGAACAGACTAATCCTAAGTTTAATAGGAATAGACAAAAAAAAACAAGATTCCAGGCTCAGATGCTGAGAAAATATTTTTGAGAAAACCATAGAAAATCTCTCCAACCTTAAGAAAGAGATACCCTTAGACATACAAGAGGCTTGCAGAACACAAAACAGACTAGACCAGCAAAGAAATTCCTCATACCACATATTAATCAAAACATTAAATCTACGTAATAGAGAAAAAATATTAAAAGCAACAAGAGAAATAAGCCAGGTAACATATAAAGGCATAACTTTCAGAGTCACACCAGACTTCTCAACAAACACTATGAAACCCAAAAGGTTCTGGGGAGATATTATGCAAGGACTAAGAGATCACATATGCCAACCAAAACTACTAACTGTATCCAGAAAACATTTAATCAACATAGGTGGAGAAAACAAAATATTACATGACATAACTAAATTTTAACAATATATGCAAAGCAACCCAGCCCTACAGAAGATAGTAAAAGGAAAACTCCAACCCAACCAGACCAACTATGACCAAGAAAACACAAGATAAAGGTATCTTCACAACAAAAAAGCAAAAGAGAACAAGCACACAAAATATACATTCATAACCAAATCCACAATAAAAGGAACTAACAATCATTGTCACTAACACCTATCAACATCAATAGAACAATTATCCAAAAAAGGCACATACTAACAGAATGGTTGCAGAAACTGGATCCAACATTCTAATGCATTTAAGAAACACCTTTCTGCAAAAAGTTAAACACTACCTCAGAGTAAAGGGATGGAAAAGGGTTCCAAGCAAACTGACTCAATAGGCAAGCTGCAGTAGCCATCCTAATATGTAACAAAATAGACTTTCAACCAAAATTAATCAAGAAAGGGGGACGGACACTTCATTCTCATCAATGGAAAAATTCAAAATGAAGATATCACAATCCTGGACATCTATGCACTAATTACAAGGGCTCCTGAATTTGTAAAATCGACTTTATTAAAGCTTAAATAACACAATAATTCCAACATTTTACTAGTGGGAGACTTCAACACCCCACTCTCACCAAGGGAAAGAAACTAAATAGAGAAATAATGACACTTACATAGGTCTTTAATCAAATGGACCTAATAGAGGTCTACAGAATAGTACACACAAACACAAAAGAGTATAAGTTCTTTTCAGTTCCTCATGAAACTGTCTCCAAAACTGAATATATACTCTTACACAAAGCAAACTTCAACAGATACAAAAAGATAGAGTAATACCTTATATCATATCAGACCTCCATTTTCAAAAACTAGAACTTAAGAATGACAGAAATAGGGGGGTCCAAGATGGCAGTACTGAGACAACACTCTTTCTGACCAGCAGCACAGCAGGATTGGCACAGTGACCAGCAATCAGAATTCTGGGCCCTAAAACACAAGTGATTATTTCTTCCCAGGTGAGAGGATACCCCACGGTGGGGGATTCAATCAGCTTCAACTCACCTAGCTAAACCACAGAAGAGGTCCCTGTTCAACCAGGCGCTTCGTCATCAGCCCAGAGCCACATGCCAGCATGCTCTGATCACTGTCCCAGACTGAACTGTGAGTCCCATAACAACAGAGACTGAGATTTCCAGTCTACAGATAACCCCACTGTGTAAGAAATGATCAGCGCCGAATTTAGATCACTCAGACAATCCCTGGAAAAGACCTGGGGTTCCATGGGGGCCCAGCAGCAGCCCAAAGCCTGGGACACAGGCGCCAGCACAGAGTCCTGCCTGCACGCCTGACTAGCTGCCCCAGATAGAACTGTGGGCCCGAGGGCACCAGAGACTGAGTTTCTCTGTCAGATGCAATCCCACAGGGAGGGGAACAGTAGGTCTAATCTCAGAGCACTCAGCTAATACCATGACCCCGAAAATGTTTCTGGAATAATTACTCAGTTTCGGCAGATGCCCAGGCGTCCAATCGCAAGCAAGGCAGAGCAACATGCATCTGTGCCTGCGGGTTCTACTCGCTATCCCAGACAGAACAGTAGTCCCCAAAGCACAGTCTGGGTGTCCCTGTCAGGAGGAAATCCCACAGTAGGGGACTCCTTGGTTCTTCAAGAGGGCTGCATGCAACAATTACACCTTAAGAGAAACAGCTGCAGCTCCTTAAATTCAGAGCAAGAAACTTAGCAGCAGAGCAGCCATCCCCAGGACCTCTCCTGATGAGAGGAGAGCCTTCCTGAACACGACACTTACCACACAGGTCCATATGCATGAAGTGAACTGTGACAGCACCAATATTCAGTTGACCATACCCAAAAAGCTGAGACATCCTACAAAAACACGCCAGGTGGATTCTCCCCACCCCAGGATCCAGCAGGCACCAGAAATTAACAGACAACACCTAAGACAGCAAGATGGGGAGAGGCCAGCAAAAAAGCACAACCAACAAAAGGCAAAGAAACAGGGCATCCCCAGAACCCAGTTATACAGGGGCAAGTAGCACTGGACACCCTAACATAAGTGAAATTGAAGAAGATGACCTTACATCTATGCTTATGAAGAGGTTAATGGAGGAAGCAAATAAAATGAGTAAAAAATTAGGGGAAAATATGCTAAAACAGATTATGGCCATCTGTAAAGAAATACAGGAAGATACAGCCAAACAGTTTGTGGCTTTCAGAAATGAAATGATTAAGTCACTGAAAGAAATAAAAGAAAGATAGGAATGTTCAAACAAACAGCTGAAGGAATTGAAGGAAAAACAGAAAAATGCAGTCAGACAGGTGAAGGAAATCAGCAAAACAGTTCAAGATCTGAAGATAGAATTGGAAAAATTAAAGAAAACACAAATGGGGGAAATCATGGAGAGGAAGGACCTAGGAAAGAAAACAGAAACTACAGAAGTAAGCATAACCAACAGACTACAAGAGATGGAAGAAAGAATCTCGGGTGTGGAAGATACAATGGAAGAAATTGATGTATCCGTCAAAGAAAATAATGAATCTAAAAAATTCCTATGCAACAATCCAAGAAATCCAAGATAACATAAAAAGACAAAACATAAGAATAATAGGAATAGAGGAAAAAGAAGATTCCCTCCTCCAAGGCCCAGAAAATATTTTCAACAAAATCATAGAAGAAAATTTCCTCAACTTAAAGGAGAGACCTATAAGAATACAAGAGGTCTACAGAACACCTAATAAATCAGACAAGAAAAGAAAATCCTCCTGTCACATAATAATCAAAACAGAAATTATACAGAACAAAGAAAAAAAATACTAAAAGCTACAAGGGGAAAAAGCTAAGTAACATATAAGGGTAAACATCAGAATCACACCTGACTTCTCAATAGAGACTATGAAAGCCAGAAGGGCTTGGATAGATGTCATGCAGACCCTAAGAGAACACAGATATCAACCCAGGCTACTATAACTAGAAAAACTCTCAGTCCTCATACACAGAGAAAACAAGATATTCAACAACAAAAACAAATTTCAACAATACCTACACACAAATCCAGCATTACAGAAGATACTAGAAGGAAAAAATACAACCCAAGAAAACTAACTACTTTCAAGGAAACACAGGAAATAATTGAGCTCACTACAGCAAAACAAAGGGTAGCCAAGCACACACACACTACCATAGCAAGCATCAATATCAAAGGATCTAACAGCCATTGGTCATTAATCTTCCTCAACATCAATGGACTCAATTCTCCAATAAAAAGACACATACTAACAGAATGGATGCATAAACAAGACCCAACAATCTGTTGCAGACAAGAAACACACCAAAGTCACAAAGACAGGCATTACCTGAGAGTAAGGGCTGGAAGATGGTTTTCCAAGCAAATGGACCCAAGGAGCAAGTAGGAGTAGCCATTCTAATATCTAATTAAATAGATTTTCAACCAAAATTAATCAAAAGAGATAGAGAACGACACTAAAATCCACCAGGAAGATATCACAATCCTAAATATCTATGCCCCAAATGCAAGGGCACCTACATTTGTAAAAGAAACATTAATAAAACTTAAACCCATACATAGATCCCCACACATTAATAGTGGGAGACTTCAACACCCCACTCTCAACAAAGGACAGGTCAACAAAACAGAAATTAAACAAAGAAACAATTCTGACAAAGGTAATGAATCAAATGGAGATCATGGACATCTACAGAACTTTTCATCCAAGCACAAAATAATTTACCTTCTTCTCAGCACCTCCAAAATAGATCATACAGTTGGTCACAAAGCAAGACTCAACAGATACAAGACTGAAATAATTCCTTGTATCCTATGATCACCATGGAATAAAGCTGGACCTCAATGACAGAAATAGCTAAGGCCTACACACATATGGAAACTGAACAACTTGTACTAAATGACAGCTGGGTCAGAGAAGAGATAAAGAAAGAAATTAAAGTCTTCCTAGAATTCAAAAAAAATGAAGGCACAACATACCCAAACTTGTGTGACAAATGAAAGCAGTGCTAAGAGTAAAGTTCATAGCACTAAATGACTTCAAGAAGAAATTTGAAACATATCATTCAAACAACTTAATGGCTCACCTAAAACCCCCTCCCCAAAAAAGAAGCAGACACACCAAAGAGGAGTAGACAGCTGTAAATATTGAAACTCAGGGCTAAAATCAATAAATTAAAAACAAATAAAACAATTCAAAGAATCAATGAAACCAAGAGCTGGGTCTTTGTGAAAATCAACAAGAGAGAAAAACTCTTAGGCAAACTAACTAAAAAGCATAAAGAAACTATCCAAATCAACAAAATCAGAAACAAAAATGGGGACATAACCACAGACACTGAAGAAATCCAAACAATAATTAGGTCTTAATTCAACAGTCTGTATCCCACAAAATTTGAAAATCTAAATGAAATGGACAATTTTTGTGAGCGATTCCACATGCCAAAGCTGAATCAAGACCAGCCAAATCATTTAAATAGTCCTATATCCCCTAAGGAAAAAGAAGCTGTCATCAAAAGTCTTCCATGCAAAAGAAGTCCAGGGCCAGATGGTTTCAGCACAGAATTCTACCAGACCTTCAAAGAAGAGCTAACACTAATACTCTTCAAACTATTTCACAAAATAAAAACAGAAGGGACACTACAAAATTAATTCTATGAAGCCACAGTCACCTTGGTACCTAAGACACAATAAAGAAAGAGAATTTCAGACCAATCTCCCTTATGAACATTGATGCAAAAATACTCAACAAAATACTTGTAAACCGAATAAAGAACACATCAAAGACATCATCCACTATGACCAAGTAGGCATCATCCCAGGCATGCAGGGGTTTTTCAACATATGGAAATCCATCAAAGTGATCCACCACAAAAACAAACTGAGGGAGAAAAACAACATGATGATCTCCTTAGATGCTGAAAAAGCATTTGACAAAATTCAACATCCATTCATGTTTAAAGTCTTGGAGAGATCAGGGATACAAGGCACATACCTGAATATGGTAAAGGCAATATACAGCAAGCCTATAGCCAATACCAAACTCAATGGAGAGAAACTTAAATCTATCCCACTGAAATCAGGGACAAGACAAGGCTGTCCACTACCTCCATATCTCTTCAACATAGTACTTGAAGTCCTTGCTGAAGCAATAAGACAATTAAAGGAGATCAAGAGGATACAAATTAGAAAGGAAGAAATCAAAGTATCACTATTTGCAGATGATATGATAATACCTGACTGACCCCAAAAATTCAACCAGGGAACTTCTACAGCTAATAAACACCTTCAGCAAAGTGGCTGGATACAAAATTAACTCAACACACTCAGTATCCTTCCTGTATACAAACGGCAAAATGGCTGAGAAAGAAATTAGGGAAACAACACCCTTCAAATAGCCACAAAGACATAAAGTACCTTGGTGTGAACGTAACAAAGCAAATCAAAGACTTGTATGAAAAAAAAAAATCCAGCCTCTGAAGAAAGAATTAAAAGAGAGAATTAGAAGAAAGACTTAGAATCTGAAGATAGAAAGATCTCCCATGCTCCTGGCTTGGCAGGATTAACATAGTAAAAATGGCTACCTTACCAAAATCAATCTACACATTCCATGAAATTCCCATCAAATTATCAACAGAATACATTGATGCAAAAATACTAAACAAAATACTTACAAACCAAATAAAGAACACATCAAAGATATCATCCACTACAACCAAGTAGGCTTCATCCCAGGCAGACCTTGCAAAGCAAAATTCACAACTTCATATGGAATAACAAGAAACTCAGAATTACTAAAACATTCCTCCACAATAAAAGATCTTCTGGAGGTATGTCCAATAAAAACTGCATGGTATTGGATAGAAACAAAATGGTGGATCAATTGAATCAGATCGAAGTCCCAGAAATAAAACCACACACTCCTGGGCACCTGATTTTTCACAAAGACACCACAATCATAAAATGAAAAAAGATAACATCTTTAACAGTGATGCTGGGCTAACTGGATGTATACATGTTGAAAAATGCAAATAGATCCTTACTTATCACCCTGCACAAAACTAAAGTCTAAGTAGATCAAAGACCTCAATATTAAACCAGACACACTAAAAGTGTTAGAAGAAAAAGTGGGAAAGAGCCTTGAGCTCATTGGCACAGGAGACAACTTCCTGAACAAAACACCAACAGCACAGACTCTAAAAGCAACAATCAATGAATGGAACCTCATGATACTGAAGAGCTTCTGTAAAGCAAAGGATGCTGTTGTCAAAACAAAACCAAAATGACTACTTACAGATTAGATCTTTACTAACCCTATATCTGACACAGGGCTAATATCCAGAATATATAAATTAAACACTCTGTAAAGCATAAGACACTGTCATCAGAACAAAATGACAGCCTACAGACAGGGAAAGGATCTTCACCAACCCTATATCTGACAGAGGGCTGATATCCAGAATATATAAAGAACTAAAGAAGTTAAAAAGCAATAAATCAATCAATCCAATTAAAAAAATGGGGTATGGAGCTAAACAGAGATTTCTCTGTAGAGGAATATCGAATGGCGGAGAAACACTTAAAGAAATGCTCAACATCCTTAGCCCTCAAGGAGATGCAAATCAAAACGACCATGAGATTTCACCTTACACCCATCAGAATGGATAAGATCAAAAAATCAAGTGACAACACAAGCTGGAGAGGGTGTGGAGAAAGGGGAACCCTCCTCCACTGCTGGTGGGAATGTAAAGTTGTACAACCACTTTGGAAATCAGTCTGCCACTTTCACAGACAATTAGCAATAGCACTTCCTCAAGATCCAGCTATATCACTCCTAGGCATATATCTAAAAGAGGCCCAAGTACACAACAAGAACATTTGCTCAACCATGTTTGTAGCAGCTTTATTTGTAATAGCTAGAACCTGGAACTAACTCAGATGTCCCACAACGGAGGAATGGATGCAGAAATTGTGGTACATTTACATAATGGAATATTAGTCAGCAATTAAAAACAAAGAAATCATGAAATTTGTAGGCATGTGGTGAGAACTAGAAAAGATCATCCTGAGTGAGGTATCCCAGAAGCAAAAAGACACACATGGTATGTATTCATTTATAAGCCTATACTCTTGGCACTAATCCATAACATTATCTTTTATACTTTTATTCCTTATATTGCACATTTTGTCTATTTCCATTGCTACATATCTGCTAATATAAGAGGTCAATATTTCAGAAACATCTAGCAACATCAAAAGAGTGAGGTAAGCTTTGCCTTGTATCAACTTTAAATTTTGTGAAGTAGATTTTACTCTTCTTTTTTATTTTTAATGATATTGTGTTTCATATAGACATTTCTATACTCTTGCATACTGTACTTTTTATCTTTCTTATCCCTCTTGCTCCTCTGCTCTTTATTACTTTGGACAGTTTCACTTCAACTTTCAAGTAACTTATACAGAAATAAAATAAAATATGTGATATTTGTCCTCTGGAAACTGGCTCAGATTGCAGCCTGATCCTTTTCTTTACTACTTAGTAACTTCATGACTCTCTTGATTGAACTAGATGCTTACCATTGAGAAATAAGACAAGACTTTTCAATTTAATTTTAAAATTAAGTTTTAAAATTTATTAATCTAGTAATCACACTTGTCAAAATAATTTTAAAAAGTAAAGATATACAAATTATACTGCATTAGAATAAAAATAAAATATCATGGATAAAGACAGTCAAATATGTGAATAGGCAGCTCATCTGTTTTTGATTATTAATGTTTAATATTAATTTATCTTTTAGTTAAACAGTGGTTATTCTTAAACCAGCTGTATAACCAAATATCCACACAGAGACTAAGATTTATTTAATTAATCTAGAGCACAATGCTGAGTTTAAGTTATTACACCCTAAACCTTCAAGCCCACATACTTTCCTACCATTAAGATTTCCCACTTTTTACTTGCTTTTATTCATATCTTAGTCTGCTTCATTTCTTCTTCTGGTTCCAAGTCCTCTCCTTCTCATCTTTCCTCTCTGACCCTTCCTACTTGCTCCCTTCCCTTCCCCTCCAGACCATGATGTCCTACCCCATTGTCTTCATTGCTCAGTATTGGCTGGTTGTTTTATTGACAATATAGAGAACAAATGGGAGCATGTTTACACAAACTTGAAACAAGTGACATTTAGAATAAACATCACAATGCACTGTCTGGATTGAAGCCAGATAGTGAGGTAGAGAAATCAGCATTTGAATTGTAAATTGTATACATTCCACAAGAACATTATACCAACACTCATCAAATATTATAAAATTCTTGAATAATCACATAAATTATAACATATTAATATACAAATATGTAGAGAATTTTTCCAACTCAGTGTTCCAATTTTTAAATTGCAAATGATTTGTACAATTTTGTTTGCTTAAGATATACATATGGCTCCTAATTACATTACCAGGTAAGCCAGTCTCAGCAATGTAAAAAAATGGAATGTCAAATGATGTAAATATTTCACACCTGGGAGACTGCCCACAGTATTTGACAAAAGATTCAAAGGGATGTATTTGTGAAAGCCAGTTAATAACTGCACTATTCAAATTGGAGAAATAGTCCTTGTGCTTGACAAATGAATAGGTAAGGAAAATAAAGTGATTTCACCATATACAGTGTGATATAAAGTATACTAGACTGGAAAATACGTAAATTATAAGAATATATTGCTTATATTTTCTGGAGTGTAAAACTTGCTTTTCTTTCCACAGATGAGGAGATGAGATCTGTATGTAAACTGCATGAATACACTGCTTGGGCTAAACCCAGAAAGTTTGATTTTCTATTCTAGCTATCCCTAGGCCTAGGTATGGTAGCTTCTAGGCTTCAATACAATCTAATTTGCAAGCTTAGACCTTGAAGGATTCACCTTCCAGCCTAATCTGATAACCTAGGCCTACAAGATTTACAGCCTTCAAGACTTACTGGTGGATAAGCTCACACTTTCTAGATTTTTCTGAACTCGGGCTGGCTGGATCAAATCAGCTGTTCTGGCTCAAAAACCCTCTCCAAGCTGACTGATTCAAACTGGCTTTTCTTGACTTCTTATCAAATTGCTCTGCTTGGAAAAACTGTCTTTGAACACCATGATATGAGCTGTACTATCTACATAAACTGAAGGGAACTGGTGGACTCAACCTGAACTGTGTCACACTGAACTCCATTGTAGCATCTCCAGGAACTACTTCTACTCACTTTGGACTGATCTTAAATAGCATCTTTCATCAGATTTGAGTGTATCATATCTCTGATTTATTCTGTCAAATCTTTCTATGATTAGTCACTTTGTCTGTTCCTCAATTAAAGGTCATTGTTTACTATTGAAGAGATGTCTGTATTCCAACCAGAAGAGTTAAAGGAATGTTGTGTCTATATTCCATCCAAAGAGCTTAAAAGTATATATTTCAGCCAGCAGGATTAAAGGTGTGTACTAAGGTTGGGCCTGTATTCCAGCCAGATCAGAAACACCTAGGTCTTGAGAGGTGATCACTTCCCACAGTAGCCATGTTGCTGGATTAAAATTCCTCAACACTGGAGCCTAGATATTTAAAGATCAAAGCATTAAAACATTTGTTTCTATTGCGAGTTTGATCTTTCCTTGATTTATTTTATATTTCTGCAGTTGTTTTACGTGGGATTATGCATAAACAAGTTCCTTCAGCACTTTGTTCTTTTCCTGAGGACACTGACTAATTCTATGAAAAAGTAGTTAGTCCTTATGATTTTATCACCATTCTCACCCCAGAGACCTTCTGTCTTGTTGGCAGAAGGCATGGTAAAATTAGAGCTGACAGAATTCATGATAAATCACTCTGCAAGGTTTAGTCTGTACAGAGACATAACCAGTGTCTAAATTATATTATTTATATGAATATCTCAGAAAAATGGAGGAAGATATCAGAAGAATGAGTTATTCACTGGTGAGTAAGAATGTAGGAACCAAACAATCTGATGGTTCATATTTAAGCACTCTGAGAATCACCCTGCATGTAAACCACATGAGAGTGGTTTCTCTTCTTACCATAAAGAATACAGTCATTGAACCTTATGCATTCTATAGCCCACATTCCCTGCTACATTAAATTCCTTGTAGGCTTGTGACAAACCATCTCAAAAAAAAAGTAAAGGTGAGAATTACTGCCAGCAAGCAATGAAGAGAACATTTGCATCCTGTTGTGTGATTATAAATTGGTTATCAATTATAAGCAAGGTAAGAAAGTATAGATGTTCAACAAAACATGAAACAAGAACTACAATAAAATCTAGAAATCACATAGTTTGTAAAATTTCATGCATTTAAATTACAAATACCTCATGACTATCAACTTCCAAAGTATACACCTTTTAATGTCACTGAATAAGGGATTAGTTTCATCATGAATTTGGGAAGAGATATTAGCATTAAATCACAGTAGATAATCCAAAGTCCAGGATGTAATATACTTTGAAGAAGAAGAAGAAGAAGAAGAAGAAGAAGAAGAAGAAGAAGAAGAAGAAGAAGAAGAAGAAGAAGAAGAA
>NW_026596445.1:2588006-2626257 GCF_907164565.1 Psammomys obesus | reverse complement strand
AAGAAGAAGAAGAAGAAGAAGAAGAAGAAGAAGAAGAAGAAGAAGAACTAACATAACATAATCAGGATGAGATTTTAGGATTCACACTAAGTAAGCCCATACAATGATACTTATAGTAGTATAACTGTACTTATATCAGAAATCCTAATAGGAAAATTTCACATATTCATTGATAGGTTCAGAGGAAAGGCAATATCTTTCAGAGGTATTGGTGCTTAATTGTTATTAACTTCCAGTTTTTATTGAAATAGGGGTTTCATGCATCTTATCACAATTATTAAATAACTGGAGAAGAGGTACAACATGAAAAAAAACTATTTTTATAAGTTCTTCTATATAAAGGTCTTCACACAGTTCTATACAGCAGCATGACTCCTGCGAAATCTATAAAGAAATTGAGGATCTGAAAAATTATGACAGCTGGCCAAAGACCATTTAGTTAACTGTTTGAACTGGAATTCAATCATAATTATGTTTTATTTTTCCTCTAGTAACTATATAAATACAGTCAAATATAAGGCATCTGCCTCTTTACATTTTTGGCACATTTTCTATGTAATAAAATGGCAGTCTGTTGATCCAAAGATTCAGGTTGCAGGATGTTAGTTTTGATTTCAGGATTCAGTATTTATTTAACTACATTCCTTTAGATAATTAACACCATACTTGTAAAATTCTTCAAATAATAATTTCCTCAAAGTTTAAACCTAATAGTATCTTGGAACATATGAATCCATCCTGTAGAGATGAAACATTTAGTATAGGTTATCTACTGTTTCCATTTAAATTTCAGTATCTTTTAAAATGACATATTCAACTCGATCTTAAAATGAAGCATGTTTGTTCAAACTTACCGAAGTGTCCTAAACAAAACTATAAGTAAAGGTAAGCTGGAAAATCATAAAGCCAACTTCTTATTTTTTTCCAATTCTCAAATAGATTTTCAGTGCCTCATATTTTATATTCAGGCATATATAGGCTTACATATTTATATTAGATCTATATTTATATAATTGATACAAACTAATAACAATTCAAATGATATTTTAATCTGGGGCAATGCACTCTTTATTAACATTTTCTTGCACATTTTTAATTAAAACAAGTTTATAAATGCATATTTACCTATGTCAGTATTAAACATGTATTTGTTAACTTTTCTTTTTCCTTTTTTTAATTAATTTTTTATGTTATATACATTTTATTTGTTTTGCATCCTAGCTGTAGCTCACTCCCTCATTCCCTCCCAATCCCACCCTCCCTCCCTTATGTCCTCCCATGCCTTTCTTCAAGTCCACCGATAGGTGAAGTCCACCTGCCCTTCCATCCAACCCTAGCTTATCAGGTCTCATCAAGACTGGCTGCAATGTCCTCCTCTGTGTCTTGGCAAGACTGCTCCTCCTCCCTTTGTGTGTGGGGGAGGCATCAAAGAGCCAGCCACTGAGTTCATGCCAGAGACAGTCCTTCTTTCTCTTACTAGAGAACCCACTTGGATAGTGAGCTGCCATGGACTACATCTGTGCAGGGGTTCTAGATTATATCCATCAATGTACCTTGGTTGGAGTTATCAGGCTTAGAAAATACCCCTGAGCCCAGATATTTTGGTTCTGTTGCTCTCCTTGTGGAGCTATTGTGCTCTCCAGGTCTTATTAACTACCTCTTCTTTGATATGATCCACTACACTCTGCCCAAAGTTATGTTATGAATCTCAGCATCAGCTTTGATATACTGCTAGGTAGAGTCTTTAAGAGGCCCTCAGTGGTAGGCTCCTGTCCTGTTCCTTTTTTTCTCCTTCTTCGAACCCTTTGTCCTTCTAAGTGAGGATTGATCCTCTTACCCTGGGTCTTCCTTCTTGTTCAGCTTCTTAAGGTGTACAGATTTCAGTATGCTTATCCTATCTTATTGGTCTAGTACCCACTTATAAGTGAGTATATGGCATGTGTGTCTTTCTGCTTCTGGGATATACCTCACTCAGAATGATCTTTTCTAGACCCCACCATTTGCCTGCAAATTTCATGATTTCCTTGTTTTTAATTGCTGAGTAGTATTCTACCATGAAAATGTACTAAAATTTCTGTATCCATACCTCTGTTTCCAAAAGTGCAATAGAAAAGTCCAATAGTGAGGTGGGGCAAGATGGCTGCACCAAGAGGACTCTCATTCTGAGGAATAGTACAGCAGGATCATCACAGTGACCAGCAATCAGAACTCACGGCCATAAAACACAAGTGATTGTGTTTCACAGGTGAGAGGATACCCCATGGTGGGGGATTCAATCAGCTTTAACTCACCAGGCTAAACCGCAGAAGAGATCCCGGTTCCACCAGGCACTTGGTCACCAGCCCAGAGCTACACGCCAGTGTGATCTGGTCACTGTCTCAGACTGAACTGTGGGCCCAGAACATCACAGACTGGATTTTCCAGTCGAGAGATAACCCCACAGAGCAGGAAACGATTGGGCCCGACCTTAGGTCACCCAGACACCCCCTGGAAAAGACTCGGGTTCCGCAGGCACCCCAGGAGCCAGCCCGGAGCCAGAGCTGGGGAACCAGGCACCTGCACAGAGCCCTGCCTGTGCACCTGATTCGCTGCCTCAGATAGAACTTTGAGCACCAGGGCACCAGGGAAGCAGGGCACCAGAGACTGCATTTCACTGTCAGGTACAAACCCACAGGGAAGGAAACGGCTGGTCTGATCTCAGAGCACTCAGCCGACAACCTCACCCCGAAAAGTTATCCGGAAAAATAACCCAGTTTAGGCAGCCACCAAGGCTCCCAAAGGCCAGAAAGGCAGAGCCACAAGTGAACATCTGTGCCTGTGGGTTCTACTCGCTACCCCAGACAGAACAGTGGTCCCCAAAGCAAACACTGGGTGTCTCCGGCGGGAGGAAACCCCCAGCAGAGGGGATCAACAGGTGTAATGCTCAGGACACCCAACACCAAAAGATTTTCTGGATTCACGCAAACTCTAGGGTCTAGCTTTCTAATGCAGGCAAGAGCACTGTGCTCAGCCGCCATTATTGAGTTCCCCTAGGGCACTGGGACACAGAGCTGCATCCTCAGACCTACAAAAGCCAGAAAGCC
Source organism: Psammomys obesus (assembly GCF_907164565.1). Lineage (NCBI taxonomy): Eukaryota > Metazoa > Chordata > Mammalia > Rodentia > Muridae > Psammomys > Psammomys obesus. The sequence continues at coordinate 2,623,174 of NW_026596445.1, read as the reverse complement.
ATTACAGCAGCCCTCAGATACTGTGCCAACGATCAACCAGTTATCCTTAGCTAGACTGTCAAAACTGTGGGAACCCTGGTCCTTCAGGAAGGCTGCACCCACAGCGTCTGGACCAGAGCAGTGCCTGCAGCCGCCATCCCAGACAGGGACACACAGCTTCTGGTCCAGAGTGAGGCACCCAGCCTCCAGACCAAAGCAGCACCCTCAGGCGCCAACTCAACCTAGGTGCACATTCTCCAGGCCCAGAGCAGAGCACTTAGCCTCTGGCCCAGAGACTTGCTGGGCACACCTCTCACTTTCTCTGACAGAACTGTGTGGCCCAGGATAACAGGCTGAGTTTCCCTGTTGGGAGAAAACCCCACAGCTAGGGAATCAGCAGGCTCTTCAAGAGGACTGTACCTGGAAAACTGTAACAACAGCAGCAGCTCACTAAATTTATAACGAGAAGCCCAGCAGTGGAGCAGCTGTCTTGAGAACTTCTTTGGGTAAGAGGAGATCGCCCCCTGCTTAACAAAGACCACAGCTACTACTCAGGGCTATACACCTGAGGTGAGCAGTGGCAACTCCTGAGAAACACTGGCCATACAGTGACCATAACCAAAAAGCAGAGGAGGAATCCTTCAAGAAAAAATCATCTTCCAGCCAAGGGGCTTCTCCCTACCAAAGGACGCCAAGAAGCACAGAAACTAACAGCCAACACCTAAATCAGCCCAATGGGTAGAGGTCAGAGTAAAAGCTCAACCAACAAAATACAGGGCAATATGGTATCTCCAGAACCCAGACATCCAGGGGCGAACAGCCCTGGACAACGCAGCATAATAGAAAATCAAGAAGATGACCTTACATCTATGCTGATGAAGAGGATAATAGAGGAAACAAATAAAATACATAAAACCAAAGAGATCATGGCTATCTGTAAAGAAATGGAGGAAGTTAAAGACAAGCAGATTATGGCCATCAGTGAAGAAATACGGGAAGATGCAGCCAAACAGCTTGCGGCCTTCAGAGGAGAAATAATTAAATCACTGAAAGAAATAAAAGGAACAGAGTTGAAGAACTAAAAGAAAAAGAGGAAAATACAATCAGACAGGTGAAGGAAGTAAACAAAATAACTCAAGACATGAAGATAGAACTGGAAAAATTAAAGAAAACACAAATGGAGGAAATAATGAAGAGGAAGAATTTAGGGAAGAAAACAGGAACTACAGAGGTAAGCATAACCGACAGACTACAAGAAATGAAAGAAAGAATCTCAGGTGTAGAAGATACAATGGAAGAAATCGATGTATCTGTCAAAGAAAATGTTAAATCCAAAAAATTCCTGACACAGACCGTCCAAGAAATCCAAGACAATATGAAAAGACAAAACCTAAGAATAATAGGTATAGAGGAAAAAGAAGACTCTCTTCTCCAAGACCCAGAAAATATTTTCAACAAAATCATTGAAGAAAATTTCCGCAAGTTAAAGGAGAAGCCAATAAGGATACATGAGGACTACAGAACAACCAACAAATTTGACCAGAAAAGAAAATCCTCCTGCCACATAATAATCAAAACAGTAAGTATACAGAATAAAGAAAAAATACTAAAAGCTGCAAGGGAAAAAGGCCAAGTAACATATAATGGCAAACCCATTAGAATCACACCTGACTTTTCAACAGAAACCATGTAAGCCAGAAGGGCCTGGACAGATATCATGCAGACCCTAAGAGAACACAGATGTCAGCCCAGGCTACTATATCCAGCAAAACTCTCAGTCCTCATAGACGGAAAAAACAAGATATTCAATGACAAAAACAAATTTCAACAATACCTACACACAAATCCAGCATTACAGAAGACACTGGAAGGGAAAATACAACCCAAGAAAATTAGCTTCTGTCAAGAAAACACAAGAAATAATTAACCTTACTACAGTAAAACAAAAAGCAACCAAGCACACAACCTTATGATCACAGCTAACATCAAAATCAAAGGATCTAACAGCCACTGGACATTAATCTCTCTCAACATCAATGGACTCAACTCTCCAGTAAAAAGACACAGATTAACAGAATGGAAACATAAACAAAACCCAGCAATCTGTTGCATACAAGAAACACACCTAAGGCACAAAGATAGACAATACCTGAGGGTAAAAGGTTGGAAGACGTCTTTCCAAGCAAATGGACCCAAGAAACAAGCAGGAGTAGCCATTCTAATATCTGATAAAATAGACTTTCAACCAAAATTAATAAAAAGAGATGAGGAAGGACGCTTCATACTCATCAGGGGAAAATTCCACCAGGAAGACATCACAATCCTGAACATCTATGCCCCAAATACAAGAGCACCCACATTTGTAAAAGAAACTTTGATAAAATTTAAACCACATATAGATCCCCACACATTAATAGTGGGAGACTTCAACACCCCTCTCTCAACAAAGGACAGGTCAACAAAACAGAAATTAAACAAAGAAACAATATCTCTGACAGAGGTCATGAATCAAATGCAACTCACAGACATTTAGAGAACTTTATACCCAAACACAAAAGAATTTAACTTCTTCTCAGCACCTCATGGAACCTTCTCCAAAATAGACCATATAGTTGGTCACAAAGCAAGCCTCAAAAGATACAAGAAGACTGAAATAATCCCTTGTATCTTGTCTGATCACCATGGAATATAGCTGTACTTCAACATCAACAGAAAAAGCAAAAAGCCTACACACACATGGAAACTGAACAACTTACAACTAAATAACAGCTGGGTCAGGGAAGAAATAAAGAAAGAAATTAAAGTCTTCCTAGAACTCAATGAAAATGAAGACACAACATACCCAAACTTGTGGGACACAATGAAAGCAGTGCTAAGAGGAAAGTTCATAGCAATAAGTGCCTTCAAGAAGAAATTCGGGACAGCTCATTCAAGCAATTTAACGGCCCACTTAAAAACCCTAGAAAAAGAAGAAGCAGACACACCAAAAAGGGGTAGACAGCTGGAAGTAATCAAACTCAGGGCTGAAATCAATCAAATAGAAACAAATAAAACAATTCAAAGAATCAATGAAACCAAGAGCTGGTTCTTTGAGAAAATCAACAAGATCGACAAACCCTTAGCCAAGCTAAAAAAGAAAGGCAGAGAGACACCACCCAAATCAACAAAATCAGAAATGAAAAGAGGGACATAACTACAGATACTGAGGAAATCCAAACAATCATTAGGACTTACTTCAAAAGTCTATATGCAACAAAATTTGAAAATCTAAAAAATTGAACAATTTTCTTGATCGATTTGACTTACCAAATCTGAATCAGGACCAGGCAAATCAATTAAATAATCCTATATCCCCCAAAGAAATAGAAGCAGTCATCAAAAGTCTCCCATCCAAAAAAAAAGCCCAGGACCGAATGGCTTCAGCGCAGAATTCTACCAGACCATCAAAGAAGAGCTAACTCCAATTCTATTCAACCTATTCCACAAAATAGAAACAGAAAGACTATTACCAAAATCATTCTATGAAGCAAACAGTCACCTTGGGACCTAAACCTCACAAAAACTCAACAAAGAAAGAGAATTTCAGGCCAATCTCCCTTATGAACATTGATGCAAAAATACTTAACAAAATACTTGCAAACCGACTACAAGAACACACCAAAGATATTATCCACTATGACCAAGTAGGCTTCATCCCAGGTATGCAGGGGTGGTTCAATATACGGAAATCCATCAATGTGATTCACCATATTAACAAACTGAAAGAAAAAAAACCACATGATAATCTCCCTAGATGCTGAAAAAGCATTTGACAATATCCAACATCCATTCATGCTTAAAGTACTGGAGAGATCAGGGATACAAGGCACATATCTAAACATAGTAAAGGCAATATACAGCAAGCCGATAGCCAACATCAAACTGAAAGGAGAGAAACTTAAAGCAATCCCACTGAAATCAGGGACAAGACAAGGCTGCCCACTCTCTCCATATCTCTTCAACATAGTGCTGGAAGTCCTTGCTAGAGCAATAAGACAGTTGAAGGAGATCAAGGGGATACAGATGGGAAAGGAAGAAGTCAAATTATCACTATTTGCAGATGATATGATAGTATACATGAGTGACCCCCAAAACTATACCAGGGAACTCCTACACCTGATAAACACCTTCAGCAAAGTGGCTGGATATAAAATTAACTCAAAAAATCAGTAGCACTCCTGTATACAAAAGACAAAAGGTCTGAGAAAGAAATTAGAGAAACAACACCCTTCACAATAGCCACAAAAGACATAAAGTACCTTAGTGTAACCCTAACCAAGCATGTCAAAGACTTGTATGAAAAAAATTTCAAGTCTCTGAAGAAAGAATTAGAGGAAGATATGAGAAGATGGAAAGATCTCCCATGCTCATGGCTTGGCAGGATTAACATAGTAAAAATGGCCATCTTACCAATAGCAATCTACAGATTTAATGCAATTCCCATCAAATTGCCAACACAGTTCTTTACAAACCTGGAAAGAAAAATTCTCAACTTCGTATGGAATAACAAGAAACCGAGAATTGCTAAAACAATCCTCTACAATAAAAGATCTTCTAGAGGTATCTCCATCCCTGGTCTCAAGCTGTACTATAGAACAACAGTTATAAATACTGCATGGTATTGGCATAGAAACAGAATGGTGGATCAATGGAATCAAACAGAAGACCCAGAAATAAACCCACACACTTAAGGACACCTGATTTTTGACAAAGATGCCAAAACCATACAATGGAAAAAAGATAGCATCTTCAACAAATGGTGCTGGTCCAACTGGATGTCTACATGTAGAAAAATGAAAATAGATCCATTCTTATCACGCTGCATAAAACTGAAGTCCAAGTGGATCAAAGACCTCAACATAAAACCAGACACATTAAATTGCCTAGAAAAAAAAGTGGGGTATACCCTAGAACTCATTAGTACAGGAGAAATCTTTCTGAACAGAACACCAACAGCACAGGCTCTAAGAGCAACAATCAATAAATGGGACCTCATGAAATTGAAAAGCTTCTATAAAGCAAAGGACACCGTCATCAAAACAAAGCGACTGCCTACAGATTGGGAAAGAATCTTCACCAACCCTTTATCTGACAGACGCCTCCTATCCAGTATATATAAAGAACTAAACAAGCTGAAAAGCAGCAAACCAAGTAATCCACTTAAAAAATGGGGAACAGAGCTAAAGAGAGAATTCTCTGTAGAGGATTATCGAATGGCAGAGAAGGACTTAAATAAATGCTCAACCTCATTAGCCATTAGGGAAATGCAAATCAAAACAACCCTGAGATTTCACCTTACACTCATCAGAATGGCCAAGATGAAAAACTCAAGGGACAACACATGCTGGAGAGGTTGTGGAGAAAGGGGAACCCTTCTCCACTGCTGGTGGAAATGTAAACTTGTACAACCGCTCTGGAAATCAATCTGGCGCTTTCTCAGACAACTAGGAATAGCACTTCCTCAAGATCTAGCCATACCACTCCTAGGCATATACCCAATAGAGGCTCAAGTACACAAAAAGGACATTTGCTCAACCATGTTTGTAGCAGCTTTATTTGTAATAGCCAGAAGTTGGAAATAGCCCAGATGTCCCTCAACTGAAGAATGGATGCAGAAACTGTGGTACATCTATACAATGGAGTATTACTCAGCAATGAAAAATAAGGACATCATGAAATTTGCAGGTAAATGGTGGGACCTGGAAAGGATCATCCTGAGTGAGTTGTCCCAGAAGCAAAAAGACACGCATGATATATACTCACTCATATAAACATACAACATAGAATAAACCCACTAAAATCTGTACATCTAAACAAACTAAGCAAAAGAGATGACCCTAACTAAAATGTCCAATCCCCATCCTGAAAGGCAAAGAGGATGGACATCAGAAGAAAAAGAAAATAGGAAACAACCTTGGAACCTGCTACAGAGGGCCTCTGAAAGCCAGAAGAAAACAGGAAACAACCTTGGAACCTGCCACAGAGGGCCTCTGAAAGCCTTTGCAGTATAGACTGTCAAAGCAGATGCTGAGCCTGATGGACAACTGATGGGCAGAGTGAATGGAATTTTATGTAAGAAGTGGGAAATAGTAAGAGCTGGACGGGACGGGAACTCCACAAGGAGAGCAACAGAACAAGATAATTTGAACACAGGGAACTTCCCAGAGTCTCATACTCCAACCAAGGACTATCCATGGAGATAACCTGGAACCCCTGCACAGGTGTAACCCATGTCAGTTCAGTGTTCATGTCGGTTACATAGTAATGGGAAGAGGGATTGCCTCTGACATAATCTGATTGGCCTGCTCTTTCATCACCTCCCCCTGAGGGGGGAGCAGCCTTACCAGGCCACAGTAGAGGACAATGCAGCCACTTTTGATGAGAACTGATAGACTAAGATCAGAAAGGAGAGGAGAACCTCCCCTATCAGTGGACTTGGGGAGTGGCATGCATGCAGAAAGGGGAGGGAGGGTGGGATCAGGAGGGGAGGAGGGAAGGGCTTATGGGGGATACAAAATGAATAAAGTGTAATTAATAAAAAATTTTAAAAAAAGAAGAAAAAAAAAGAAATAGTTAAATTTCTAGCCCAGCCCCAGGTTACTAAGTTGTAATTGTTATAGTAACTTTTGTGGATGATAAAAGAACAATAATATTTAATTATCAGATAAATACTTAAAACAGCTGGGGGAACTGCCTTAAACATTTCTGATTACAAATAATCCATCTGAATTTGCAGTATTTTAGTTTAATAGTTGAGGCATATTAAAAATACGTGAAAGTCTCAGGCTGGAGATACAGTTCAGTTGGTAAGTGTAACGGCTGCTCCTGCAGAGGACCTGGGTTTGTTTCCCAGCACTCACATGGTACTGCATCACTTTCAAGGATGCCCTGTTTCTGGCCTCTGCAAGTACTGTCTGTATGTGGTATACAGAGACAGAGGCAGGCAAAACACTCACACGCATATATTAAAAACAAATAAATCTTATAAAAAATACACAAAACCCAAACAACAAAACTGCTCTGGTGTTTTTCTAATTAGGGAGCGAGAGCTCTCATATTGGTACCTCCTGGCCCTTCATAGTGAACATCAGCCCATTGCCCCTTGCACGAAGTATATGCAGCAGGACTTGATCTTTTTTTTTTTCTATGCCTCCTTTGGGGTTTCAAATCTGCTTTGATGTGCTACAAGTTAGTCTGTCAAAATAGTATTTCAATAGGACTCTCACCGAAATGGGAAATGGTAAGCCTAGGTATAAAATGTATGTGATTAGTTGTAATTGTCTAGTTAAATAGCAGAAGCATTATAAATATAGTGGCAATACACAGGAGTTGTCTAAAGACACCCTTTAATGGATAAGTTAGGTGACTGTTTTCTAGTTTCCCCTGACACATCCTTGTTTGGTATATACATATTTACTTAAGTAGGAAGTAGTAATAAAAATTTAGATTTGTGTTTCCAAAAGAATCTTCTCACAAAGCAGCAGTTCATCAAACAAATTTCACACTGTACATCAGAATAAACGGTTAGACTACCCACAGTTTTCCCTCTTCCTCATAGATAGAAAAGAAATTATATTTGGACTCAGAAAACATTAGATCTCAATTCTACTTTGGATGGTCAGTTGTACATCTTTGGGTAAATTAATAACACTGACTTCCTGAGACTTCATGCATGCCTCTGTGACCTGAGAGAAGTAATTCCTAGCTCATAAGTGTTTGTGATATTAACAGGATAAAAGGCTTATTAAAATGTAAAGAATATATTCAAACAGAAAATATTTATTGGTCTAAATTAATTTGCATTACTGTTTCTCAAGAGTATTATTCTTACTGTTATTTTGGTAGAATGAAATCAGTCTAGGCAGAATTTCTGAGCCATCTACAGAGTGTAAGCAGAACAGGTGGGATGTGTCAGGTGCAGTTGGCTTCCAGAGGCTGAAGGTCACACTTAGGCATTGCTGGTGAAATCAGAACCAATTTGTTCCTTTGTATTTCTAACTTGCTGGTACTGAGGGTGTTTCAGTCACAAATCATGAAACTTCCCACAGGTAAAAACTCATGATCATGCTCATCAGCAGAGGAGATAGGATCTTACCCTTGGGAGGAGGTAGTTGGGAAAGAGATGTTTTTCTCAGTGGTTAGAGGGCAAGGCTGAAGGAAGAGTTTGGGGCAGAATTCTTATGTGTATTGAACCAGCTTCTTGGTCAGAACTAAGCAGTCACTGGTCTTTGTTATACCTAATAGTGAGGGCATAAAGGTGGAAGGGGAGAGGAACAGTTCAGAAATGACAAGGAGCGTATTTTGGATATATGCCTAGGAGTGCTATGGTTGGCTCTGGAGGAAGCACTATTCCTAGTTGTCTGAGAAAGTGCCAGATTGATTTCCAAAGTGGTTGTACAAGTTTATATTCCCACCAGTAGTGGAGGAGGTTTCCCTGTCTCCACATCCTCTCCAGCATGTGTTGTCACTGGAGGTTTTGATCTTAGTTATTCTGATGGGTGTTAGGTGAAATCTCAGGGTCACTGTGATTTGCATTTTCCTGATGACTAAGGACGTTGAACATTTCTTTAAGTGTTTCTCTGCCATTTGCTATTCCTCTATTGAGAATTCTCTGTTTAGCTCTGTACTCTATTTTTTAATTGGATCACTTGATTTTTTTGCTGTTTAACACTTTGGGTTCTTTATATATTGTGGATATTAGCCATCTGTCAGAAGATCCTGCCATCTGTTAGTGAAGATCCTTTCCCAATCTGTAGACTGTCGTTTTTTACTGATGACAGTGTCCTTTGCTTTACAGAAGCTTTTCAGTTTCATGAAGTCCCATTTATTGATTGTTGATTTCAGAGCTTGTGTTGTTGGTATTCTGTTCAAGAGTTGTCTCCTGTGCCAAATTTACACAGTGGAATACTACTAAGCAATTAAAAACAAGGAAATCATGAAATTTCCAGGTAAATGGTGGGAACTAGAAAAGGTCATCCTGAGTAAGGTATCCCAGAAGCATAAAGACAAACATGGTATATACTCACTTATAAGTGGATATTAGATATAATATAGGATAATCATACTAAAATCTATACACTAATCAAGAAGCTAATCAAGAAGGAGGACCCTGGGTAAGATGACCAATCCTCACTCAGAAAGGCAAATGGGACTGACATCAGAAAAGGGAGAAAACAGGAAACAGGACAGGAGCTTACCACAGAGGGCCTCTGAAAGACTCTACCCAGCAGGGTATCAAAGCAGATGCTGAGGATCATAGGCAAACTTTGGGCAGAGTGCAGGAAATCTTAGAAAAGAAGGAGGAGATAGTAAGATCTGGAGAGGACAGGAGCTCCACAAGAAGAACCAAAAAATCTTGGCACAGGGGTCTTTTCTGAGACTGATACTCCAACCAAGGACCATGCATGGAGATAACCTAGAACCCTTATACAGATGTAGCCCATAGCAGCTCAATCTGTGAGTAGGTCCCCTAGTAATGGGAACAGGGACTATCTCTGATGTGAACTCAGTGGCTGGCTCTTTGATCACATCCCCCTAATTGGGGAGAAGCCTTACCAGGCCACAGGGGAAGACAATGCAGCCAATCTTGATGAGACCTGATAGGCTAGGGTCAGATGGAAGGGGAGGAGGACCCTCCCTATCAGTGGACTTGCAAAGAGGCATGGGAAGAGATGAGAGAGGGAATGAGGGAGGGAGGCTACAGCTGGGATACAAAATGAATAAACTGTAATTAATACAAAAAGTAAATATAAAAATAAATGATAAGGAAAAGAAAAGGAACTGTCAATTCTTTAAATTGGTACCGGTGACATATAGAAGCAGATATAAGCAGACATAGGAGACATTATACGAGTGACCTTAAGACTCCATATAATGAAGGCTTGGGGGTTTCCTGGTAGTAGTTATTCATTCTAAAATATTTACTAAAGGTCCATAACAGGCAGCAAGGCTGTGGGCTTCCCTTTAATATGTGTAGGCATGCATAGGAAGGAGAACATAGGTCTAGCTGGGGTGGAGACAGACACCAGTAGATAGTGGCTGAAACATCAGGAAGCAGTTTTGTTTCAGCATTTTTTTTCACAAAACCTCTATTTTGATGAAAATATCAGAAATATCCAATGGAAAGAGGAGAAGAAATGAAAGGAAAGAGGTACGAGAAGCAGGAATCAGGAAGGCTTTCAGGGTTTTGGGGCCACTGTTACATGAATCTGTTTTAATTGTTCCATTGTATGTTTTAAGTAATATCCCCTTGAACGTATTGTTTAGACTTATTTAAAAATAATGCATGCTTCCTTTTCTCTTACTGATTTGAGGCATGTAATACTATCAAAGGGCTAAATCAAATCTTATAAAATAAGTAAGAACTAACTAAATCTTATAAAATAACTAATATCCTACCATTTTTGATGTATAAAAGTTGCAATTCTCACACCCGTCAGAGGTGGCACACAGCTTTAATCTCAGTAGTCAGAAGGCAGGGGCAGGCAGATCTCTGTGAGATGGAGGCCAGCCTGGTCTACAGAGTGAGTTCCAGGGCAGCCAGGGCCACACAGAGAAATGCTGTCTCAAAAAACCAAACAAACAAAAAACGAACCAACCAGCCAAATACCAAATCAAACCAAGCCAAAAGGCAATTCCATTTGTTTCCACTTAATAGAAAGAACATTCCTTGAAGATAAAGTTCAGCTCTAATGTCCTCTTGTCTCCACTGGCTTCTGATTTTTTAAATATGTTCATGATTGGTTAGCATGCATATACAAATCTCTTATGCAGACAGAGGACATACACAATGGACTGTAGCCAGACTTCAGTCCCATGTTAAAAAAAATACAAAACCATGGCCACAAGTCTCCCTCTCCCCATTTCTTTATTTGTTACAGGCGTCATTCACCTCTATCCCAATATGTATGTACAAAGTGGCTAATTAATAGTTAGAAGGAAAGACTGCATATTAAGAAAACTTGATAATAATTACCACCTACTTATCTTTCTGCAGGTACTTTGCTAAACATGTTATGTGTGTTATTACGGTGAGCCCATAAAAAGGAAGGAAAACAGCATCTTCCTTGTACTTCAGTGGAAAAGTTACTGTCTCCAGTGGTAGAACGTTGGACAAGTTTTACACAGACAGCAGTAGAAGGTCAGAACTAAACACAGGTCTTAGGGATCATAGACATCCTCAAGTGCTGTCATCTCTTCGAATTGTGCATCAAGTATTTTGCCCCCGTGAGAAGAGATTTAGGAGACAAGGCAATAGGATTTCCATGCTGACTCTGCTGCATGGAACCTTATTTCTCCACTGTGTCAACATTTGTTCTGCTGAGGAAGTCAGGGAGTGCTGTTCTGAAAGAAGCCACTTTCTGTCTAATAGCCAATCATTATTAGCCCACTTCTTATTAATTGCTCCCAGGCATGTTTGGGTCACCAAAGAGAAATCACATGTTATATAGATGAGCTAAGAAGAATGGGAGTATGATGCTGAAGATGGCAACATCAAAAATTTTAAAAAGGAGAAATGTCTTAGTGTTTAAGAGCACTTTCTACGTAAGGATGAGGACCAGAATTTGAACCCAACACCCATACAACAAGCCAGAAATCCTGTAACTTCCCCTAACACAGGCTCTAAAAGATCTGATGTTCTCTTCTGACTTTGGTACATGAACACACACAGATGCATGCACACATACAGATACAGAGAAAGAGACAAAGATACAGAGACAGAGAAATAGAGACAGAGATGGAAAGACAGAGAGACCTATGCACGGAGAGATCTTTAAAAAGTAATAGAAAATAATAATTCGGAGAGAGAGAGAGACCTATGCAGGGAGAGAACTTTAAAAAATAATAGAAAATAATAATTCAAACTGTCACTCTAAGATCTTTCTTACTCAAAGTCCTGATTTTCAGTAGTCACAGAACTAAATATGGAATCTGGTTACAGTGAATGAGCAACAATAGCAAGACAAAGTTTTTCTGCATTGAGGTGGGTTATTGAGGTTGTCTACAGTTTCTTTTGAAGCACTTAGAGAACATAATTCTCTCTGACATGAATCACTTGTAGCTTTGATCCTTTTACCTCAGAGAAAACAAATATACTAGGTGACCTCCTAAGGTTACCCCATTAGCCCTCAAGATCTGTTCAGATGATAGATCACAGCAGAGTTCAGGGTCTCACTTGTACTGTTTACTGGCAACCGTAATTAGCGGTTCTCTAAGGTCCACCAGAGGCCAGGTGTTAAGCCTTCTTAGCTTAGATTGCTCAAATTGGATGCCCGTGGAAAGCATTCAGGAGCACAGATCTCCAAGGAATGCAGGAGACCAGGTGTCAGCAGCGTCTTATTTTTAGAATGATGGAGTTGGTTGCCCATTGAAAGGATATGGAAGGGGAAGAGGACCTCCCTCATCATGGACTTAGAGAGGGGCAGGAAGGAGATGAAAGAAGGAGGGTGAGATTGGGAGGGAATAAGGGAGGGGGCTATAGCTGGGATACAATGTAAATAAACTGTAATTGATATAAAAATAATAAAGAAAAAAGAAAAAAAACTGATAAGCTAGGGTCAAATGGAAGGGGCGGAGACCTCCCCTATCTGTGGACTTGGAAAGGGGGAGGAGATGAGGGAGGGAGGGTAGGATTGGGAGAAAAAAAAAAAAGAAAGGATACAGACAATGAGCAGGAGCAGACAATGTCAAGGGCAACCAAACACAAAACTATAACAAAAATATTGATCATGCAAATGCAGATACCAAATAATACCACATTCAGCAGCACTACCACTAGCTACACATGAGACTCCTAGGGACACAAAAGCATCTTAGATGAAAAAGTGAGGAGTACACAGTGGGTCATGAATGTCAAAGGAAGTCAGGGCATGCATTTCACTTACTCTGTAAAGACTGGGCAGTCATATCAAAATATACATTTTAACTCTGCCACACTACCCAGCTGGACTTTCTTCCATTTGTAAACTTTATCTTCATCATTTTCTTCCAGCTGCTCCTCCATTTCCACAGGTTTCAAGCTGTCACCAAACTCGCACACTCATTTTCACTTCTGTCTTTGGGAACCCACACACCAGGGCCACAATCTCGCCCTGGATATTCAGGTCGATCTCTTTTACTTTCCTGTTTCTGTCAGGTTACTGGCAAGCGTGTTAATGATAACACAGTAGGCTGTGGCCCCAATAACTCGCCAGCAGTTTGATGAATCTTGTCTGAAAATATTCTCTAGTCTTTTCATTCACCTATGACTAAGGGTACGTTCACTTTGTTTACACTCTTAAGTCCTTTTATTTCCTAAGGTACTTATCCCAAGAGCAGTAAATAGATTTGTTAAAAGCATTGGAATTTCAGGAAAACATTGGCTATATAAACTATGGGCTCAGATATCATTTGTACATTTATTACATATTATATATGTTTACATATGATACATATTATGAAAGTTGACATTTTTAGACATTAGTGGAATTTTTTTGGCTTTGTGCTTTTTTCTATGTCCTTTTTAATAATAAAATGAAAAAAAATAGATGAAGGAACATTAAGTAAATAAATGGAGCCTTGTACAGAAAAAAAAAAAGAAAAGTCCAATAGTTTCCAAAAGTGCAATAGAAACATGCTTACCAGGCTCTAACAAGATTTTTGTTTATTTTGATAAATAGATAATTATTAATATCAAGTGTATACAATATTACATTTTTGGCTATTAGTAGAGGCCATCTTGACAACATCTTGAAAAACTAAAATCCATGCAACTGAGTATACTTCTGAGGCATTTTTCCTTAATTGAGTCCTTTGAGCTTGTGGAAATCTGCCTTTAATCTGTACCAATCCTTGTGCTGGAAGCCAGTGTAGCAGACCTGGAAGAAAGAAGTTTGTTCTCTTTGTCTTCTTCCTTTTTCTCTTTCTGGAAACTCTAAAAACATTTTGGCACACACTCCTGCTAAAGTAGAGGCCTAAGGAGGTCATGTGATTGAGTTTGCCTGAAGTCTAGCTCACAGTAAGTCCAGTGGATCTCCGAACTCATCCTTTGGTTATTTCCTCAGTCTCAGAAAGTATAATAGAGAGACATACATAGAAATTGGCAAATTCTCACGTTGGTTCCATTACCTCTGGTTAAGGATTGGAAAGGATAAATGTAAGCTTTTAGTGTTACTTCCACCAGAAAAAAAAAATAGTGAGTTAAAGAAGGTATTGCATCCCTGAAATAACTGCAAAAATAAGTCCCATCATCAAAGACTTGAAAGATGCAGAGAGGATGCTTCCTACTACATTTATCTTTAAAATTTCACCCTGGCCAGTGAAAAAGACATATTCATCATAGAGAATAACAGTTGACTATTAAAAACTCAATCAGATATTGACTGTAATTGTAGTTGCTGTAGTAGGTATGGTGTCTTTACATTAGTGGATGAGCACATCTGGTACACTGCATGCAGCTATTAATCTAGTAAGTGCTATTTTCTTGGTACCTGTCCTTAATGACCACGAGGAGCAATTTGTTTTCAGTTGGCAAGGCTAGCAGTATACTTATACAGTTTTACCTCAAGGATGTATTGAATATAGAGTCTTGTATCATAACTTAATTAGAAGAGAAATTGATTATCTGTCTCCTCCACAAAATATCATATTGGTTCACTATATTAACAACATTATGTTGATTCAACCAAGCAAATGTATTGGACTTGTTGGCAACACACATGTGTATAAGAAGGTTGGGAAAATCCAAGCCTCAGAATGGCCTTGTAGATTCACATTCAAAAAATTTAAAATGATTAATATAATTCTGTGGTGTTTGGGGATATAACTCACCCGTTTTTATTTATTTTTTGCAACTGGTTCTTAAGAGATCAATGGGCACATTACACAATTCCTTGGCCTTGAGGATTATATGGAATGCTGGTTTTATGACTTATATTCATTTGCCCACAATAACACTGAAAAGCTTGACTCGTATATCCCAAGCCATTATCAATCTTTATAATGGAAGGAATACCAATTGTAACAAAGCATTCTAAGCAATGACTTATAACATGTTTGTTGGCTTCTCCTGTTAAGAGAGTTGCCATGATAAATCCAGAAAAAAGTATCAATTGTTACATGAACATATTTTAGTTTCCCAAATTCTGAGACATGAGTTATGTCCATTTGCCATAAGTGATTGGGAGTCAATCCTCTACACTTGATACCATATTGAGGTACATTAAATTGTTCAGGACAAGAATATAATCTTACAGTTTGTTTAGTGGTTTCTCTGGTAATATTAAATTGTTTTCTTAAGCTTTGACTATTTTGATGATGTAAGTATTAGTGTAAGTATTAGTGTTCTCTCTCTCTCTCTCTCTCTCTCTCGGTGCTTCCTCCCCCTTTCTCCCTCTCTACTCATCATGTCCTGTTCCCCCTTCCCTCCATACCCACTTAATAAAACTCTTGCATAGAAGATCAGTTGACCAACCTCATTTCTTTTAATAATCTAAGAGTAAGGCATGAGATTTTTGAGCCAATTTTTGTTGAGTTAATCCAGCCAAACTTGTGGCATGTTCTGCTAAATCATTCCCTAAAGTTAGAGGTCTAAGAAGCCCTAAATGAGTTCTAATACATCCTACATAAAAAGGCTGCACACGGCTCCGATTACTTTGTTGAATTTCTCTAAATAGATCTTGTATTTGTTTATTATCCATGTCAACATATGTTACAGTCTCTAAGACTTGCAAAGCCTTAGCAATATAATGGCTATCAGTGTATAAGTTAAAGGAAGTAAAAGCCATATTTTTAAAGAATGCAGCCACAGCTCGCAATTCTACAACTTGAGGTGAGGCTGGCAATGTTTGCAAAACAAAAGTTTGTCCCTGCACTATATATACAGCTTTTCCATTGGAAGATTCATCTGTGAATACTTTTGTAACTTGAATTAATGGCTTTTGTTTAATTATTTTAGGAAATACAAAAGCATGCTCATTGACAATTTGAAGTAATTTATCTTTTGGATAATGATTGTCAATACATCCTAAATAATGAGCAAAAGCTGTGGCACAACAATCTGCATTTTGAAATAACCAATCTACTTGCTGTTTGGTAAAAGGAATTCCAATTAAGGAGGGCTCTCTACCAAAATACTTGCAAGATTCTATGTGAGCCATTTGAACTAAACACAGGAGACACAGGCAAGTATAACCATAAAAATGGTCCTTCCTGCCTTACTATAGCAGTGGGAGTATGAACAGTAGCCAAAATACATGCACCCCATTCTTTTGAATAATCTATATATTGAATGTGTTGTTTTTCAATAGCTAATTCTATCTTTTGCAAGGCATCATGAGCTTCTTTGTAAGTTCCCTTTTAGACAAAGGATCAGCCTCTCCTTTTAAAATATCAAAAAGTGGTTTTTGCTCTCCTGTAATTTTAAATGGGGTCTACGCCAATTAATATCACCTAACAACTTTTGAAAATCATTTGAAGTTTTTAGGTTGTCTTTCCTTAATTGAATTTTCTGAGGCATAATAATCTGAGGGTATAATTTATGTCTCAAACACAAATAAGGTGGCTCTGTCTGCACCTTTTCTGGTGCAACTACTAAACCTTGATTTTTCAAAGCTTGTTGTAAGTGCGCAAAAGAACTTAATAAAATCCCTTCATTTTTATGAGCCAATAAAATATCATCTATTTAATGAATAATATACACAAAAGATTATGCCTGTGTAGTTTTAAAAACAGCTTGAGCCACAAATTTTTGACATAAGGTTGGACTGTTTGCCATACCTTGAGGTAATACAAGCCAATGATACCTCCTCATAGGCTCTTTAAAATTTACTGTTGGAACACTAAAAGCAAATCTTTTACAATCTTGAGGAGCAAGAGGGATTGTATAAAAACAATCTTTTAAATCTAGTATAATTTTAAAAGTATCTCTAGGTATAGCAGGAGGGGTAAGCAATCCAGGTTGTAAGGCTCCCCTTAACTCCATGTTCTCATTTATTTTTCTGAGATCTTGGAAAAGTCTTCATTTTCCTGCTTTCTTTTTTATAACAAAAATAGGGGAGTTCCAAGGTGAGTTTAATGGAGCAATATGGCCACTATCAAGTTGTTCCTGTACTAACTGCTCGGCGGCTTTAATTTTCTCAAGGGAAAGAGGCCACCCACACAGGATTATCTGCTTTCCACATAATTGGATCTGCATGGGGTACAGGTCCTTCAGTGATCTTCCCTAAAAATAACCCAACCCCTTTTTAAAATTTCTTGGCATAGGCATTAATGGCTGAACTATTCCTTATGTAAATGTTCCTAATCCTGAATTTGGTAAATATCCTTGATTAAGCATCTGATTCGTAATTACATTACTAGGACTGTAAAGATACACTCCCATGTTACTCTGAAATGCCAGGATTACAGGACCCTTAGAGTCCACCAGGAAAGGACTGGATGCAATAGTAAGAGAGCTTTATTACGAGACTGTTTGAACTCAGGACCCATGTCTCACTGACGCAGCAGTAGAGAAGTGGGACATCAAGCTCTGAGTGAGCAGTGTTTTTAAAGAGAAAGTCTGTGAACAGGGGGTTTCTATGACAGCAAGCTGGGGGGCCAGATGCCTTGATGTTACAGGATTATGTAAAAGTTAAAGGGGTGAGGTGACCTACTCTGAGGCACATGATCACAATTGCTATTCTTCTAAACCATATCTGGGGAGAATTTTCCCAGCTGATTCCCAACCGATTCTCATTGATTATTGCCATGGAGATTCCCTCTATTTTCTCTGAAGTATTTACTCTGGGATATTTCCTGGATACTGTTGCTAGGAAAGTTAACTTTGTTTTCTGCCAAGTGTACATTCTATGATATTTCCTGGTACCTGAGCTAAGCTCCCAGTCAAGATGGCTCTCTATTTCAAAATGGAGTTATACCCAGGCTAACTTAAACTCTTCAACTCATCACACCTCTACCCCATAGATTAACAGGAAGGCCAGGAACAATATATGGTTTAAAAGTTCACTGGTGTCCTTCTTCATCCTTCCAAGTTAACTCATCCCTACTTTGTTCAGGACATTGGCTTTGGCCTATTCCTCATAATTGTGTTATAGAGGGTTGTTTATGCCAATGCAAAGGCCACTGATCAGCAGTTAAGACAGAGACACCAGCTCCTGTATCCAATAACCCTGTAAATTTTCTTCCATTAATTTGTAACACTAGTTCAGGTAGATTGGGGCCAATAGCTTGTATCCAATAAGTATCATCTCCTCTCCTATTCTCCTTAACTTGCATTTTTTTATCTGAACTTGGGGGAGCAATATTAATTGAGCTAATCTTTGACCTTGGTTTATTACAGAAATTCCATTTGGAGAGTGTGTCATAATTTGTATCTCCCCTACAAAATCAGCATCAATTACCCCAGAAGCTACTAAAATTCCCTGCGTGGTAGTGCTACTTCTTCCTAGTAATAATCCTACAGTCACCATAGGTAATGGGCCATAAACTCCTGTAGGTAGGGCCTGCATTCCCATTTCAGGAGTTAATACTGTATAGGTGGAGGAAATGAGATCCAGTCCAGGGCTACCTGTGGTTGCTCTACAGAGGTCCTTAATGGATTCCCTTGTTGAAGGACGAAGCTCTGTAGTGCCCCATAGTATTGTAGTGGGGCCCAGGGCTGGCCCCTCTTCCACTTTCCCTGAATTAAAGGGTTTCCTGCAGCATCTCTTTTAGACCTACATTCAGTAGCCCAATGTTTTCCTCTTTTAAATCTTCTGCATATACCAGGTTCCTTTTGCTTCCCTTCTTTCTTACTAGCATTATTTGAACAATTTTTTCTTTGATGTCCCATTTGTCCACAGCCATAACAACTTCCAGATACTCCATTCTTTGTGCCTTTCTTTTGCTAAAATAATGCCTCTTTAAACAGTCTTCCCTTGTGGGGTGGTGGCCATAGCTATTCCTTGAGTATAAGGCTGCCCAATGTCAGAACATAACTTAATATAGTCAAGAATATCTCCTTTATTCGTTAAGGGTCTCATAGCTGCTTGGCAGGCACTGTTAGCATTCTCATAAGCCAATTGTTTCACCAATAATAATCCAGAATTTTCATCTCCTATAAGTCTGCCTGCTGCTTGCATTAATCTTACCACAAAATCTTGAAATAACTCTTCAGGTCCCTGACAGATTTTAGACAAATCCTCCACCTGAATACCTATTTGCAGAAGTTTATTCCAGGCTTTGTAGGCAGCAGCATTCACTCGAGCATAAACTGCCACATCAAAATCCAATTGCTGTCCTGTTTCCCTATAGATTCCTTCCCCAGTAAGCATGTCATAAGTTACAGGAACTCCTTGAGCTTGATTGAGTTCAGCTGCAACTTGATGGTGCTATGCAAAATCTGACTTTCATAATAAATGTTCTCCTCCTGATAAACATGTTTTTGCTAATTGTTTCCAGTCTCCTCAGACGAAGGCCTCAGTAGACAAGGATTCTAACAGAGATTAAGTAAAAGGTGCTGTAGGACCGTACTGGGAACATGCAGTTTTTAATTCTTTTAATTATTAAAAAGTTATATGTGCATAAACTCACACCATATTACCTTCTCCATTAGGCTGCTCTAGCACCTGAAAACCATAAAACTCAGTTATAACTTTGCCTTTCTTCCTAGCTTCTTGTAAAGAAGCTTACAAAAAAGAAACAGTTGCCCGTACAGTGGACAAAGGAAAAGGCCCACTCTTGTTTTGAGGTATAGTAATTGTAGCCATCCCAGGAGGAGGGTCCAAGCCTGCGATCAATGAGGGAGTTGGAGTGTTGGACTGAGGTTCATTTTCCCTAATTGTTAATTCTCCAATTTTTCTGTTCATTTTCTCCAAGCCCTAACTTCTTAATTTCTTTTTGTCAAGGCTCAAGTTTTTTAACACTTATAGCCTGAATTGGAGGATATCTCTCATAATCCTCCAGCTCTGCAACTGTTAGGCCCAGCAGAAGCCTAACTTCTGGCTAGACAGATGACGGGAACTCTCAGAGACCATATCAATGCAAATACAGCGATTTATTTAAGCCATTGTGTGATTTGGCTGCTCCCCATACCAGCAAGGAACATCCTCAAGAGACAAAAGCCTGGGTTTTTTTTTTTTTTTTTTTTAAGGAAAAAGCATGGGAAGCACAGGGTTTGCAAACTTAGCAACAATGGATTGGGTAGGGTAGTTGACTTTTAAAATGATTGCTCTATTTTAGTGCCAAGTCTAGTCAGTCCCACCCCACAGTTGTCAGGCAACTCTATCTCGTACTGCAGATCTGGACACTCCTCCACAGCTGGGTAAAGTTCCTTGGCATTCCTTTGCAACGGGGTGGGTCTTGTCTAAATTCACCCACTTCTCCTTTCGTCCTTCTGTTTTCTGGAAAAGAACTGGGAGAACTTAGTTTAATATAGGGTATAAGATTTATAAAGAAACCTGCTAAGTTAACTTGTTTCTTTCACAACTTCATCAGGATTTGAGTCATCCTCAGAGTCTACTCCTAATAAAAGAATTATCATCATCAGAAGAGACATAGTACTCTTCAGAAGGAGCTGATGGTTTAATCCTATTTTATCTCAAGGCCTCCTGTTAGGCTTTCCTCCTTCTCTGTGACCCTGAATATTTCACTTTCTTTGTCTCATGGCACAGAAACAGACTGTCTCTAATTAAAGACCATACAAAAAACAACATTACTGCCTCGTCCCATTTTTTACTCTCAATTTTACTCACTGCACCTTTTTATGAACCGAGCTCCTCAACACCGTGGTGTCCCTCACTACTTTTCCTGAATCCCAGGTCCCTGGTCCTGGCACCAAACTGCCAGAGACCACCGGCAGAGTGTGGAACAGTACCTGAGTGGGGAGTGAGGATTTAACATAATTAAAACAAAACACACTACACACGGGACAGCTTGAGAGGGCTGTCAGTATGACTGAAACAGCAGCAGCATGGGTTTATTCCAGGGTTCATTTTTTATAGGTAAAACAAAGACAAGTCATATCAATTCAAAAAGAAAAGGTTCAAGGTAACGCCCAATTTACATTTCAAAAACTATCTCCCTATAGCAGAAAAAGTCTTATTCTAAAACTAATTCCCTAAAGCAGTTGTGGTCCAAGGTCACACAGACAAGCATTTAAGGAATTTGGAACATGCTTTTAAGGAATTTGGCGAAATTTCCTCCTTTCTTTGTCAAGGTAAAGGCCAAGATGAAAACATAACAATGCAGTTTAATGAGCTCTCTCCATACTGTATACAGTCAGCCTCTTTTCCCAACCATTCCTGTCATTACCCAATGTACCCATGAAAAAAAATGGCCATGTTGACTGAGGTGGAGGATATACATGGGTTCAACAACATGAACTTACACTCATCAATACTGAGCTGGCTTCAATAGCTGTTGAGTACCAGATCTGCCAAAATGAGAGACCAAGTCTTAGATCCAGATATAGCACCATTTCCCAAAGTGACCAGAGAACAAACTGGTGGCAATTTGACCACTTTGGACCACTTCCTCTATGGAAAGGATAAATTTTTATCTTTACTGGAGTAAATACTTCTTGGCATGGATTAGCCTTTCCTGCATGTGATGATTCTGCAAAACCTACCAAGTCTGTCAAGTTACAGGAAGTCTTTCACAGCATCATGGTATTTAACACTGTATTGCTTCTGACCAAGGAGCTCACTTCACAGCTAGAGAAGTACAACTATAGGCCCTGTTGTGCCCAAATCTCGTTACTCCAAAAGACCACCACCAGGAGCCGAGTCCATTGCAAACCGCATGAGGATCTTTTTATTATAAACTACAAGCTGCAGCTTGTGCCCACACCCCCCCACCGCTGATGTGGTGAGAGCCTTGTGCTCAGGTTACTTGGGTGATTTAAAGATTCTGGTCCCTCCCAGCATGCCCAAGGCAGGGGCGATTCCTGCCTGGCAAGCATCTATTTGTCAAAATGTTACATTTTGAATTGATTGGCTATAGGAAGGTCCCCATACCATTAATGACCTGGTGTCCCTCCCTAAGGGGATGGGCCAGTTTCCTAGCAACTATATCTCTAGTGGGTGAAGAAAGAATGCAGTAAAGCAGTTCTTCCCCTCAGGGCATTCCTGGACTTCTTCACCCAGCTAGCTTTAGTTCAGGCCTTAAACTTTAATAATAACTGCTGATTTTTAATCTTTTGGTCTCTCAGGCCCATCATTATGTGATTTAGTGAATTTACCATGTTCCTCACTGCTGATACCATGTTCCCCATTGAAACTCTTGGCCTGATAAAATAAGAGGGATCCATCTTTTTAAAGATACAGTTACAGCACAAATTAATTGTCAACATCCGGGAAGGCTGGCACAGGATTCTCTAGAAGGTAGTATAGGTTTTGAATAAATGTCCAATAGATCCTATAGTTTCTCCCATACCAAGGATGCATGGATCCAAGAATTGTAGAAGTTTGTAGAAAAGGGAATTGTTCCACTCACTATCACCTTTATTGACCCACTAGAAAAAAAAATTGCTTGATGTTTTTGACACTCTAAATTCTGCTGGCCCAGAAGTTTTGGTTCTAGAAAAGGGAGTCGTCCTGTTAAGAGACACCACAGGGATTCCAATAAGGGGAACCTCAGATTATCCTCTGTCTACATTGGGCTTCTGATGCCCTTAAGCCAATATGAAAGAAATAACTTACAGGAGGCATATATATATATATATATATATATATATATATATATATATTATTCTACCAAGTTGATATTGAATTGTTTCTCCATACTTCAGGTAAGAAAGATTATGTCTCGACTCAGAAGATCATTTGGGGTTTCTGTTGTTGCTACCATATCCTGTGATTAAAGAAAATGAAAGAGTACAATCTAATCTAGGCAGGAGGACAAAGGGCACATACCCTTCAGGAATGGAGGTATTGGTTCTCCTTCAAGAAAAAAGCTAAGATCTTTTGAGGTGCTTGCTGATTTTGGAAGAAATGCAGATTGGACATTGGAGTAAGGTAGCTACAAATATTAGCTAAGTTCACATGACCAATTACAAAAATGAAGAATATAATTGACATCCATGTGTCTGTCATATTTTGTTGAGAATGTGGTTGTACAGATATGTTTGTTTTCTTTCCTCAATCATGTAATGTAATATCAACTGATAGAATATCAGTGGTTATCATATTTAAATTTGAGATACTAAAAACATGTCCCTTAAGAGACATTACCACCTATTCTAAAATGTATCAAGTATATGTGATTGTACAAAGGATAATTATATCATGGCTCAATTATACCCTAGTTAAATATATACTACATTTGTAATTATACATGGGATAGTTAAATTGTATGGGGTGTAACTATGATGTGGTGATTATATTCATTTCAAAATTGAACATGACTTAAGAAGGTAAGACTATGGGCCAAGGTATAGACTTGTGATGGATAATTTTAGTTATCAACTTGACTATACCTGGAATTAACTAAAATTCTAGTGGCTGTACATACTTGTGATGTATTTTTTTCTTAATGAAGTAATATACTTTTATTTCAGAGATTTTGAGAAGGGAAAATCCACGGTCTTTCTGGGCTCACTTGCTCTCAACCAATAAAGGACAAAAAAAAGAGGCTTTTTTCCCTTTGCCTGTTTAGTCACAGTTTCACCTACAAGAATATTTCTTTATTGAAATTAAAGCCTATTTCTTCCAGATTCTGGTTTATAATAAAGACCAGCTGAAATCGATATTCGTCAACCGAACAGCTACTGGATTCTTGGGTGATATGGGCCACAGCCTGTAAGTCGTCTTAATAAATTGTATATATACACACTATACACACATATATCATATATATTTACTTATTCATGTTATTCATATATATAAACATAAATATACATAGATATATATGTACATATAACATGCACATACATCTATATTCTATCATAATTATCAATAATATCTAATATACACACAGAAATATATGTTCAGGCCTCTCGGGTATCCTGTACATATATAATAATTATAATTATGTATTTATTAGTTTATATCATAAATTTTAAGAAACAGACATCAGTTTAAAATTTACTGAATTTATTCTTCCAAATATACCTTCTGATATATTAAGATTGGTATTGTATTGAAAATAATATTTCTTGTCACATTTAGAAAATAGATCAGAAGTTAATCTATTTTGTTTGCTATAAAAATGTTTTTTCCTGTGGCTTCTTCTGGGCCATCTTAATGCTCTTGGGTTTTTCTTATTACCAACAGTCAAAGACCATATGTAGAATTCCCCAGATATATATGATCATGGGAGGTTTATGATGGATCTTAAGGAATTAGCATTCTATGAAAAACTGCTCAGGAAGTCTACCTGTGATCCAAAAGTTTAGAGAACTTCAAAAGTTTCAGACAGGATAGGTGACAGTCCTTAAATTTTCCAAGTGGATCAAGCAGCTTTAAGTGCAGACTCACTTGTTTTGCAGTCCCACAGAAGTCGATATATAACTGAGTTCAGTTTTTGAACTTCAAATATTTTCTGAAAAATTATTTAATTTATGACATGTATAATATGTGCTAAAATATACCATTCCATTGATTTTATGTCAGTGATTATTCTTTTTTATTGTGGATATAAATGTGGTTTGAAAGTGTTTGCCGTGCAATGATTGTGCTAATTTAATTTATGGACTATTTGTAAGATTTTATATTTGATTCTATTTTTGTTTATAATACAAGTTTATGATACCCAGTAGTACAGACTCAACAAACATTTAATGTGAAAGGCACACAACAGATAAAAACAAATGTTTGTATCTTCCTGCATTACTGACATTTAGACACAATCAAAACCTGACAGCTGAGTAGAAACAAGGGTGTCAGGGTCATTCCAGGTAAAGGCAAAGATATTTTGTGACTGGGTATCTGAAGGAATACAGAAAAATGCATCCTTGAGACCAGAACTGAGAAGTAGGAAGTGCCTGAGGGGATAGTGGAGAGGAGAGTATATGGATTGGCAACAACAGGGTGAAGGGGATGACTGAAGGAGAGTTGAGAAACCGGAGGTCTTGAACCAGGCGATAGGCACCATTGGGCTTTTTAACCACAAGTAAAGGAGTGTTAAAAAGAGAGGAAGTGGGGCGAAGGAGTGTTTTTCTTAAAAGGTCAGCTATAATAGGCTTAAGTCCCCTGAGGCTCTTGAGAGGAAGTGGGTATTGAGCCTGGGCAATATTCCAGGTGGGGTCCTGTAGCTGAATGACTACAGGGGAATGGTATCTTACCACAGAGGGGTTTTGGATATCCCAGATTTGGAGGTCCACTTGAGAGGCTTGTAAAGGAAGGTATAGCTCACAACTGGTAGGTAGGGTAGCTAGGAGGAAGAGGAGAAAGAACGCTGGAGAGCTCGGGGTCAGGCGAATGGGTGGAGTAAAGGAGATAGAGGCTCCCACTTTGGTTAAAACGTTCCTTCCCATTAAGGGAACTGGACAGGCTGGCATTACTAAAAAGGAATGAATCAAGAGGACACCCCTGAAAATACAATTAAGTGGTGGAGTCTGGCAAGGCTGGCAAGGTTGTCGCCTACCCGGACAATAGAGGAACTACAAGGAGAGTATCATCCCCAATACTCCGTTAGGACTGAGTAAGTGGTTCCTGTGTCCACAAGGAAGGAGATGGCCCTCCTTGATATCGTGATGATTACCTGTGACTCCTTGGTAATGGTGGCAATGGTCAGGTCAAGGGAACCTGGGCACCTTCAGTCATCCATAGCCAGGCCTAGGATATTGGCAGAAGGACGATCAGGGAGTGATGCGCCCATATCATGGGAGAAACAGTGGCAGTCAACACCCCAATGTCCCTCTTGGTGGCATTTTGGACATGGCCCCCATGGCGAGCAGGAGTTAGGACAAGCTTGGACCCAGTGATTCTTCTGACCACATTTGAGACAGAGACCCGGTGGTCCTCCTGCCTTAAAAGGCAAGGGAGCCTGAGTAGTGGCTGAGGCTAGTGGGATGGTCTCAGCCTCATTTTGTATTTTTGCATTTGATATTTTTGCTGCCGTTTTCATCTCTCCAGTGGTAAACCTTAAAGGTCAGTGCTAAGAATTCTGCCTGTGGAGTCACAGGTCCCCTCTCTAAGGATTTAAGCTTAGCCCTGATGTCAGGGTAACTTTGGGAGAAAAAAAAATAGGTTATTAGGAGTTGTCTGCCCTCTGTACTTTCGGGGTCTAGATTAGTGTGTTTTAAAAGGGTCTTTGTAAGGCGCTCTAGGAATTGAGATGGGTTTTCCTTTCTGTCCTGAATGACCTCCTAGAGATTTTCATAATTACTTGGCTTTTAAGGATCGCCTTTCGGAGACCAGCCAGGAGGCAAGTCATGAACTGATCTATGGCTAAAATGCCTTCCAGAGTATTATAATCCCATTGTGGATTCTGGTCGGGTACTGCCTCAACCCCAACCGGATGTGAAACATTTGTTTGGTGAACCTCATTTACATGTGTTTTAGCCTGTTCCCAAACTCACCTGTGTTCCTCAGGTAATAGGTTATTGGAAAGAATCATATATATATCATGGAACGTGAGACTATAAGATTGAGTGAGATATTGAAATTCTTTAATGAAAGTAGAGGGATTAGAGGTATAGGATCCTAATCTCTTTTCTACTTGAGATATTTCAGTTAATGAGAAGGGAACATGCACCTTAATTAATCAGTCTGCACCAGCTACCTCCCTCAAGGGAAGAATTGAGGCTGGCTTCTGCTGAGTAGAGGAAGTGGGCTTTGCTATAGAGCGAGAATGGATAGCAGTGAGGCTAATAGCCATTTGGTGGGGGGGAAAGTGGGTGTCAGAGTAAGATGATTGGGCCAGTCTATTGTTGGGGAGGGGGATGAGGATTTTGGAGATGCTGGAGGGGAAGAGGAAGGGGTAGAAGAGGAGGGGAAAGACACCAGAGGTTGTGAGGATTTTGGAGAAGCTGAAGAGGAATAAGCTGAGGGTTGAGATCGGCGAGGTGGATGTTCATCTGAAGGGTCAAAGGTAGAGAACACTTGAGGTTGAGACTTTATAGTTAGAAGAAGTTGGGTAGGAGGACAGAAAGAGCACAGAGAAGGTTTAGGGTGAAGAAGAGAGAAAGCTTGAACATAGGGTGTCTCCTTCCATTTACCAGATCGCTGACAGTAATTAAGAAGATTCTGTAAAATATTAGGATTTAATGTGCCATTAATAGGACAATTTGAACCTTTATCTAAAGAACATGTATGCCAAGTTTTATTACAGAGGCGTATAAGCTTAGAGACTTTTAACTCAGGCTCCATGTGTAATGTTTCAAAATTCTCCAAAAGACATCCCAGCGAGGACACTGGAGGAAGAGACCTCTGGTCATTCCCCATTAGGAGGCAGAGAAGTCAGTGACCTTCCAGAGGTGTCCCAAAGGCAAGGTGTGACTCAGTCGAGATGGTCCTACCTGATCCAATAGCTCGACAGCTTTTGGCCAGAGACCAGGGGCACAGTTGCCTGAGAGAGCACAGTCCACCTAGCACTAGGACTTTCCTGTGTGAGTGAGGGGGTGAAGAACAGACTGTGCATAAGAGGCTCTCCCAAGGGAAAGGGGTCCCTAAATGGAAGTCCAGCAAAAAAGGTCAACCATAGCCAGTGAAGACTATGGTTGGGGGTTCCTCAACCTCAAAGGGTACTGAGAAGTTGTTGGACTCTCAATAGTCAATCTTCCCTTACCCAGAGAAATGTTTATGCTGACCAATGAGGAGAGCTCAACAATTTAGCTGGCATTGGATGTTGTGGTAGTAATCTGGTTGCCGGAAAGTGGAGGTAACCTGAGGATTTGGAACAAAATAGGTATCCAGCAGCCCTGGTGGGGTGTTGGCACCCCCCCCCACACACACACACACATGCAGTATGCCCACTGGAGGAACCTATTCCCAGCCAATCTCACCAATGCTAGAATCATGTAGAAAAGAGTTACATGGAGGGTTCACAAATCACACCATGAGACCGGTTCCAAAATTCTAACAGTTTATATTCCCACCAGCAATGGAAGAGGGTTCCCCTTTCTCCACATCCTCTCCAGCATGTACTGTCACTTGATTTTTTGATCTTATTCATTCTGATGGGTGTAAGGTGAAATCTCAGGGTCGTTTTGATTTGCATTTCCCTGATGACTTAGGACGTTGAGGATTTCTATAAGTGTTTCTCTGCCATTCTATATTCCTCTACAGAGAATTTTCTGTTTAGCTCGTAACCCCAATTTTTAATTGGATTAATTGATTTGTTGCTTTTTAACTTTCTTAGTTCTTTATATATTCTGGATATTAGTCCTCTGTCAGATAGAGTGTGAAGGTCCTTTCCCAGTCTGTAGGCTGTCCTTTTGTTCTGATGACAGTGTGCTTTGCTTTAAAGAAGCTGCACAGATTCTAAGATCAACAATCAACATATGTGACCTCATGAAACTGAAAATAACCTTCTAATCAGGCATTTTTCTTTCCAGGATGTTTTACCTTTCATTTTTAACAAAATTAAATTTATTCATGATTTTTTTTTCTGTTTCCACTCTTTGCAGGTGCACTTTTACATGTATACAAAACGTGATGTATATATAAGTGTAATATATATGTATATATATAAGTGTAATATATATGTATATACACATATATGTATGTGTATAACATATACACATATACGTATATATATATTACCTATAAATTTCATAACTTTAAGATTTTATGGTATTTTTTTTTAATTTCAAGATATGTGTACATGGACACACTTGAAAACTGAATAACACTACATTAACCCATTAGTAAAGTTTTTGTATATTAGTACATGCGTTGAAATTAATTCTCAATTTATAATTTTTAATAGTTTATAAGAAATTTTTATATCACTAGTATTTGATTACTATAACATTTCATTAACAATTACAAACTGTTTACTTTATTTAAGTTTATTTATTTATTACAATTTATTCACTTTGTATACCTGCTCTAGCTCCCTCCCTCGTCTCCTCCTAGTTCCATCTACCCTCCCTCTTCTCTTGCTATGCCCTTTCCCTAGTCCCCTAATAAGGGAGGAACTCCTACCCTTCTATCTGACCCTAGCTTATCAGGTCTCATCAAGGCTGTGGCTACTTCTTCCTCTGTGGCTTGGCAAGGCTGCTGTGATCAAAGAACCTGCCAGTGAGTTCATGTCAGAGACAGCCCCTGACCCTTTATTAGGGAACCCACTTGGAGCAGGCTTTGAGCTTCCTCTTAGCAGGTGGTCTAGGTCATGTCCATGCATGGTCGTTGGTTGGAGTATAGGTCTCTTCATGTTCCGCTTGGCCCAGGATTTTTGGCTCTGTTGGTCTCCTTGTGGAGTTCCTATCCCTTCCAGGTCTTTATATCTCTCTCTTCTTCCATAAGGTTTCCGGCACTCTGTTCAAAGTTTGGCTATGAGTTTCAGTATCTCCTTCGATATCTTGATGGGTAGAGTCTTTTAGAGGTCCTCTGTAGAAGGCCCCTGTCCTGTCCCCTGTCTTTTCCCACTTTCTATGTCTATCCTGTTTGCCCTTCTGAATAAGGTTTCAGCTGCTTCCCTAAGGTCCTCCTAGTTGTTTAGGAAAAAAGATAACAGAATATCATATTTTATAAGTCAAAGCCATAATTACATTTGCATTTCCTATTCATTCATTCATATTTTGGTATCTAATATATTTATGTCTTAGAGATTAAGATACAAACACATAGAAAAAAAGTATGCTATTCTGTACTTGAAAGGACCAAAATACAAACACATAGAAGGAAAGTATGCTATTCTGTACTTGAAAGGACCAAAACATACTTCTTGACAACATATTGTATATTAACCACAGAAAATGTGAGATATGTATAGGAATAATGATATTAAAAATATGTTAAATGCACTCTTACATTAAGATTTATATTGTGACATCTTGACTTTCACTAGTAGCATAAACATTAAATATGCATCCGTGTTAAAAGTCTTAAATGCTGTAAAAGGATGTAAACTGTATAAATATAATTGCAATTTATAATGCCTCCTGCGGAAAAGTATTTTTAGTTAGAAACTCTGATTTACTTAAGGTTAAATAAAGTGTTTAGTTAAAAAAAATCTAAAATATATAAGTCACAGTGTTTGTGGCAATAATCATAGAGTTATGTACCAAAGAAAATATTCATATCTATTCTAAAAATAACCAAAAGCCTGAAAATTATCAAGTGTATGCTGTTAGCATGAGTATATATAAATGATGCGTTACAGAAATATAATTAAGTAAAGCAGCTTTTGCATTACAAAGGACTGAATGAATAGCAACTTAGATAAGGTATAAATTATTTATTTATTTAGTTAGTTACTGTTGTGTTAATTTTCTGTTGGCCTTTTACTGCAGAGCATATGGCTTACTCATTTTTCATTAATTAATTTAATTTACATCTCTGTCATAGTTTTCCAACTTCTTTCCTCCCAGGCCTACCCACCCTCCAGCATTCTCCCTCCACATATTTCCTCAGAACAGGGGAGCCCCCTATCTAGACACTCAGCTCATCTACTCACATGAAGATTGAATTCATCTTCCTCCTCTGTAGCCTGGTAAGGCAGTCTATATCCATTTCTCAAAAGAGGGTCATCTGGCTTGTTTCTAGGTTCTGGCCAATATGAATAAAGCTGCTATGAACATGGTTGAGCAAATGTCCTTGTTGTGTACTTGAGCATATTTTGGATATATGCCTAAGAGTGGTATAGCTCGATCATGAAGAAGCAGTATTCCTAATTGTCTGAGAAAGCATACGATTGATTTCCAAAGTGGTTATATAAGTAATCCAATTAAAAAATGGGGTACAGAGCTAAACAGAATTTTCTTTAGAGGAATATTGAATGACAGAGAAACACTTAAAGAAATGCTCAGCATCCTTATTTATTAGGGAAGTACAAATCAAAATGGCTCTGAGATTTCACCTTACATCTATCAAAATGGCTAAGATCAAAAATTCAAGTGACCAAGGATGGAGATACCCCCAGATGATATGTTGTACAGGATCATTTTGGAAATTCTGTTTTTTGTTTGTTTGTTTGTTTGTTTGTTTGTTTCTCCATATGAAGTTGAGAATTTTTATTTCAAGGTCTGTAAAGAATTATATTGGTATTTTTATGGGAATTGCATTGAATTTGTAGATTGATCTTGATTGGATGGCCATTTTTGCAATGTTAATCTACCAATCCATGAGAACGGGAGATCTTTCCATCTTCTGATATATTTTTCAATTTCTTTCTTCAGAGACTTGAAGTTTTTTTTAAACCAGTCTTTCACTTGCTTGGTTAGAGTCACAGCAAGGTACTTTATATTATTAGTGGCTATTGTGAAAGGTGTTGTTTCCCTGATTTCTTTCTCAGCCCTTTTGTCTTTGGTATACAGGGAGGGCTTCTGATTTTTTTTAGTTAATTTTGTATCCAGCCACTTTGCTGAAGGTGTTTATCAGCTGAAGGAGTTCTCTACTTGAATATTTGCTCATATATACTATCATATCATCTGTGAATAGTGAAACATTGACCTCTTTCTTTCTGATCTCCTTTAATTGTCATATTGCTCCAGCTAGGACTTCAAGTACTATGTTGAAGAGATATGGAGAAAAGGGACAGCCTTGCCTTGCCCTTGATTTCAGTTATATTGATTTAAGTTTCTCTCCATTGAGTTTGATGTTGGCTATAGGCTTGATATATATTCTCCTTGCTATGTTTAGGTATGTGCCTCGTTGTACTGATTTCTCCAAGACTTTAACATGAATGGGTGTTGGATTTTTGTCAAATGCTTTTAGGTATTTAAGGAAATGATCATGTGGTTTTTCTCCTTCAGTTTGTTTATTTGGTGGATTACATTGATGGCTTTCAATATATTGTATCACCCTTGTATGCCTGGGGTGAAGCCTACTTGGTCATGCTGTATGATATCTTTTATATGTTCTTGAATTTGGTTTGTAAGTATTTTTTGAGTATTTTTGCATCAATGTTTATAAGAGAGATAGGTCTGAAGTTCTCTTAAAACTTCATGGTTGTGGCATAGAAACAGAAAGGTGGATCAATGGAACCAAATAGAAAGCTCAGAAATAAACCGACACACCTAAGAATACTTGATTCTTGACAAAGAACCCAAAGCCATTCAATGGAAAAAAGACAGCATTTTCACCATATGGTGATGGTCCAACTGGATGTCTACATGCAGAAAAATGAAAATGGATCCATATTTATCACCTGCAAAAAATTAAATTCAAAGTGGATCAAAGACCTCAACATAAAACTAGACACACTAAATCAGTTTGAAGAAAAAGTGTGGAAGAGCCTAGCATTCATTGGCACAGGAAACAACTTTCTGAACAGAATAACAGCAGCACAGGCTCTAAGATCAACAATCTATAAATGGAACCTCATGAAACTGAAAAGCTTCTGTAAAGCAAAAGACACTGTCCTCAGAACATTATGACAGCCTAAAGGTTGGGAAAGGATCTTCACCAACCCTATATCTGACAGAGGGCTGATATCCAGAATATATGAAGAATTAAGTTAAAAAGCAACAAGTCAAGCAATCCAATTAAAAAATGAGTTACAGAGCTAAACAGAGTATTTTCAAATCTGGAATACCGAATGGCAGAGAAACACTTAAAAAATGCTCAACCTCTTTAGTCATCAGGGAAATGCATATCAAAATGACCCTGAGTCTTCACCTTACACCCATCAGAATGGCTAAGATCAAAAAACTCAAGTGACAACACATGCTGGAGAGGATGTAGAGAAAGAGGAAATGTCCTCCATTGCTGGTGGGAATGTCAACTTGTACAACCATTTTGGAAATCAATCTGGTGCTTTCTCAGATAATTAGAAATAGTGCTACCTCAAGATCTGGCTATACCACTCCTAGGCATATATCCAAAAGATGCTCAAGTATACAACAAAGACATTTGCTCAACCATATTCATAGCAGCTTTATTCTTAATAGCCAGAACCTGGAAACAATCCAGATGTCCATCAATGGAGGAAGGAAAACAGAAATTGTGGTACTTTAACACATTGGAATAGTACTCAGCAATTAAAAACAAGGAAACCATGAAATTTGCAGGCAAATGGTGGGAACTAGAAAAGATCATCCTGAGTGAGGTATCCCAGAAGCAAAAAGACACACACAGTATATACTCACTTATAAGTGTGCACTAGACCCATAAGATAGGATAAACATACTAAAATCTGTACACCTAAAGAAGACAATCAAGAACGAGGTCCCTGGATAAGATGATCAATCCTTACTTAGAAAGACAAATGTGATGGACATTGGAAGTAGACGAAAGTAAGTAACAGGACAGGACCCTAGTGCCTCTGGAAGACCCTACCTAGCAGTGTATCAAAGCAGATGCTGAGACTCATAACCAAAACTTGGGCTTAGTGCAGGGAATCATATGAAAGAAGGGAGAGTTAGTATGACCTGGAGAGGACAGGAGCTCTACATGGACCAAATTTATCTGGGCACAGGAGACTTTTCTGAGACTGATTCTCCAACCAAGGTCCATGTATGGATATAACCTAGAACCTCTGCTCAGATGTAGCTCATGGCAGCTCTGTATCCAAGTGGGTACCCTAGGAAGAGTAACAGGGACTGTTTCTGACATGAGCTCAATGGCTGGCTCTTTGACCTTCCCACCCCACCCCCTGAGGGAGGAGCAGCCTTGCTAGGTCACAGAGGAAGACATTGCAGCGAGTTCTGAAGAGACTTGATAAGCTAGGGTCAGATGGAAGTAGAGGAGTATCTCCCCTATCAGTGGACTTAGAGAAGGGCAGGGTGGAGATGAGGGAGGGAGGGTAGGGTTGGGAGGGAATGAGGAAGGGGGCTACAGCTGGGATACAAGTTAATAAACTGTAACTAATATAAAAATAACAGTTATAATTAAAAATAAACTCAAGTGACAACACATGATGGAGAGGATGTGGAGAAATAGGAACCCTCCTACATTGCTGGATGGAATGTAAACTTTTACAACCTTATCCCTATTTTTAAGTGTTCTCTTGTATGTTTTTTTTTTTTTTTTGTCTAAGTTGTTTCTTATGCAGGGGTTGGTAGGTAGGGGTTGTCACAGAAGCCTTCCATGAACCTCTTAACTGTGAGTCTGCAATCCCCAATTCCAAGGTAAATATAGCTGCCTTGCCCTTTAATAGTCTGTTGTAGCATGAACTTTGGACTTCCCCATGGTTTCTGGGACAGCATGGAACTTGGACATACACATGTTCCCCAGCATCAGCAGATGCCACAAAGCTCAGCATGGTCTCTGGTGACCATAAAGAGTACAGACATCCAATTTGTTCCTCTGTTGAAACAGGGACCAGAAACTCCAACATATCCCTCAACATATGTATTGTCCAAAGACATCAATATGGCCTCAGGTGGCTTCAGAAGCCACCACATCAACCTGGCTTCCTGAGGCAACATAGTCCATAGACATCAGCATGGATTGATGTGGGAGCAAAGACTACACATCTGTAAGGCATTCAGTGGCAACAGAGGTCACAGACATCAAACATAGCCTGAAGCTACAGTAAGGCCACATGGCTTTTGAGAGCAGCATAAATCTCAGACATCAACAAGGCTTCACGCAACGAATGGCAAAGACCATGCACATACGAATGATCTATTTTTAAAATATATTTATTTTATGTATACACATGTGTGTATTTGTGAATGAATATATGTGCAGCATGTGTGTTCATGAACCCATGGTGGCCAGATGAGAGTGTTGGAACCATTGTAATTCCAAATACAGGTAGTTTTGATCTGTCATAATAATACTGGGAACCAAACCTTGGTTCTTTGTAAGAGCAGTAAGTAATATTAACCACTGAGCATCTCTTCAACACTTTCTATGTCTCTTTCTTAGAAGTTACTTATCAGATCACTATATTGATATATTCTACTACATAATCAACTTATGAATTCCTATAAAATATTCCACATGAAAGTTGCAGAAGCTGGGCTCTGTGGGGCATGCCTGTAATCCCAGCACTTGGGGAAGTAGAGGCAGGTAGATCTCTGTGAGTTCAATGCCAACCTGGACTACAAAGTAAGTCCAGGGTAGCCAAGGCCATACAATGAAACAGTGTCTCGAAAGAAAGAAAGAAAGAAAGAAAGAAAGAAAGAAAGAAAGAAAGAA
>NW_026596445.1:2516175-2587996 GCF_907164565.1 Psammomys obesus | reverse complement strand
AAAGAAAGAAAGAAAGAAAGAAAGAAAGAAAGAAAGAAAGAAAGAAAAAGAAAGCTACTGGTTAAAGAAAGTTACTGGTATATTTAAAAACAAACAGTTATATAGCTTATTCTTTATGCTGTTGAGATATTTAAAAATAAGTGTTTTTTTTTTTTTATTTTCCTTTGTGGTACTTTAATTTAAGATCATGGCCTTATTCATGTTATACAACTAAGCAATTGTTGATCTACATATCCAATGTGACAATAAGTTATTTTAACTTTTAAAATGATATGTTTCTTCTCTAAAAGCTTCATGATTTTATACAATGTATAATGATAATAGACATCCTCTACTACCACACTTACACTCTCTGTTGATCCATACTACTATCTCCCTCCTTCACGTCCTATTTTTTTTTGTTATTTGTAAGATTGAGTCCAATTACTACTTCCCAGATTCACACAGCTGAGTGACCCTAACCAAGGCACCCTACCAGTTGCTATAATTCCAGTGAAGAGTGACTCTCCCAACCTCAGCAGCAGCCAGCTGCCCAGACCTTCTATCAAGAATGTTACCAGGATTCCCATATCTCATTCCATATTGGAATTTCAATTGAGTTTGATTTTTCAGTTAAACACAGCTGTTGTGAATTGATGTATGCAATTGTGAATTGATGTATGCAATAGCCATGTCTTATTTTCACAGATTTCCTCTCCACCCATAAACTATTATATTCTTTCTGTCCAATATTCCACAAGTGTACCTCAGATTTGGATCACAGGATGTGGATATTGATGACTCTTGAAGATCTGAGCACTCAATTATTTATCCAAATCACCATGAGCATTTATGGGTCTTTATTAACTACTAAACACAGAACAAAGTGGCTTCTCTGATCAAAGTTGAAAGCAGTTTTGATCAACGTATATAAAGAAAAATACTTATACTGTAGCATGATCATATAATCATTTAGCAAATTAGAAAAAAGTAAGTTCTTCTTCAGGCCTATCATTTCCCCAGTCATGAAGTTTTGATCAAGTTTACAATATCAGGCATAAAATTTTTCTCATGTATCAGGTCTCATATAAGATCAGTAGGCAATCAGTTATCAACATAACTTATATATCACTTTTATACCAATGAGCACATCTTCCCAGCAGGTCAATATGGCAAACTGAAGGTCTGAGTACTGAGTAAAATTATATATTTCGTCCCCAGCAGCCTACATTGTACTCTCTGGCACTATGTAAGTCACCCAAGAGGAAGAAAGCTTTCTAATCATTTTGAGATTGGTTTCAGTATATTGCGCATCTAAAGAAAGTAATGCCTTAAGCAACGGGATATTAACATTTAGTTATATTGGGCAACCAAGTTCAAAAGCAATAGCATATATTGTTTTGGGTGTCTTTGGAGCTTCTTTGACTAATAAGTAACTCAAGAGAAGGTGTTAACTTAAAATACTTTTTGAAATTATCATATTATTATATAATTTCCATCTTTCTTTTCACATTCATTTCCACACATCTTTCCTTCATCTCCAAATTAATTCATTGATATATATATATATATATATATGATATCAATATCAATATCAATATATATATATATATATATATTTATGAAATACACAACTAAAAAATTCCCTGGCCATATAATGTTACCTATGTGTGAATAACATAAGGACTACTCAGTATTGGATAACCAACTGGGGTCCTTATCTGGAAAAGACCATTTCTTCTATACCCAGCTTTTTCTTAATTGATTTTTGTCTAGGTTGAAGTTCCATGAGATTTCTATTTTCATTTTATCACATCCACTGATATTATTTTTCTGGTTTTACTTAGCCACCCATATTCATTAAACTCCATGGCAGTAGCCTTTCTAACATTCTAAAAGTTTCAATCTCACAGAAAACTTCTCATTCCTTTGGCTTTTAAAAGCTTTCCACACCCTAAGAGCTTGCTATGATCTCTCAATTTTAGATGTAGGAATATGTTTTAGATACATAAGTTGGGGCTGGGTGCCACGTTATAATTTGTTCTCTTCGTTTTGATGGTTGTGGTTTTCTGCCATGGTCTCTATCTATCGAAATGTGAAGTGTGTTTGATGGGGAGTGAGGACTACATTTATGTTATATTAAAAAGACACCCCTGGATGAAGGAGCATCCTTGCCAAGCCACAGAGGAGGACAATACAGCCAGTTTGGATGAGACCTGATAGGCTAGGGTCAGATGAAAGGGGAAGAGGACCTCCCCTATCTGTGAACTTGGAGAGTGGCATAGGAGGAGTTGAGGCAGGGAGAGTGGTATTGGGAGGGGAAAAAGGAGGGTACTTCAGCTGGGATATAAAGTGAATGAACTAATTAATATAAAAAATAAAAATTCAATAAAAGGACAAATATTTAGATTGATGTTAAGGATTATGCTAGTTTAATTAAGTGTTGTAGGTTCTTCTCCAAAATCCATAACTTCTTTTGTCACATATAGTTGGATAAGTTTCCAGTACCAGACAGGGTATTCCTATTTTTTGGGTTCCCATAAAACAGAAAGTTGTTTGTTATTGCCAAGGTATACTTTCTACTACTGCATATTTGGTGATGTTGTGCCATTTTGTTCATAGGTGTCACTACAAGGTAAGACTACTGGTTGCTTTCCTCCCTTGGAAGCTTGAATGGTATCTTTTGGTGTGTATGGCACACAAAAATACATATAGGCAAAAAAAGAAAAAAAAAACATTCACATGAAATAAAAATAAATGATCATTAAAAATATTTCAAAAGAAAATGAAGTTTAAATTTAACTCTGAAAATTCTCAATTATAAACAATATAATTTAATTACAGTAATCATTGCTTTTTACATATCACATATTAAGTAGTAGAAATTAGTTTATACTTAAAAAAGTTTCAGTCATGACATGGACATTTTATGTGTGTACCATTATTCTTCTTGCATTATTAAATGCATGTATAAGTATAGATGGGTGTACCTTACTTGGTGTTTACTTTATATAGTACCTTAAATGTTTGCAGCATTGACTTTATTCCTAGCATATTTATTCCTAGAAGGTATTAAAATTTAATAAATTCAATTTAGCCAGACATCTGAGCTGAGCTATAAAACTATCATCTTATAACTAGAATATAAGTGTCTGGAGTTAAAATTTGACTAGGTTTCTCCCATGATATCTTTCTAAAAGGAAATTAATAAGGAAAGGTATAAAAAGAAGAAGGAAAAAATAGAAATAAAAAGGTATAATTGCAATTAATTACAATTTTTCAAATTCTATCTCTAAATATTCTTTATTTCTTTAATTTTAATCTCTTATCTCATTTTTTCTTCTTGTTTTATTACTATCCTTTTATTTTTCACTTTTTCTTGATGAAATTCTTTCCTTTCTTTTATTTACACTCCTCAAATATAATGGAAATCGTAGTAGAAGGCAATTAATATAATTACTTTGAATTTTCTACTTTCTACTAGCTGAGATCCTACTTGTAGTTACCCCATGTATTAATGTTGTGTGAACCAGGTTTCTAGACTGCTGTATAGTTTGAGGAGAAAAAGTACTTCAACAAAGAATATGAATGTATTAATACTGTTTGAATTTTTATTTTAAAATTTTATTCATTTATTTGTTTATTTTTGTTATTGCAATTTATTCATTTGTATCCCTGCTGCAGCACTCTATCTAGTCTCCTTCCAGTGACAACCACTCTACCTCTTATCCACCTATGCCCTTTCCCTAGTCCCCTAATAGTGGAGGACCTCCTCCCTCTCTATCTGACCCTAGCCTAACAGTCTCATTAAGGCTGGCTGCATCATCTTCCTCTGTGTCCTGGCAAGGCTGCATCCCCCCAGGGGGAGGTGATCACAGAGCCTACCATTGAGTTCATGTCAGAGTCAGCCCATGTACCCCTTACTAGGGAACCCATTTGGAAACTGAGCATCCTATGGGCACAAGCTCAATCCAAAAACATGTTAAAGATATAATACAACATGACCAAGTGGGCTTCATCTCAGGCATGTGGGGGTGGTTCAAAATATGAAAATCCATAAACGCAATCGACCATATAAACAAAATGAAGGAAAGAAATAACACATGATCATCTTTGTAAATGCCTAAAAAGCATTTGACAAAATTCAGCACCTGTTCATGTTTAAAGTTTCGGAGAGATTAGGGATAGAAGGCACATACCTAAACCTAGTAAAAGCAATATACAGCAAGCTTATAGCCAACATCAAACTAAATGTAGGGAAACTTAAATCAATCACACTGAAATCAGGGACAAGGCAAGGCTTTCTCCTTATCTCTTCAACTTAGTTCTTAAAGTCTTAGCTACAGCAATAAGGAAACTAAAGGAATTCAAAGGGATACATATCAGATAGGAAGAAGTCAAAGTATCACTATTCACACATGATATGATAGTGTACATGAGTATTCCCTAAAATTCTACCAGATAATTTTTATTTTTTAAACTTATTTAAATATCAGTAACACCATGAACATGTTTAATCTCTATAAATAACATTTTGCTTAAAATATATTTTTAAATGAAGTACTTTGGTTTTGCATGACTTGGCAACTTAATCCTCTTAATTGCTGGCAGTTGTATAGCAGATTTATTCCAAACATTTCTATCTAACTATGTTTATCTCTCTTATTGTTATTCATTCATCCTTAAGGAGAGAAATGACAGCAAAGAAAAGATTGTAAGAAAACAAGAGAGAAAATGTATTCTAGTCTTTCTAAATTGCTTTCCAATTCTCTATGTATACATCCTAATTTGTAGTTTGACAGACAGTAATTGAGAAGCTTTGTAAAGACAGGCTTGGAATACTAATAAAGATGCCTATATATCTGACTACAGATATAACTAGCATCATATCATTTATTTATTTTTTTCTTTATATCTAGGTTCTTTCAGAATTTTCTATTTCTTTTTTCTTACAGAAAAGTTAATGATATGGAAATTATCTGGTAGAGTTAATATTCATTGGGAATTATTTTATAGAGTTACTTGCTGCCATAGTGTTAACTCTTGGCTTCATTACATACATTTCTAAAATTAAATTAATAATTTAAAACATAGAGAAAGTTCTATGGTGTTCAAATATAAAAGTGGTGCAACCTTTCTAGATAGGAAATAAAAGCAAGATATGCAGTTATATACATAAACTTATGTTAGCATACAGAAATATCTACAGTAAGGAACCTTACATGAAGTCAAAACACTTTTGAGATCCTGGAGAAAAGTGACAACTACCTATCTATGCACACCTCCATAATTCCTCCAAAGTATTAGTGAATAACATTAAAGAAAAAATAGAATAGTCATGTTTTTAGCATTCCTTGAAGATGGAGACTAAACTTAAATATAACTATAGTAAAAAGGAAAAGTTAGTGATTTCTAGTGAATTATCTTTCACAGTTCTACATTGTGAACATCCTATTACAGGTTTCAATAGTCAAAGGACCTGTTAGATGAACTGAAGAGAAGCAATGTTAGTTAAAGTATGACCTTACTCTAAAACAAAGTTATAGTAAAAGGAATTTCAGAGACATACTACAGGCAATGGACCTAAGGCTATAAATTTTAAGAAATGAAGTCTGCAAAATACATACTCTCCAAGGAGAAAAAGGAAAGAAAGAGAACATAAGTTCAGCTGATCATTTAGTACTTTAAGACAAAAGTACCAAATTAGAAGCTCTAAACTTCCTTTAAAACAGAGAAACAGATAATGTGAAAAAATAAAATCAGGACTATTTTGAGACTGGGCTACCAGAAGAAGGCACAACTAGCTTGTGAATCTTGTACTATATATCAAGGAGGAATCCGACATAAGAAAGGGAATTATAAATTAGTCCTTATACATGATAGGCAAGAGTTAGATGGAAGGGGAGGAGGTCTTACCTTATCAGAGGACTACAGAGGAAGCATAGGGGGAAAAGAGGGAAGGTGGGTGGGACTAGAAAAAGATGAGTGAAGGGGCCACAGCCAGATACAAAGATGAAAAAATTGTAATAAATAAATAAATAGATAGGTAGATAGATATAAAGACAGATAAATATAAATAAATCAGTCCTCACAGCAATATTATAAAAATGTAACAAGAAAATAAGCAATGAAAATGAAATCCAACATGTATAAATTGGAGATATTACTGCCAGGAAAGGAAACATGAAAGACTATCAAATCACATGGTAAGAACTAAATAGGTAGATAAACATAGGAAACATCACTTTTATTAAAAAAAAAATTGAGGGGTGTAGACAGGCTTCTATGTATAGCCTTGGTTATCCTGGACTCTCTTTGTAGATCAGAATGGTCATGAACTCACAGAGATCCACCCACCTCTGCCTCCCCAAATGCTGGTATTACAGGGATGCACCACCTTTTCTGACTTTAATAAGAAATTCTTAAGTAAAAAACAAAATTGTTGGAAAAGATAAGGTAGATAGCTCATTGGATGCTACACATTATGAAAGTTTGAGAATCTGAGTTTGAATTCCCAACATACATATAAAACCAGTGTCATCATACTGTTCTATAATTTCAGCACCCCTACAGCAAGATGGACAGTAGATACAAAGGATTTTAAGAATCTCATAGAAGAGATACCCTAGCATATTCAATGATTTATAACAAGAAACATTTTAGAAAATAGTATGAAAGGCAACAACAAACACATGAGGGTATGCTCTGCCCTCTACAACTGTGTAGGCATTAATACAAATACACATAGTGCATGCAAAAAAATCTTAATTTTTTTAAAAATGTTATCAAAATTAGAACAAAAGCTTGATAAAATTAATGAAATAAAATAGTTTTATCTAAATATAAGAAATAAATTATAAGAGAAAATATTAAGCAGAAAGATTGTAAGAGTCAGAATACTAGCAAGACATCTGCAAAACAACTTTTCTTAGAAATGGATGCATAAATAAGGCTGGAACAGTGAAAAATACCATTGGCCATGTTAACATGCATTGGCGATATTTTTATGGGTTCCAACCCTAGAAAAACAACTACAGGAAACTAATGACTATTTAGAGGAGATTAGCCTCTCCCAGAAATGAAGCTCATTGTTGGTTGTGTAACAGAGTGCTACTCCCTAAAACCAAATACTTATGATATATAGTTTTTAAAACTTTTTAGTAATGTAGCAGGATTCTTCCATAATGATTTCTGCCTTCCCTTTAATTCCTTTATTCATTTTATTTTCTGATTATATAGGTCAAGAAGAACTTAGGAGGCATCCTTTATATTTCACTTCTATGACTATCATAACAAATTAGCCAGTGCATGCATATATATGTGTGTGTTTATGTGTGTAATAAAATAATGATGCTTAAAGATAAAAAGTAATTTAAAAACAAACAATAAATTGACATTAGATTTGTTTAAAACCAATTTTCAAAATTTTATCTCTCTCTCTATATATATATATATACACACACACACACATTTGTGTGCTGTGTTCTAACTGTAATAATAATAATAATAATAATAATAATAATAATAATAATAATAATAGCTAATTATCCACTGGAAAATCCAGAGAAAGGATTTCAGTTATAGCAGTTTTACATAAACAAAGCAAACACATCATCAAAGAAAGGACAAAAGATGTAATAGTAGAACATAAATTAGTTATCAAATGAAAAGTTTCATCAAAGAAATTGAAACCAGGCAAAGCAAAGATAGCAATATATAAAATTTATTTAAGAAATGGAAACTTGCTGTGATATGTATTGTTAAGAGTCAAAGGCATTTGAAAATATTAGCTCAGATATGTAGACTTCAAAACATAAGTTAATGAAGTTATTTAAATTTAATGATGACGAATGTTAAAAGAAATAGTTTTTAAAAAGCAAACAACAAATTGACATTAGATTCCTTAAAATAATAAATGAATTTAAAGGAAACAATAATTTACATCTAAACATAAGCTATTATGCTACTAAGATTATAGAAAATATAGCAATAGTGTGAAAAAATAAATGGGCATTTAGAGAATCTTATTCCTCAGAAACTTTTGCAAAAGTCTACTACAGGAAAAATTCAACCCACTGAAAAGTATAAAATAAAAATCCAGCAGTTTCAACAGATAGCAGAAATATGTTCAGATGTTATATTATAGGATTTCTAAAGGATCCCCAGACTTAATATCTGTGTATTACTCTTGTTTCTGTAATTGTACTATCCTTATGCAAAATGATAACTTTTTGGGTCCGGGGAGGTGGTTCAGAGGTTTAAAAGAACACAGTGTTCTTTCAGAAGACCATATTTAATTTTTTAGTATCCATTTCAGAATGGTTCACAAATTCCTATACCTCTAGCTCCAATGACTTTGGTTGCTCTTTGCTGGACTTCAGCAGAACCTGAAAAGATGTGCATACAGAGACACACATACATGTATAGAAATAAATATAACTAAAATATTTAAAACAAAAAGAAAAAAAAATCATAATTTAAGCTTCTGTTGATGCAATACTGTGATCAAAACTACTCAGGATACTGAGAGAAAAAACTCACAAATTTAATGGTATCCTAGACCACTTGTTGAAAGTTTATTATAAACCAAATGTAACAAGAATAATGGAGAAATAGTTCAACAATAGAGCACTTGCCTAAAATTTCTGGACCCTTAAGTTCAAAACTTAAACACCCATATCCTCAAAAAGCTTTAGGAAAATAGAAAAATATGTGGAATTTCTCTGTGATATTTTTGAGACTTCTCTGTGAGTCTAAAATTATTTCAAAAACAAAAACATAAAAAGTGTAGAGCTCCAATATGACAATGACCAGGACACAGCATTTCTAAAGAGCAGAAGATCCAAAACTCTCAAACTGGAGAGTGGATGGGCTACTGAAGCCAGAGCATTGGCTTTGAGGCTTCCTAGGTTAAAGGGGACAACCTGTGAGCTGGGACAGACTGGATTCACCCTCACCTCCAGCCACACATGGACATCTCAGGGGTCTTGAGGGTGGTGAACTATTGACCCCTTGCACTCTCACACTCTCAGCTGCACCTTCCCTTGCTCAGTTTGCCCCTGCAGCACAGCAGGAGCAGGGAGTGAATAACCCCAGGTATGGGGTGCCTCCTTACTCCAGTGATCAAACAGGGAACCCAAATCTCAGAGTAGAAAACTGTGGGCTCTCTGAGCTTACCCCATAAGCCTGCTAGTGAGACCACAGTTCCTCAGCACTTTTCATACCTACCTGGGAGTGAGTACACTCTGGCACTCTGCACTTCCCACATAGGTCTTGGAGTGAGTGCTTCTTCAACAGAGTAAATACAGAGCCACAGATCTGGGTCCAGCTATACAAGCAGCCAAGTACTGGATCCTTTCTACCTACACCTTTCCCCCTCTGTGGGCAACATAAGGATCTCTGGGACAGCTTTCTCAATGTTGAAACCCCTGTTCAGTGGGTCTCCAAGT
This sequence comes from Psammomys obesus, assembly GCF_907164565.1. Taxonomy (NCBI): domain Eukaryota; kingdom Metazoa; phylum Chordata; class Mammalia; order Rodentia; family Muridae; genus Psammomys; species Psammomys obesus. The sequence continues at coordinate 2,578,568 of NW_026596445.1, read as the reverse complement.
TAGAGTCTAGACAAACAATTCCTAGAACCAAGATGGTACAGTTCAGGCAGATCTGAGCAATTGGAGATCAATACTTCCACAGCATCGTGGGCCTCTGAGACATTCAGGGGAACTGCACATACTTAGTGCCCCTGCTAAACTCACCAGCACCCCCACCTGCTCTTAAGCTCCTGCCTTACCCTTCACCCGCCCAGGAAAACAAATGCACACTCCCGCACTTGCACACTTATGCCTTAGACCTTCTTCCCTTAGCTGCATCTGAAACACCAACTCCCACTCTCAAACTGGTGTACCTTTCTCATTTTCCTGAAGAACACTCCAGACTCCATATGGACACAGTCTTCAGTACAGGCCCCAGGGTCAAACAGCAGAGGCCATCACCTGGTTAGAAGCAGGTGTAAGAACACGTCCAACAAAAATCAAGACATCATGGCTTCACCAGCAATCCCAGAAATCAATGGATTTATTTTAATTTTAACTTTTAATATTGATGATAGTTCATTCCCTTTGTATCTCAGCTGTAGCTCCCTCCCTTATTCCCTCCCAATGCTATCCTGCCTCATTCAACTCCTCCCATGCCTCTCTCCAAGTCCACTGATAGGAGGGAATCATCTGACCCTGGCCTATCAAGTCTCATCAGGACTGGATGCATTGTCTTCCTCTGTAGCCTGGCAAGGCTGCTCCTCCCTCAGGCAGAAGTGATGAAAGAGCCAGCCACTGAGTTCATGACACCTACAGTCCCTGTTCCCATTAATAGGGAACCCACTTGGATACTGAGCTGCCATCGGCTACTTCTGAGCAGTGGTCCTAGGTTATATTCATGAATGGTCCTTGGTTGGAGTATCAGTCTCAAAAAAGACTACTGGGCACAGGTTTTTGAGATCTGTTGCTAGCCTTGTAGGGCTCCTGTCATCTTCAGGGCTTTCTGTCTCCCCTCTTCATTCATATGGCCACTTGCACTCTGCCCAAAGTTTGGTCATGAGTATCAGCATCTGCTTTGATACACTGCTGGGTAGAGTCTTTCAGAGGCCCTTTCATAGGCTCCTGTCCTGTTTCCTGTTTTCTGCTTCTTCCAGTTTCCATCCTGCTTTTCTCTCTGAGTGAGGATTGATCATCTTATCCAGGGTCCTCCTTTATTATGTTTATCATATATTATAAGACTATATGATCTTTCCATTTTCTGATATCTTCTTCAATTTCTTTCTTCAGAGACTTAAAGTTTTTTTTCAAACAGGTCTTTCACTTGCTTGGTTAGAGTCACAGCAAGGTATTTCATGATACTGGTGGCTAATGTGAAGGGTGTTGTTTCCCTAATTTTTTTTCCTCTGCAATTTTGTCTTTAGTATAAAGGAAGGCTACTGATTCTATTTATTTATTTATTTATCTATCTATCTATCTATCTATCTATCTATCTATCTATCTATCTATCTATTTATTTATTTATTTTTTACTTAGTTTGTATCCAGCCACATTGCTGAAGGGGTTTATCAGCTGAAGAAATTTTCTGGTTAAATTTTTGGGGTCGCTCATGTATACCCTCATATCATATGCAAATAGTGATACTTAGATTTCTCCCTTTCCAATTTGTATCCACTTGGTCTCCTTTAGTTGTCTTCTTGCTCCAGCTAGGATCTCAAGAACTATGTCGAAAAGATATGGACAGAGTGGGAAGGTTTGCCTTGTCCCAGATTTTAGTGGGATTGATTTGAGTTTCTCTCCATTGAATTTGATGTTGGCTATAGGCTTGCTGTATATTGCCTTTACTATGTTTAGGTAAGTGCCTTGTTTCCCTGATCTCTCCAGTACTTTAAACATAAATGGATGTTGGATTTTGTCATATGCATTTTTGGTATCTAAAGAGATGATCATGTTATTTTTTTTAATCAGTTTGTTTAACTGGTAGATTAATTCATGGATTTCTGTATATTGAACCACCCCATCATGACTGGGAAGAAGCCAACCTGGTAATGGTGGATGATATCTTTTATGTGTTCTTGGATTCGGTTTGCAAATATTTTATTGAGTATTTTTGTATTAATGTTTATAAGTGAGATAGGTCTGAAATTCTCTTTTTTGTTGTTGTCGGTTCTTTGTGTTGTTTAGATATCAAGGGGGACTGGGACTCCATAAAATGAGTTTGGTAATGTTCCTTCTGTTTCTATTTTGTGGAAAAGTTTGAAGAGAATTTGAGTTAGCACTTCTTTGAAGGTCTGGTAGAATTCTGCACTGAAACCATCTGATCCTGGGCTTTTTTTGGAAGGGAGATTTTTGATAAATGCTTCTATTTCCTTGGGGGATATAAGACTTTTCAATCTATTTCTCTGATCTTGATTTTATTTTTGTAAATGTAATATATCAAGAAAATTGTCCATTTCCTTTACATTTTCAAAGTTTGTGACTTGTAGGCTTTAGTAGTAAGACCTAATGATTGGATTTCCTCAGAATCTGTTTTTATGTCCCCCCTTTCATTTTTAATTTTGTTAATTTGGATATTGTCTCTTTGCCTTTTAGTTAGTTTGGCTAAGTGTGTGTTTATCTTGTTGATTTTATCAAAGAATCAGTTCTTGGTTTCATTGATCCTTGGAATTGTTTTATTTGTTTCTAATCTATTGAATTCAGATGTGAGTTTGATTATTCCCAGCTGTCTACTCTTCTTGGGTGTGTCTGCTTCTTTTTTCTCTAGGGCTTTAAGTTGAGCCCATTATGTTGCTTGCATGAGATGTTTCAAATTTCTTCTTGAAGGCACTTAGTGCTATGAACTTTCATCCTAACACTGCTTTTATTCTGTCCCATAAGTTGGGGTATGTTGAACCTTCATTTTCATTGTATTCCTGGAAGTCTTTAATTTCTTTATTTCTTCCCTGATCCAGCTGTCTTTGGGTAGTGGGTTGTTAAGTTTCTATATGTGTGTAGGCTTTTTGCTATTTCTCTTATTGTTGCGGTCTAGCTTTAGTCCATGGTGATAAGGTAGGACACAAGGGATTATTTCCATCTTCTCTTATCTGTGGAGGCTTGCTTTGTGACCAACTCTATAGTCTGTTTTTGAGATGTTCCATGAGGTGCTCAAAAGAAGATACAGAAAGGCAAATAGGATGGACATCAGAAAAAGGAGAAAAAAGGGAACAAATCAGGAGCCTGACACAGAAGGCCTCTGAAAGGCTCTGCCCTGCAGACTATCAATACAGATGCTGACACTTATGGGAAACCTTTAGGCATAGTGCAGGGAATCTTAAGAAAGAAGTGGGAAACAGCAAGATCTGGAGAGGACAGGAACTCTACAAAGAGAGCAACAGAACCAAAAAATCTGAGCACAGGTGTCTTTCCTGAGACTGATACTCCAACCAAGGACTATGCATGGAGATAACCTAAGACACCTGCACAGATGTAGCCCATGGCAGTTCAGTATCCAAATAGGTTCCATTGTAATAGGAACAGGGACTGTCTCTGACATGAACTGATTGGCATGCTCTTTAATTACCTCCCCCTAAGGGGGAAGCAGCATTACCAGGCCACAGAAGAAGACACTGCAGCCACTCCTGATGAGAACTAATTGACTAGGATCAGAAGGAAGGAAAAGAAGTCCTCCCCTATCAGTGGACTTGGGGAGGGGCATGCATGCAGAGGGTGGAGGAAGGAAGTGATTGGGACAGGAGGAGGGAGGGAACCACATGGGGAATACAAAGTGAATAAAGTGTAATCAATAAAGACTTTTTTAAAAAAATTGTGTAAACATTTGTTGGTTCCATTTGATTTACGATCTCTGTATGTGCCATTATTTCCCTTTTTAGCTTCTATCTAGATGATTTGTCCTTTGGTGATAGTGGAGTGTTGATGTCTCCCACTATTAAGATGTTGGGTAAGCTTTAATAATGTTTTATTAACAAATATAGGTGCTCTTGTATTTGGGGCATAGATGTTCAGAATTGTGATGGTCTCCTGGTGGATTTTTCCTTTAATTTGAAAAAGTGCCCCTCCTTATCTTTTTCATTTAATTTTGGTTGAAAGTCTATTTTATTATATATTAGAATAGCTACCCCAGCTTGTTTCTGGGTCCGTTTGCTCGAAAAACATTTTTCCATCCCTTTACTCTGAGGTAGTGTTTATCTTTGTTGCAGAGGTGAGTTTCTTGGATGTAGCAGAATGTTGATTACTGTTTCAGCAAACATTCTATTAGCCTGGTCTTTTTATTGGAGAGTTGAGTCCATTAATGTTGATAGATAATAGTGATCAATGAATGTTAGTTTATTATTATTATTATTATTATTATTATTATGGAGTTGGTAGTGTTACTTTGCTTCGTTGCTTGTATTTTTTTTTTAACTTTTTGTTATGAAGTAATCTATATCCTGTTTTTTGGGGGGTGTAGTTGTTATTGTTGGATTGGATTTTTCCTTCTTGTATCTTCTGTAGGTATGGGTTGCTCTGTAGATATTGTTAATTTTAGTTTTGTCATGGAATAATTTGTTTCTCCATCTATGTTGATTAAAGCTTTGCTGTGTTGGCATCTGTGGTCCTTTAATGTCTGCATGATTTCTGCCCAGGCCCTTCTACCTTTCATAATTTCTGTTGAAAATTCTGGTATGATTGTGATAGGTCTACCTTTATATGTTAGTTGGCCTTTTTCCCTTGCTGCTTTTCAAAGCATTTTCTTTGTTCTATAGATTTAGTGTTTGACTATGATTTGACATGAGGAGTTTCTTTTCTGGTGTAGTCTATTTGATTTTCTATAGGCCTCTGGTATGTTTATGGACATCTCTTTCTTTAAGTTGGGAAATTTTTTCTTCAGTGTTTTTCTTGAAAATATTTTCTTGACCATGGAACCTGGAATATTCTTTTTCATCTATTCCTATTATTCTTAGATTTCATCTTTTCATGGAGTCTTTGATTTTTTTGGATGTTTTGTTTTGGAAATTTTCAGATTTTACTTTTTCTTTGAGAGATTTATCAATTCCTGTGATTGTATTTTTAGTCTCTGGGATTCTCTCTTTCATCTCTTAAGTTCTCCAGCTCCAGTGTTTTCTCTGTTTGTGTTTTCTTTATATATTCTAATTCTGTTTTCATGTCTTGTACCATTTCCTTCAACTGTTTGAATGTGGATTCTTATCTTCCTATGATGGCCTCTATTTTTTTGTTTGTTTCCTTTCTATATGTCACTAATTGTGTCTCTACTTTTGCCTCTATATGCTTGGCTGTATTTGCCTGTATTTCTTTGAGAACTTTGTTCATTTCCACTTTATTTGCCTCCATTTGTGTGGCTATTTCTTCGAGAGATTTGTTTGTTTTTCATCTTTATGTGCCTTTAATAACTGGATAAGCATAGCTTTAAAATCATTTTCATGTGTTTCCAATGAGTATTAGTATCCATTGATTTTGGGGGTTAATAGTGAAGGCATAATATATTGATTTTTGTTGGATGTGTTCTTACACAGACCTCTGGACATCTGTTTATCTGTAACCATCACTGTTTGTTCCTGGATTCTGTATTTCAGCCTGGGTCTGTCTTTCTCTGGTTTCTGGAGTATTCTTCAGGAAGATGAGAGACGTCCACTGGTTTGAGCGTGTGTTGGTGTTTCAGCTGAACCTAAGGGATGAAGATCCATATATGTGGATGAACAAATGTGGACAAACATGTGTGTGGGAGGAAGTGTGCCTTGATGGACAGGGTTCTAGAGAGTTTAGATGCCTAGAATGTAGGGCAGGGGGTAGGAACAGGCACAGGAGTGGGCATGGGCACTAATGTTGTTCCAGGGCTCAATGCACATGCACAGATTCCCTGAATACATCAGTGGCCTACAGGCCTGTCATACTGCCCTTCTGATGTTCAGATAAGTCTGTTCTGGACACAGAACAGAGGCTTTAATGTTGAGAACGCTGTCTCATGAATCACTATGTTGCCCAGAGTGGGGCTGTGGGTGGGAGGGATCGGATGTCTGGCTGCTAGCATAGACAGTCCCTGGATCTGGGGTTCTGCTTGTACACAGTTGAAGGCAAATTCATTCTCTAGCAGATCTAATTGGAAAACACAGTGTTTTTCTCTCTTTTCTACTCTCAGTTTGGGGCCTGCCAGCTCAAATGAGAGTGTAGGAGCTCGTTCACCTCAGTAGAGCTACAACTGAAGAACTTGGATGTTGGTATAGCAGTCAACTGGGAGTCCAGCCACAGAAGCAGAACAGATGCCTTGTCAGGGGGTCTCTGGTACAGATGCCTTCTCAGGGGGCCCTGCGGAGCCCATAGAGTTGTCAGCAGATGTGGGTAGCCCATACAGCAGGCAGCCAGCTACTAAAGATCTGGGATGCCTGGCTTTTCTTCCAATGTGGCCTGGCAAGGCTGCACCCCCTAGCAGGGGATGATCAAGGAGCTAGCCACTGAACTCATGTCAGAGAAAGCTCCTGTTCCCCTTACTAGGGAACCAACTTGAACAAGGAGCTGCCATGGGCTACATCTGTGCATGCATTCTAGGTTATCTCCATGAAAGGTCTTTGGTTAGAGTATCAGTTTCAAAAAAGACATGTGCTACCAGATATTTTGGTTCTGTTGCTCTCCTTATACAGCTTCTGTGCCCCCCCTCACCCCAGGTCTTTCTATCTCCCCCTTCTTTCATAAGATTCCCTACACACTGCCCAGAATTTGGCTATGATTCTCAGCATCTGCTGTAATACCCTGCAGGATAGAGTCTTTCAGAGGCCCTCTGTGGTAGGCTCCTGTCCTGTTCCTTCTTTTCTCCATCTTATGGGGTCTATCCTGTTTGACTTTCTGAATGAAGATTGAGCATCTTACCCACGGTCCTCCTTCTTGTTTAGCTTCCTTTGGTGTACAGATTTTAATATGATTATTCTATAATATATGTCTAATATCCACTTTTAAATGAGTATATACCATATGTGTCTTTCTTCTTCTTAGAGACCTCACTCAGGATGATCTTTTCTAGATCTCACCATTTGCCTGCAAATTTCATGATTTCCTTGTTTTTAATTGCTGAGTAGTATTTCATTGTATAAATATACCACAATTTCTGTATCCATTACTCTTTTGAGGGGCATCCAGGTCGTTTCCAGATTCTGCTTATTACAAATAAACCTGCTATGAAGATGGCTGAGCAAATGCCCTTGTTGTATACTTGAGAATATTTTGGATATATGCCTAGGAGTGGTATAGTTGGATCTTCATGTAGTACTATTCCTAAATATCTGAGAAACAACTAGATTGATTTTCTCAATGTTTGTAAAAGTTTACGTTTCCACTAGCAATTGAGGAGGGTTCCCCTTTCTCCACATCCTCTCCAACATGTGTTGTCACTTGTGTTTTTGATCTTACCCATGCTCATGTGTATAAAGTGAAATCTCAAGGTTGTTTTGATTTGTATTTCCCTGATAGTTACAGACACTGAACATTTCTTTAAGTTTTTCTCTGCCTTTCAGTATTCCTCTCTTGATAATTCTCTGTTTAGCACTGTATCCCATTTTTTAATTGGATTGTTTTGTTGCTCTTTAACTTTTTGAATTCTTTATATATTTTGAATATTATCCCTCTATCAGATATAGGTTTGTTGAATATCCTTTCCAAGGCTGTATGCTGTCACTCCGTTGTGATAACCATTTCTTTTGCTTTGTAGAAGCTCTTCAGTTTCACAAGGTCCCATTTTTTTGATTGTTGAGCTTAGAGTTTGTTTTGTTGGTTTTCTGATCAAGAAGTTGTTTCCTGTTCCAATACATTCAATGTTCTTCCCCAATTTTTTTTTTTTTCGATCAAGTTTAGTGTGTCTGGTTTTATATTAAGGTCTTTGATTCACTTGGACTTTAGTTTTGTGCAGGGGGGTAAGAATGGATTTATTTGCATTTTTCTACATGTAGATTTCTAGGTAGGCCAACAGCATTTGTTGAAGATGTTATTTTTTTTTCCATTTATGGTTTTGGCATCTTTGTCAAAAATCAAGTGTCCATGAGTTTGAGGGTTTATTTCTGGGGCTTCTATTTGATTCCAATGATCCACCAATTTGTTTCTATGCAAACACCATGTGGTTTTTGTTACTGTAACTCAATAGTACAGTTTGAGATCAAGGGTTCAGATTCCTCCAAAAGATCTTTTATTGAGGGGATTGTTTTTTGCTTTATGGTTTCTTGTCATTCCATATGAAGTTGAGAATTTTCTTTCTACATTTTAAAGAATTGTGTTGGTAATTTGACGGGAATTGTAGGTTGTTTTTGGTACAATGACCATTTTTAATATGTTAATCCTGCCAAACCATGAGCATGGGAGATCTTTCCATCTTCTGATATCTTCTTCAATTTCTTTTTTCAGAGACATGAGCTTTTTTTCATACAAGTCTTTGACCTGATTGGTTGAGTTACACCAAAGTACTTTATGTCCTTGTGGCTATTGTGAAGGGTATTTTTTTCTTAATTTCTTTCTCATCCATTTTGTCTTTTGTATATAGAACGGCTACTGTATTATTTTTTTGAGTTAATTGTGTATCCAGCCACTTCGCTGAAGGTGTTTATTAGATGTAGATGATAGAAATTTTGGGGTCACTCATGTATACTATCATAGCATCTGCAAATAGTGACACTGTGGCTTCTTCATTTCCAATTTGAATCCCCTTGATTTCCTTTGTCTTATTGCTCCAGAAAGGACCTCAAGAACTATGTTGAAGAGTTACAGAGAGTGGATAACCTTGTCTTTTCCCTGAACTCAGTGAGACTTATTTTAGTTTCTCTCTGTTTAGTTTGATGTTGGCTCTAGGTTTGCTGTACATTACTTTTATTGCTTAAGGAAGTGCCTTGTATCCCTGATCTCTCCAGCCCTTTTAACATAAATGAGTGTTGGATTTTATCAAAAATTATTTTGAGCATATAAGGATTATCGTGTATATTTTTTTTTCTTTCAGTTTGATGATATGATGGATAATGTTGATTTTTTTTTCATATATTTAACCACCCCTGCATGCTTGTGATGAAGCATACTTGTCAGAGGGAATTATATTTTAGATGTGTTCTTGGATTCTCTTTGTGAATACTTTATTGAGTATTTTTATATCAGTGTTTATAAGGAAAATGGGTCTTAAATTCTTTTTCTTGGTTGGGTCTTTGTGTGGTTTGGGTACCAGTGTGATTACGGTCTCAAAAAAAGAGTTTGTCAATATTTCTTTTCTTTCTTTTTAATTTTATTTTTATATTAATTACTGTTTATTCACTTTTTATACCAGCTGTAGCCCTATCCCTCCTCCCCTCCCAATCCCATTCTCCCTTCTTCATCTCCTCCTATGCCCCTCTCCAAGTCCATGGATAGGGTAGGTCCTCCTCTTTTTCCATCTGACCCTAGTTTATCCAGTCTCATCCTAACTGGCTGCATTGTCCTCCTCTGTGGCCTGGCAAGGCTACTCCCCCATCCAGGGGTGCCAGGTCGAAGAGCTAGCCACTGAGCAGATGTCAGAGCCAGGCCCTGTTCCAATTACTAGGGTACCAACTTGGATACAGAGCTGCCATGGGCTACATCTGAGCAGATTTCTAGGTTATCACCATGAATGCTCCTTGGTTCGAGTATCTGTCTCAGAAAAGACCCCTGTGCCCAGATGTTTCGGTTCTGCTGCTATCCTTGTGGAGCTCCTGTCCTCTCCAGGTCTTATTCTCTCCTCCTTCTTTCCTAAGATTCCTTGCACTCTGCCCAAAGTTTGTTTATGAATCTCATTATCTGCTTCTTTTCAATTCTGGTCAGATTCTTTCAGAGGCCCTCCATGGAAGGCTCCTGTTCTGTTTCTTGTTTTCTCCTTCTTCCAATGTCCATCCCTTTTGCCTTTCTGAGTGAGGAATGATGATCATACCTAGGGTCCTCCTTCTAGCTCCTCTTCTTTAGGTATTCAGATTTTTGTAGGTTTATTCTATATTATATGTCTAGCATCCACTTATAAGTTTGTATATAACATGTGTGTCTTTCTGTTTCTGGGATAAGACACTCAGGATGATCTTTTCTAGATCCCATCATTTGCCTGCAAATTTTATGATTTCCTTGTTTTTTTAATTGCTGAGTAGTATTACATTGTGTTAAAATATCACAATTTCTGTATCCATTCCCCCTTTAAGGGACATCTGGGTGGTTGCCAGGTTTTGGCAATTAAGAATAAAGCTGCTACAAAAATGGTTCAACACATGTCCTTGTAGTGTACTATTACATTGCTACTATAAGTTCCCTCCAATTTCTTTATGGAAGCACCTATTGCTACGAGCTTTCCTCTTAACACTGCATTCATTATGTCCCTTAAGTTTGGGTATGGTGTGTCTTCATTTTCATTGATTTTTTGGGATTATTTATTTATTTATTTTTATTATTTCATCCTGACACAGTGGTCATTGATTAGGGAATGGTTCAGTTTTCAAGACTGTGTAGGTTATTTTTTTGGTCATTTCTATTTTTGTTGAATCCAGCTTTAACCTAACCCATGGTTATGTTATAAGATAAAATGGATTAATTCCGTTTTCCTTTATTGCTTGAGGCTTGCTTTGTAAACAGTTTTGGAGAAGGTTTCATGAGGTGCTGAGAAGACTCTTTTTTTCCATTGTCTTTGGGTGAAAAGTTCTCTAGATATCTATCAGGTTCATTTGGGTTATGTCCCAAAAACATGATGGTGTCATTGTACTACTTTACATTCAAAATAGGGCATCAGAAATCTATAGTACAATAAATTACACAGGCAATATTTTTGATAAAGAAATCAAAATAGCTGTTTTAACAGAACCTGATGAGCTTTCATTAAACAAAATGAAAAAAATGCCCCATTTATTAGCATAGAAATATTTTAAAGAGGTGGATGTTATAAAAAAATACTGATAGAAATTCTTATAATGAGAATTAAAAAATTAAAATCATAGAATATATCAATATCAGGGTATAGTAAACATACAGAAAATAATATTATACTATTTATTATTCCCCATGCTACAACAAAATAACTGGCAAAAGCAACATTAGGGAGAAAATATTTATTTTGGCTTATAGTTTTAAGGGAAGTGCATCATAGTAGGGAATGGTGGTGATATCACATGTACTGTGATTATATATAAAGAGATGAAATGCTGATACTCAGCTTGCTTTCTGTTTGTGTATGTAGTTTGGGAACCCACAGACATTTAGGGTTAGTCATTTCATCTCAATCTATTGTAGATAGTTCTTCAACAGTGTGTCCAGTAGCTTGTTTCCTAGGGGATTTTAGATAAACTTACATTGGTAAGCCTTCTGCTTATAAGAAATTGACCCTTGGTTTAATACTATAGTCATCTAGAATGGTTAACAGTTATTGTAAAATCGGTATTAGGTTTTTGTTTTGTGGCAGACCTGAAAAAGTATGCAATCAAACACATATTTCCTAGATGCTGATGTTAGATATCTAAGTCAGAATAACTAACAAAATCTACAGCAATTTCTAATTATATAAATCTCCTAGGTACACCATTAGTAAAGAAAGAAATGAAAAATCTAAACTGGAGGAAGACATCCTCAGGTAAATAAATTTTTGAAATTATATTTATTATGAGTCAGAGACTTTAGCAGGTATACATGCTTGATACATAAATATGGTGGTTTGTGTTTTAATGCTCACAGCACATGTAAAGATGGTAGGACAGATCCAACTCCACAAAGTTGTTCTCTAACCCCCACGTGAGTGCCTCCTGTCTTTCTCTCTTTCACACACACACACACACACACACACACACACACACACACACACCAACACCTGCAGACAATACAGACACATTCATACATTCCATAAAATTAAAACTTAAAAAATAAAAGAAATTGAAACAATTTTTCTTATATGCTTTCCATTTGATGGCGCACATACAATGATGTTTTAAAAGTATTGAGAGTTGTTATTATAAAAAAAAAAAGAAAAACCCAATCATTCAATTTTGTCAATAAAGACTAGGGAGCCAGATGCAACAGTGAAATCCTCCTAGCTCAGATTGGTAGAAAAAGCACCCAGCTGACCATCCTGCTCAACTCACATCCCAGAAGAAATAAGCTCTTTCACTTCCATGCTCTATTAAATACTCTTCAACTTAACATCCCTGCTTTTTACTTCTATCAGTCTATCAGTCCTCTGTACTTCCTTTCACTCTCTAAAATTTTTTCCCATGCTCACTTCCTAGCAATCTGTTTCTTGCTCTGCTTCTTGACCTATGGTTACCTTTATTTAATACTGTTTACAGGAAGCTCTTGGGATAAAGGTGAGTGCTAAGGTTGAACAACACTATAAGTAAATGTTTACAGTAAAAAAAAAAAAAGAAGCTCTAGGATCAAAAACTGAGCCATACCACAATTAGAAACAGGTTTTAACAGATTGCAATCTTGAGTTCCACAAGAGGACCAAATATCCTATAACAGGAGTTTAAGTCAATTATAATATTATTAAAGTCTTTGGAATATATTTACATGAATGATCTTGGTGCTATGTATTTCTGGCAATAAGTTTTGCTATGCAGGTTCTAACTAGTAAAAACAAAGACTATTTTTGTGTTTGAAAGGTGTAGCTAATATTTAAAATAGTTTCACTTGAGAAAGATCATTTGGTTGCTTTACATTGTCTTTCACACATAATTGATGGTTTGTCAATGTTGTATTGACTAGAAAAAGTGTGCCTTGTGTCTAAAAGAAAAGAAGAATTTTGAATATATTCTATACATATTAAAAATACAAGTATTGAAAATAAGTAGAGCAATTACTTTCTTTTTATCTCAGCTCTCACAGAGAAAAAAGGGAAAATTATCAATAATTATCAATTTCTAAATTAGCGTATACTTTTAAGAATATATAGCGTATGCTAATAAGAATTTCTGGCACTATTTCATGTTTAATTATGATTACTTTGCTTATAGGTGCATAGGGAAATCTGCTTTATATATTTAGAAGCCATTTAAATCTCAAGAGTTCAGGATTTCATTTTAAATAGAAAATGTTCTTATTGTGAGCTGTATTTATTTTAAGTACAATCTCTAACAAAATGTTTTTTTCCCTTTCCTACATATTTTCTGTTTAAAATTTATTTATTTTATATTAGTTGCAGTTTATTCATTTTGTTTTCCAGCTATAACCCTCCCCCATCCTCTCCCAAGACATTCCTTCACCCCTATCCTCTTCCCATGGCCTTTTTCCTAGTAGACTGGTAGGGGAGGTCCTTCTTCCCTTCCATCTGACCATAGCCTATCAGGTCTTATAAGAACTGGTTGCAATGCCTTTTTCTGTGGCCTGGCAAGGCTGCTTCCCCATGAGGGAAAGCTGATCAAAAAGCCAGGCACTGAGATCATATCAGAGACAGTCCCTATTCCCATTATTATGGAATCTATATGGAGACTGAGCTGCCATGGGCTACATCTGTAAAGGGGTTCTAGTTTATCTCCATACATGGTCTTGATTGGAGTATCACTCTCAGGAAAGACTCCTGTGCCCAGATATTTTGGTTCTGTTGCTTTCTTTATGGAGCTCCTGCCCCCTCTAGGTCTTTCAATCCCTCCCTTTACTTCGTAAGATTCCCTGCAGTCTGCCCAAAGCTTGGCTATCAGTCTCATCATCTGCTTTGATACCCTGCTGGGTAGATTATTTGACAGGCCCTATGTGGTAGGTGAGAGGTTCAAAAACAGAGTTAATTACTGGGACTGTGACAAAATCACAGTCCTTCCAGAGCAGAGGTCCAGCAGCAGTCCCCCACCCAGCCCAGATTAACCTGAGGATGTGACTAGGGTCACATAGCCCCTAAGAAAGCCCATGGAATGTGTTAACTCCCCATCCCCCTTGCTACAGCCTAACCTGCACATAATAGGGCAGTACTGGGGGGTCAGATGTCCCCCAGGTAGCCAGACCTGACCATTTGTAGTTTTGGCGCCTAAAAACAAACCAATCATTTTAAAGCTCAGCTCCCCTAGAGACCCTTTCACCCAATCTTGTAACACCAAGACCTGCACTTCCCTGCTTGCATTTTGTCCCCTTAATAACCACTCCTGATGAGATCTGATAGACTAAGATCAGAAGGAAGGAGAGGAGGACCTCCCCTATCAGTGGACTTGGGGAGGGGCTTGTGTGAAGAAGAGGGAGGGAGCATAGGATCAGGAGGGGAGGAGGGAGGAAGGGGCTTATGGGGGGATACAAAGTGAATAAAGTGTAATTAATAAAAAAAAATAAATATTAAAATTGGTTAAAAAAAAAACCTATCCCACAGAAGTTGGGGGTCGCTTGCCCCTTTGTTCTTGTAAAGAGCAGCCACCCAGCTAGAGTTTGTAATAAAAGACCCTCCTGTGTTCTACATAGGACTCAAAGCCTATAGGTCATTGGGGACTTGTGATCTGGGTATTTCAGTAACCCCCTGTCCTGTTCCCTATCTCTCACTCTTCTGATGTCAAACCTGTTTGCCTTTCTGAGTGAGTACTGATCATCTTACTCAGGGTCCTCCTTCTTGCTTAGTTTCTTTAGGTGTACAGATTTTAGTATGTTTATCCTATATTATATGTCTAATATCCACTTATAAGTGAGTATATACCAAGTATGTCTTTCTGCTTCTGGGATACCTCACTCAGAATGATCTTTTCTAGTTCCCACCATTTGCCTGCACCTTTCATGATTTCCTTGTTTTTAATTGCTGAGTAGTATTCCATTATGTAAATGTACCACAATTTCTGTATCCATTCCTCAGTAGAGACATCTAGGCTGTTTCCAGATTCTAGCTATTATGAATAGAGCTGTTACGAACATGGTTGAGCAAATGTCCTTGTATACTTGAGTATATTTTGGATATATGCCTAGGAGTGGTATAACTGGATCATAAGGTAGCACTCTTCTTAATTGTCTGAGAAAGCGCCTGATTGATTTCTAAACTGGTTGTATAAGTTTACATTCCCACTAGCCATGGAGGAGGGTTCCTGTTTCTCCACATTCTCTCTAGCACATATTGTCACTTGAGATTTTGATCTTAGCCGTTCTGATAGGTATAAGGTGAAATCTTGGGGTTGTTTTTTTTTTCTTTTAATTTTTATTAATTACACTTTATTTACTTTGTATCCCCCTGTAGTTTTCTCCCTCCTCCCCTCCCAATCCCTCCCTTTCTCCAACTTCTCTATGAATGCCCCTCCACAAGTCCAATGGTTGGGGAGGTCTTCTTTTCCTTCTTCCTGATCCTAGTCTGTTAGGTCTCATCAGGAGTGGCGGCACTGTCTTATTCTGTGGCCTGGTAAGGCTGCTCCCCACTCAGGGGGAGGTGATCAAAGAGCAGGCCAATCAGTTCACATCAGAGACAGTCTCTGTTCTCATTACTATGGAACCGAGTAGGAGACTGAACTGTCATGGGCTACATCTGTGCAGGGGTTCTGGGTTATCTCTGTGCATGCTACTTGGTTGGACTATAAATCTCAGGGAAGAACCATGTGCCCAGAATTTTTTGGATCTGTTGCTCTCCTTGTGGAGCTCTTGTCCCATCTAGGTCTCACTAACTCCCACTCCTTTCATAAGATTCCCTGCAATCTCCTCAAAGGTTGGCCATAAGTCTCAGCATCTGCTTGGATAGTCTGCAGGGCAGAGCCTTTCAGAGGCCCTCTGTGGCAGGTTCCTAAATTGTTCCCTGTTATCTCCTTCTTCTGATGTCCATCCTCTTTGCCTTTCTGGATGGGGATTAAGCATTTTAGCCTGAGTTTCTTTAGGTGTAAAGATTTTAGTAGGTTTATCCTATATTATGTGTCTACATGAGTAAGTATATACCATGTGTGTCTTTCTGCTTCTGGGATAGCTCACTCAGGATGATCTTTTCCAGTTCCCACCATTTACCTGCAAATCTTCACCAACCCTACATCTGACAGAGGGCTAATATCCAGGATATATAAAGAACTAAAGAAGTTAAAAAGCAACAAATTAAGTAATCCAATTAAAAAATGTGAAACAACTAAACAGAGAATTCTCAATAGAGGAATATTAAATGGCACAGAAACACTTAAAGAAATGTCAACGTCCTTAGTCATCAGGGAAATGCAAGTCAAAACAACCCTGAGATTTCAACTTACACCCATCAGAATGGCTTAGATCAAAAACTCAAGTGACAGCACATGCTGGAGAGGTTGTGGAGAAAGGGGAACCCTCCTCCACTGCTGGTAGGAATGTAAACTTGTACAACACTCTGTAAATCAATCTGGTGCTTTCTCAGACAATTAGGAATAGCTCTTCCTCAAGATCCAGCCATACCACTTCTAGGCATATATACAAAAGAGGCTCAAGTACACAATAAGGATATTTGTCCAACCATGTTTGTAGCAGCTTTTTTTGTAATAGCCAAAATCTGGAAACAACCCAGATGTCCCTCAACTGAGAAATGGGTACAGAAATTATGGCACATCTACACAATGGAATGTTAATCAGCAATAAAAAAAAAAAACAAGGAAATCATGAAATTTGCAGGAGTTGTTTTGATTTGGGTGAGATGATCAATCATCATCCAGAAAGGCAATGGGGACAGACGTCAGAAGAGAGAGAAAACAGGGAACAGGACAGAAGTCTACCACAGAGGGACTCTGAAAGGCTCCACCTAGCAGGGTATCAAAGCAGATGCTGAGAATCAGCATCTCCTAAATGCAAGAAAGCTTATGAAAGAAGGGGGAGATAGAAATATATGGAGGGTACAGGAGCTCCAAAAGGAGAACAACAGAACCAAAAAAAAAAAAATCTGGCCACAGAGGTCTTTTCTGAGACTTATTCTCCAACCAAGTACCATGCCTAGAGATAACCCCAGCACAAATGTAGCCCATCACAGCTCAGTCTCCAAGTGTGTCCCTTAACAATGTGAACATGGAAGGTCTCTGACATGAATTTAGTGGCTGGCTCTTTGATCCCTTCCCCCCTGAGGGGGGAGAAGCCTTACCAGGCCACAGAAGAAGACAATGCAGTCAATCCTGATAATATGTTATTGGCTGGGGTCAGAGAGAATGGTAGGTGGTACTCCCCTATTGTGAACTTAGAAAGGGTCATGAGAGGAGATAAGGGAGTGTGGTGTTGGGAGGGGATGAGGTTAATCGCTACAGCTGGGATATAAAATGAATAAACTGAAATTAACAAAAACTAAATAAATTAAAAATTAAATTTAAAACTTTATTAAAATTACAAATATTCTGAATCCAAGATGGTGGCAACCAGCGCTACCTTATCTAAGGGACACAGGATCTGTAACTCTGAAATTGGTGAGTGGAATGGCAGCTGAAGCCAGAACATCAAATTAAGGTTTCCTGGGTGAGATTGGACAACTCGTAAGCTGGGACAGTTTGGAACCAGGTCATCTGTGGATGTCTCAGTGGACTGATATTGGAGAATATTCAACATTCAACTTCTCTGCCCTTGCCCTTGCCTTAAGCATAGCACTCCATGACCAGTGGAGGCAACAGAAAATAGCATCTGCCCCAACCACTGCTCTCCCTGCTCAAAGGAGGCAGGAGAGATTGCCCCAAGCAGGAGTCTCCATGGTAGGTGACTGAGATGGCAGAGGCTGTGGCAGTAAGGGCCTCCCAGGTCTTCAACTACAGTGGGGCTTTAGCTAGCTCAAACAGGAGCCTCACTGCTTGGTGACTGAGAAAGAAGAGGCGGCTGCCCCAAGTACAGCTCTCCCTGCCCAGCTACCAAGCAGAGAACACAGCTGGGCTGATGGATCTCCTACATTCTCATTTGCTCCTATGGGCCCAAATCTGAGAGCAGAGAACAGGATGAAAGACTGTGCTTCTGATGAGGCCTGTAATCAGTGAGTGCTCCTTCAAGTGACTGCATGCAGAGCCCCAGATCCAAGATCCCTCTAAGCTAGCAGCCAGATATCATATTCCTCCCACCCATATCCACACTAATTTAACTTAGTGATGTTTGGGACAGCATTCTCCACATTGAAGGCCCTGTTGTGTGGCTCTAACAGTGAAATCCAAGCAAACAATTCCTGGAGCCAGACAGATCTGAAAACCAGGAGGACAGTACCACAGGCCTGTAAGCCACTGAGTTACTCAGGGCACCTGTGCATGCACAGTGCATACACAAACAGCACCCTCATCCTTTCCTGTATTTAAGATCTACCCTTCTAGGCATGCGTACACTCTACCACCCTGTCCTTCAAAGCACAATTTGACTCACACACCCACACTTGAGCACATACACCTGCAACCTTCCTCCCTTAGCTACAGATGAAACACAAACATCCACCCTAGAACAGGTGGAAATTTCTCAACTTCCTTAAGAATACACCAGACACCAGAGACAAATGGACCCAGTCTAAAGTACAGAATCCAGGAACAGCAAAATTTACAGATAAGCATATGGCTAGAGATCTGCATAAGAACACATAAAGTAAAAATAGGGACATCACGGCTTCAACATTAACCCCTCAAATCATTGGATATTTTAATTCATCTGAAATATGGAAAAAATATTTTAAAACTATGCTTATTGAGTTATTAGAAGCAAATAAAGGTGAAAGGAAGAAATCTCTCAAAGAAATACAGGCATATGGCCACACTAATAGAGACACATAAAGAGGAAATGAAGAAAAAAAAAAAAAAACAGAGAACATCTTGGAAAGACAGCAATCCACATTCAAAGAGATGAAAGAAATTGTGCCAGGCATGAAAAAGAATTAGAATCAATAAAGAAAACAAAAACAGAGAAAACCCTAGTATTGGAGAACTTAGAGAAAGGATCAAGAACCACAAAGGTAAGCATCAACAAAAGAATACAAGATATGTAGGAGAGATTCTCAGGCTATGAAGATACAATTGCAGAAATTGATACATCTCTCAAAGAAAAAGTAAAATTGTAAAAGTTCCAAACACAAAATATCCAAGATATCAAGGACACCATGAAAAGACAAAATTGAAGAAAAGAATGAATAGATGAAGAAAAGATTCCAGGCTCCAATGTCCAGAAAATATTTTCAAGAAAATTACAGAATAAAACTTTACCAATGTAAAGAAAGATTTACATTAACATACAAGAAACCTACAGAACTCCAAATAGACCAGCCCAGAAAAGAAGGTCCTCATGACCATAATAATCAAAACAATAAATCTACAAAACAAAGAAAAAATATTAAAAGCATCAAGGGAAAAAGGCCAAGTAATACATACAGGTATACTATCAGAATCACACCAGACTTCTTAACAGAAATTATGAAAGCCAGAAGGGCCTGGGAAGATGTTATGCAGACTCTAAGAGACCATAAATGTCAACCCAAACTACTCTACCCAGCAAAGCTTTCAATCAACCTTGATGGAGAAAACTAAATATTTCATGACAAAATTAAACTTAAACAATATCTACACAGCAAACCAGCCCTACAGAAGATACTACCAAAACCAACTAAGCCCCAAAATTAAAAGAAAACAAGTCCACAAACACACTATCACCACCAACTCCACAGTAGAAGGAACTAACATTCATTCATCACTATTATCTATCAAAATGAGTGGATTCAACTCTACAATAAAGAGACTCAGACTAACAGAATGATTGCTGAAACAGTAATCAATATTCTGCTGTACTCCGGAAACACACCTCGTCAACAAAGAGAAACACTACCTCTGAGTAAAGAGCTAGAAAAAGAGTTTTCATGCATATGGACCTAGAAAAGAAGCTGGGGTAGCTAGCCTATTATCTAATAAAATAGACTTTCAATAAAAATTAATTTAAAAAGGAGGAGGAAAACTTCATTCTCAGCAAAGGAAAAATCCACCAGGAGAACATCACAATCCTGAACATCTATGCCTCAAATAAAAGAGCACATGCATTTGTAAATGAAACATTATTAAAGCTGAAATCACACATTGATCCTAACACCTTGATAGTGGGAGACTTCAACACTCCACTATACCAAGGGACAGAGAGGCTAAATAAGGAAATAATGACACTTATATAGGTACTAAATCAAATGGTCCTAATAGATGTCTACAGAACCTTTCACTCAGACTCAAAAGAGTATACCTTCTTTTTAGCACTTCACAGAACTTTCTTAAAAACTGACCATATACTAGGGCACAATGCAAGCAACAACAGACTCAAGAGGATTAAAATAATCCCACATAACCTTATTAGACCACCATGGGTTAAATCTAAACCTTAACAACAACAGAAATAATAAAAAAGCCTACATACACATGGAAACTAAGCAACTCTCTATTCAATGACAGCTTGGTCAATGAAGAAAGGAAAAAAGAAATTAGAGACTTACTAAAATTCATTGAAAATAAAGGAAAAAATGACCCAAACTTATGGGAGACAATGAAAGCAGTGCTAAAAGGAAACTTCATAGCACTAAGTGCCTCCAGAAAGAAGTTCAACACATCTCATACAAGCAATTTAATGGCACTCCTAGATAAATAAGAAGCAGACACACCCAAGAGGAGTACATAATTGGAAATAATCAAACACAGAGCTGAAATCAATGAATTAGAAACAAAGAAAACAATTCAATGAATAAATGAAACCAAGAGCTTCTTCTTTAAGAAAATCAACAAGATAGTCAAACCCTTAGCTAAACTAACTAAAAGTCTTTCTTCCAAAAAAATCCCAATGCCAGATGGTGTTAGCTCAAAATTTTACCAGACCTTTAGAGACAAGCTATCTCCAATTCTCTTCAAAGGATTCCACAAACTAGAAACAGAAGGAGCACTAGAAACTCATTCTAGGAAGCCAAAAACACCTTGATACCTAATCCACAGAAAGACCCCAAAAATAAGAGAAGTTTAGACCTATCTCTCTTATGAACATAGATGCAAAAATGCTCAATAAAATACTTTCAAACCGAATCCAAGATCACATAAAAGATATTTTCCACCATAACCAAATAGGCTTCATCCTAGGCATGCAGGGGTGGTACAATATAAGGAAATACATCAATGTAATCCACAATATTAACAAACTGAAGAAGAAAAAACATATGATCATCTCCTTAGATACTAAAAAAATTATTTGATAATATCCATTCATGTGGTGTATTTATGGAATGGAATACTACTCAACAATTAAAAACAAGGAAGTAATGAAAATTGCAGACAAATGGTGGGAATTAGAAAGTATCATCCTGAGTGAGGTATTCCAGAAACAGAAAGACACGCATGGAATATAATCACTTATAAGTGGATATTAAACATATAATGTAGGATAAACTTACTAAAATCTGTACACCCGAAGAAGCTAAGTAAGAAAGAGGACCATGGGTAAGATGATGTATCTTCACTCAGAAAATTAAATGAGAAGGATATTGGAAGAGAGAGAAAACAAAGAATAGGACAGGATTATACCACAGAGGGCCTTCTAAATGACGCTACACAGCAGGGTATTAAAGCAGATGCTGAGACTCACAGCCAAGCTTTGGGCTAAGTGTAGGGAAACTTTTGAAATAAGGGGGAATTATAAAGACCTGGAGGGGACAGGAGCTCCACAAGGAGAGCAACAGAACAAAAAATTCTGGACAAAGTTGTCTTTTCTGTGACTGTTACTCCAATCAAGTACCATGCATGGAGATATCCTATAAACCCGCACAGATGTAGCCCATGGAAGCTCAGTCTCCTTGTGGGTTTCCTAGCAATAGGAAGAGGGACTTTCTCTGACATGAGCTGAGTGGCTGGCTCTTTGATCATCTCTTCGTCATGGGGGAGCAGACTTATCAGGGCACATAGGAAGACAATGTACCCAGTCTTGATGGGACCTGTTAGGATAGGGTTAGAGTGAATGGTAGGAGAACCTCCCCTATCAGTGGACTTGGGGAGGGGCATGGGAGGAGATGAGGGAGAGAGTGTGGGATTGGTAGAGGATGAGGGAAGGGGTAGAGCTGGGATACAAAGTCAATACAATCTAATTAATATAAAAAATAAATGTTTTAAAAATTACAAATATTCTAAAATAAAAAATGTAAAAATATGTTACAATTGATCTTAAAGGCTTATTTATTGAGCATTTATTTAATTCAATTTAAAATTTTATCACTACTCTTAATTATGAAATGCATTAACACATCATTCAACAGTTTCTAGCTTAATATTTCTTTCCTCTTTTGGACTATAAAAGACAGCATATATTTGTGCTGTTCTGGTAATCATGGATAATGAATGATGCCCATACTTTTTTATTGTCTTAGGATATTCCATCCATTATCATTATGATGCGGAACATAGTGATATGCGTGGTGTTGGAGCAGTACCTAAGAGCTACATTCTGGCCCATAGGTAAAGAAACTGACTCTAGTCTTGGCATAAGCTTTTGAAACCTCAGTTCCTATCCCCAGTGCTACACTTTGCTCAACAAGGCCACCACAGTTTTGATCTTTACTCCCTGATGACCACACATTCAAATATATGAGTCTATGCTGATCATTCATATCAAACCATCACATTCTATTGCCAGGCCCCCATGGCTTGTAGCTATGTCATATCAAATAAATATATTCAGTCCAACTTCTCTGTAGTCTATCCCAGTCTAGACACTGTTTAAAAGTTCAAAGTTCAGTCTTTTCTGAGACACAAGACAATCTTTTCCATGTAACCATGTCTAACATAATAATAATAATAATAATAATAATAATAATAATAATAATAACAGGTCATATACTTCCAGCATACCTTGGGACATAATATACATTACCATTCCAAAAGAGAGAAAAGGGAACACAGTGAGAAAAATACTGGACAAAAGCAACACCAAAGACTAGCTGCACAAACTCCAAATTCTTCATCTCCATGTCTGATGTCAAAGTGTTCCTTAGATATTCAACTATTTCAGCTTTGTTGATTGCAACATACTCCTCTCTCTTAGGCTTGTTCCATACCTAATCTGAACCTTTCCTTGGAAGGTGTCTAATGACTCTGTCATTTCCAACATCTTGGGGTCTTCATCACAATTCTGGCTTCACTTTCACAGCTTCATACAAAGGCTTCTTTGGGCATCCATGTAGGGACACCCCAACATACATGACTTCATAGGCTGTCCTTAACCACAGAGGAGGATTCCTCAACCCTTTTTGTGTATCCTTGACTCTAAAGCCAGGCCCACATATCAAAGCTATCATATTTAATGTAAATCGTATTTACATCAGCTTCCTTCTATTATACAATTTAAGAGGTTTAATCGATTATCATAATGGCAGGAAGCATGATGGCATGCATGGCCCTTGACCAGTAGCTCAGAGGTATATTCATATCAGAGAGACTCTGAGCTTGGTATGGGAATTTGAAATATCAAAATCTCCATCACTGCCCCATCTTCAAACCCTTCAGATCTTTTAAATAGTGTTACTCCATGAACCTAAACATTCAAATACACGATACTATGAGGAACATTCTTATTCAAACTATCAAAACAAAATTCAAACTCTGCTTCTATAATTTAAAATATAAAACTATTTTAATTAAGCCCAGGATAAAGCATTCAATTGCTTTTCTAAACCAAAATCCAAAGTCTAAATTCCTCCAATCAAAAGCATGGACAGGCTTATAACAGCAATAATCTGCTTGCTACATGGGACCAATTTCTGTCTTAGTCAATATTCTGTTGCTGTGGAGAGACATAAATTGATGTTTTCCGTTAGATAATGGCTTTTAAAACAAGTGTATATAACCCTATCACAAATCATGAATTCTTATATATATATACATAGTCTCCAAAAGTTTCTTCTGGCCATGTTGTGTCATTCATAATTTCCATTTACTTGTTGTCACTGCTTGTATACTTAAGCTTGAAATACAGCACTTAAAAATCATATGGGGGGATGAAAGGTGGTGGCCACCAGCACACACCATATCTAAGGGCAGAGGATCTGAAACTCTTAAATTGGTGAGTAAAAGGGCAGCTGAACCCAAAACAATGACATCGAGGCTTCCAGGGAGAAAGGGGAAAAACCCTGAACTGAGACCAATAGGATACAGGTAAACCAAGGAATTCTCCATGGACTTCCCTGGGGACTCAATTTCCCAGGCCCTTCCCCTTTAACAGGCTGGGGCAGTGGAGGAAATGCAGATAGCAGTGGAGGCAGCAGAGGTAGCCTGCTGTGCACACAGCTCCTAGCACAGTGCATAGTGCAGGCTGCTGCAAGCACAGAACTCCTTGCTTGAGATTTGAGTCAGAAAATACTCAATCCTCTGGCATTTCCCCAAGACAGGCCTCCCTTCTCCCTCCTTGGTGGAGGGAGGTTGCAGAGGCAACCATAGTGCCAGCCACAGTGCGCAGTGCCCATCCAGCAGTGCCCACAACTCCTAGCACAGAGTGCAGTACCAGTGGCTCCACCAGGCAAACCAGGCCTGTGGCTCTCCAGGGCCTTCCAAAAGCATCTGTGCTAGTGGCCTACTAGTTCTCCTGCTCTGGCTGGACTCCGAGTAAACTGCAACACCAGGCCCCAGGTTCTGGGGCAATATAGGGATTCTTGGGACAGCATTACCAACATTGATGACACTGCTCTACGGGTCTACCAGTGAAGTAGAGGCAAAACTCCTGGAACCCAGACAGATTTGAATACCAGAGTGACAGTAGGACAGGACTGTAGACCACTGAGGTATTCAGGAAATCAACATAGGCTCATTGTGCCAGCAAATTGTACCCACTAATAGCGCTAACATCTGTACCCCCTCTGTTCTTGCTCCCCCCCCACCACATTCCAAGCACCTAAAGTCTCTTAGAACTCCCTCCTTCAAGACACACTTCCCCACACATGCACATGCTTGCTCCCCAGCAATTGCAATTCTGTGCCAATAGCTTTTCCTCCCTTAGATACAGCTGAAACACCAATGCACACTCTAAAACCAGTTGAGCTCTCTCATCTTCCTGAAAAATACTCCAGACACTAGAGAAAGACAGACCCAGTCTGAAGTACAGACTGAAGGAACAAACAGTGAAGGTTATGGATAAGCAGATGTCCAGAGGTCGGCATAGCAGCATACCTAACAAAAAGCAGGGCATCATGGCTACACCAGCAACCCCAAAAAATCAATGGATATTTTAAATCATCAGAAACACAGGAAAACAACTTTAAAGCTATTAAAGTTATTAGAGGCACATAAAAAAAGAAATGAACAAGTCTTTAAAGTTATTAGAGGCACATAAAAAAAGAAATGAACAAGTCTCTCAGAAAAATAACCATACAAGTGGAGGCAGATAAGGAGGAAATGAGCAAAACTCTCAAAAAAATACAGACAAGTATGAGTCTCTGGGAAGTTCCCTGTGTTCAAATTTTCTTGTTCTGTTGCTCTCCTTGTGGAGGTCCTGTCCTCTCCAGCTCTTACTATTTCCCACTTCTTACATAAAATTCCATTCACTCTGCCCAAGGAGGGGGGAGGGTGGGACCGGGAGGGGAGGAGGGAGAGACTTATGGGGGGATACAAAATGAATAAAGTGTAATTAATAAAAGTTAAATAAAAAAAGAAAAAATATATAGACAAATACAACAGCACAAGTAGACGCAGGGTGAAATTCAAGTCCTGAAGGTACACTTTCTGAAACTGATACTTCTCTCAAAGAGAAAGTAAAATTGGAAAAAGGCCCAAACACAAAGCATACAAGAAGTCATGGATACCATAAAAAGACAAAATCTAAGGATAATATGAATTCATAAAAAAGAAGATTCCAGTCTCCAAGGTCCAGAAAATATTTTTAAGAAAATCATAGGAAGCCTGCGACTAGCACACACAGTTTCTGAGCTGTGGAAGAGATGAATGCCTGAGTTGGTGAATGGAAAAACTTCTGAAGCCAGGAAGACTACAGTGAAGCTTTCTAAATGACAGGGAACATTACATGAGGTGAGAACTTTGGTCTCAGGTTGCCTGTGGACTTGTTTGGGGAAGGAGAGAAAGGATCCTTTGATCTCCTGGCACTCCCCTTGCTTGGACCTCCCTCCTCCTTGGCACAGCCAACTCACCAAGATTCTCAGCTCAGATCTAACTGCCTGGAGTCTGCAGCAGCTGAGGTGGAGCTCCTAGCCCCTTAGTGGCAACTCCCAGCAGTACAGTTCATGGAGTCCCAGACCCATGGCATCATCCTCCCAGGGTCCCAGGTCTGCTAGCCGCTATACTGGCTCCACACGGTCCCTCAACCACTGACTGTAAGGCCTGCCCAAACCCTCAGTGACAGATAATATGCTATATACCCACCAAATCCAGGCAGAAAAGCCATACAAGCTAGGCACACCAGGCGCTGGGCCTCCCAGGCTTGGAGAGCACAGTGGAGGGCCTCCAGGACTTCCCAGAAAGCATCTAGACCAGTAACCCAGTCTCCAGCTGCAGCTAGACTTCCTAACCTGGCTGCTGCAGCAGCACTGAGCTAGCAGAGCACATCAGTCCTCCAGCATAAGGTCAAGCAGGGCCAAACCAAAGAGCAGAGAGCCTGGATACCCAGATCCCTGCCGATGTTACCTGCTTGAGAGTGAGTGTGCCTTTAAGTGTCTGCAGAGCCCCAGATCCAGGCTCCTTCTAAAATAGAAGCCAGTCATCAGACCCCTCCCACCCACATACCCAATGTGAGAAACAGAGGGTCACTTGGGACATTAAGGCCCCTGCACTGCGGGTCCAGACCCATGGCACCATCATCCCAGTGTTCCAGGTCTCCTAGCTGCCACACTGGCCCGCAGGGTCTCTCAGCCATGGACTCTAAGGCCTACCCAAACCCTCATTGACAGATAATACGCTATATACCCACCAAAGCCAAGCAGACCCACCATACAAGCTAAGCACACCAGGTGCTGGACCTCCCAGGCTTGGAGAGCACAGTGGAGGGCCCCCAGGACTTCCCAGTATGCAACTAGACCTGTATCCCAGTCTCCAACTGCAGCAGGACTTCCTAACCGGGCGGCTGCAGCACTGCTGGCAGAGCATCTCAGTCCTCCTGCATAAGACCAAGCAGGGTTAAACCAGAGAGAAGAGAGCATGGATACCCCGATCCCTGCCTATGTGACCTGCTTGAGAACGAGTGTGCACTTGAGTATCTGCAGAGCCCTAGATCCAGGGTCCTTCTAAAATAGAAGCCAGGCATCGGACCCCTACCACCCACATACCCACTGTGGGAAACAGAGGATCACTTGGGACATTGAAACCCCTGCTCTACAGGTCCAACTAAGGATTTAAGGCAGTTAATGCCAGAAATTGGGCCACGACCATCACTAATACCTGCTACATATACAGTGCAGAGCTCCTTCCACACACTCAAAGGTTCAACATTCTCTATCACTCTGTCCCTCGAGACACCCTTCCATGCACACTTACACACACACACACACACACACACACACACACACACACACACATAGACACACGCGCCTGCATTTGCCCCTTTTGGGCCCAAGTACTTTCTTCCCACAGGTTCAGCTAGTGCAACAATGTACACACTCAGGCCACAGGATCTCTCTCAGCTTCCTGGAGAACTCTCCAGACACAAGAAAGAGAGAGTAGCAGTCTGAACTGCAGAATCCAGAAATGAACAGGGAAGGTATCAGATAAGCCAATAGCCAGGGGTAGGTGAAAGAACACATCCAACATAAATCAGGACATCATGACTTCACCAAATTGATGGATACTCCAATTCACTAGAACCACAGGAAAATTACTTTACAGTTATACTTACCCAATTATTTGAGGCTCATAAACAGGAAACAAACAATTCTCTCAGAGCAATAACCATGCATTCAAACAGTTAAAGAGGAAATGAACAAATCTATCAAAGGTTTGGCCAGTCAACTGGAGGTAAAGAAAGAGGAAATGGACAAAATTCCTAAAGAAACACAGGCAAATATAGCCAAAAAATAGAGGCACAGGTAGAGATACAATTAGTAGCATATAGAGAGGAAATGAACAAAAAATAGAGACAATCAGAGAGAGACAGGAATCCACATTCAAACAGATGAAGGAAATCGTGCAAGGCATGAAAACAGATTTAGAATCAATAGAGAAAACACAAACTGAGAAAATCCTGGAGCTGGAGAACTTGGAAAAAAGATCAGGAACCACAAAGGTAACCATCACCAACAGAATACAAAAGATGGAAGAGAAAATTTCTGGAGCTGAAGATACAGTCACAGAAATTGATACTTTTCTCAAAGAAAAAGTAAAATCAGAATAGTCCCAGACACAAAACATCTAAAAAATCAAGGATACCATGAAAAGACAAAATCTAAGAAAAATAGGAATAGAGGAAAAATAATATTTAAGGATCCAAGGTCCAGAAAATATTTTTTAAGAAAATCATAGAAGAAAAATTTCCCAAATTAAAGAAAAAGATGTCCATAAATATACAAGAGGCCTACAGAACACCAAATAGGCTAGACCAGAAAAGAAACACATCACATCACAGCATAGTCAAAACACTAAATCTATAGAACAAAGAAAATATATTAAAAGCAGCAAGGGAAAAAGGCCAAGTAACATATGAATGTAGACCTATCAGAATCACACTGGACTTCTCATCAGAAACTATGATAGCCAGAATGGCCTGGGCAGGTATCATGCAGACTCTAAGAGACCACAGATTTAAACCCAGACTACTATACCCTACAAAGCTTTCAATCAATACAGATGGAGAAAACAAAACATTCCATGACAAAACTAAATTTGTGCAATATCTACACAGCAAACCAGCCCGACAGATGATACTAGAAGGAAAACTCCAATCCAATGAAAACAACTTCACCCAAGAAAATATAGCATACAGATAATATCCCAACAAAAATTAAAAGAAAACAAACAATGAAACACAGTAAGACCACCAACTCTAATACAAAAGGAACTATCATTCATTGGTCACTATTATCTATCAATATCAATGGACTCAACTCTCCAATAAAAAGACACAGACTAACAGAATGGGTGTAGAAACAGGATCCAACATTCTGCTGCATCCAAGAAATGCACCTCTGCAACAAAGATAAACACTACCTCAGAGTAAATGGCTGGACAAATGTTTTTCAAAAGATGGACCCAGAATAAAAGCTGGGGTAGCTATCCTAATATCTAATAATACATACTTTTAAGCAAAATTAATCAAAAAAGATGAGGAGGGACACTACATTCTCATCAAAGGAAAAATCCACCAAGAGGACATCACAATTCTGAACATCTATGCCACAAATACAAGAGCGCCTACATAAATAAATGAAACATTACTAAAACTTAAATCACACATTCATCCTAACACCTTAATAGTGGGAGACTTCAACACCTCACTTTCACCAGGGTACAGATAATCTAGAGAGCAGCCTAATAAAGAAATAAAGGCACTTACAGTGGTCCTAAATCAAATGGACCTAATAGATGTCTATAGAACTTTCCACCCAAACTCAAAAGAGTATACCTTCTTTTCAGGACCTCATGGAACTTTCTCCAAAATAGACAATATAGTTGGTCACAAAGCAAGCCTCAACAGATAAAAGAAGATTGAAATAATCCCCTGTATTCTATCTGACCACAATGGACTAAACCTGCACCTCAAAAAACAATGGAATTAGAAAAAAAAAAACAAAAACCTACAAGCACATGGAAACATGCTGCTCAATGACAGCTGGTTAAAGAAGAAATAAAGAAAGAAATTAAAGACTTCATAGAATTCAATGAAAATGAAGGTAAGACATACCCTACTTTATGGGACACAATGAAAACAGTGTTCAGAGAAAATTCATAGCACTAAGTGCCTTCAAGAAGAAATCTGTGACATCTCATACAAACAACTTAATGGCCCAACTGAAAGCCCTAGAAAAAAAAAAAAAGGAAGCAAATATACCCAAGAGGAGCAGACAGCTGGAAATAATCAAACTCAGGGCTTAAATCAATCAAACAAATAAAACTATTCAAAGAATCAATGAAAGAAAGAGCTGGTTCTTTGAGAAAATCAACAAGATAGACAAACTTTTAGCCAAACTAACTAAAAGGCGGAGAGAAACTATACAAATTAGCAAAACTAGAAACGGAAAGGGGGACATAACTACAGACACCAAGGATATCTAAACAATCATTACGTCATATTACAAAAGCCTATATGCCACGAAGTTCGAAAATCTAAAAGAAACGGACAATTTTCTTGATAGATTCCATCTCCCCAAATTAAGTCAAGATTAGGCAGAAAGGTTGGATAGTCCTATATCCCCCAAGGAAATAGAAGCAGTCATGAACAGTCTCTCTTCCAAAAAAGCCCTGGGCCAGATGGATTCAGTGCAGAATTCCACCAGACCTTCAAAGAAGTGCTAACTCCAATTCTCTCTAAACTATTCCACAAAATAGAAACAGAAGAAACATTACCAAACTCATTCTATGAAGCCACAGTTACTTTGATACCTGAACCACACAAAGACGCAACAAAAAAAGAGAACATCAGACCTATCAGTCTTATGAACATTGATGCAGAAATACTCAATAAAATACTTGCAAACTGAATCCAAGAACACATCAAAGATATCATCCACCATGACCAAATAGGCTTCATCCCAGGCATATAAGGGTGGGTCAACATATGAAATTCATCAATGTAATCCACCACATAAACAAACTGAAGAAGAAAAACCACATGATCACCTCCTTAAATGCGAAAAAGCATTTGATAAAGTCCAACCCCCATTCTTGTTTAAAGTCTTGGAGAGATCAGGGATAAAAGGCACATACCTAAACATGGTAAAGGCAGTATACAGCAAGACTATAGCCAACATCAAACACAATGGAGAAAAACTCTGCCCACTCTCTCCATATCACTTCAACATAGTACTTGAAGTCTTAGCTAAAGTAATAAGAAAACTAAAGTTGATCAAGGGGGTACAAATCGGAAAGGAAGAGGTCAAAGTTTCACCATTCGCAGATGATATGATAGTATACATGAGCGACCCCAAAAATTCAACCAGAGAACCCTTTTAGCTGATAAAGACATTCAGCAAAGTGGCAGGATAAAAATCAACTAAAAAAAAAAATCTGAAGCCATCTCACATACCAAGGAAAAAAAAGCCAAGAAAGAACCCAGGGTATCAACAACCTTCACAATAGCCACTAATAACATAAAGTACCTTGGGGTGACACTAACCAAGCAAGAGAAAAACCTGTTTGAAAAAAAAATTAAGTGTCCAAAGAAAAAAATCGAAGATGATATCAGATGATGGAATGATTTCCCGTGCTCATGGATTGGTAGGATTAACATTGAGAAAATGGACATCCTGTCAAAAACAATCTACAGATTCAACACAACTCCAATCAAAATACCAACTCAACTCCTTACAGACCTTGAAAAAAAAAACTTCTCAGCTTCATATGGACAAACAAAGAAGCCAAGACCTCCAAAATGATCCTGTACAACAACAGATCATCTGGAGGTATCACCATCCCCCATCTCAAGCTGTACTATAAAATAATAGTAATAAAAACTGCATGGTATTGGCATAGAAACAGAAAGGAGGATCAATGGAACTGAATAGAAGACCTAGAAATAAACCCACACACCTATGGATACTTGATTTTTGACAAAGAAGCCAAAACCATTCAATGGAAAAAAGACAGCATCTTCAACAAATGGTGTTTTTCCAACTGGATGTCTACATGCAGAAAAATGAAGATTGATCCATATTTATCACCCTGCACAAAGCTAAAATCCAAGAGGATCAAGGACCTCAACATAAAACCAGATACTCAAAATCGGTTAGAAGAAAAAGTGGGGAAGAGACTAGAAGTTATTGGCACAGGAGACAACTACCTGAAAAGAACACCAACAGCACAGGCTCTAAGAGCAACAATCAATAAATGGGACCTCATGAAACTAAAAACTTCTGAAAAGCCAAAGACACTCTTGTCAGAACAAAATGACAGCCTACAGATTGGGAAAGGATCTTCACCAACCCTATATCTGACAGATGGCTGATATCCAGCATATATAAAAACTAAAGAAGTTAAAAAGCAATAAATCAAGCAATCCAATTAAAAATGGGGTACAGAGCTAAACAGAGAATTCTCTGTAGAGGAATAAAGAATGGCAGAGAAACACTTAAAGATATGCTTAACATCCTTAGTCATCAGGGAGTTGCAAATCAAAACTACCCTGAGATTTTACCTTACCCTCATCAAAATGGCTAAAATCAAAAATTCAAATGACAACACATGCTGGAGTGGTTGTGGAGAAACGGGAACCCTCCTTGAGGAATAGTGCTTCCTCAAGACCCAGCTATACCACTGCTAGGCATATACCCAAAATTTGCTCAAGTACACAACAAGGACATTTGCTCAACTATGTTTGTCACAGATTTATTTGTAATAGCCAGAACTTGGAAACAAACCAGATGTCCATCAAAGGAAGAATGGATACAGAAATTGTGGTATTTTTACACAATGGAATATTAGTCCGCAATCAAAAGTGCGGAAATCATGAAAATTGCAGGCAAATGGTGGGATCTAGAAAAGCATATTCTAAGTGAAATATCCCAGGAGGAGAAAGACACACATGGTATATACTTTCTTATATAGGCCTATAAGATATGATAAACATAATGAAATCTGTACACCTAAAGAAGATAAACAAGAAAGCAGACACAGGGTAAGATGATCAATCTTCACTTACAAAGACAAATGGGATGTGCATTGGATGTAGGAGAAAACAAGTAACAGGACAGGAGCCAACTGCAATGGCGAATGAAAGACTTTACCTAGCAGTGTATCAAAGCTAATACTAAGACTCATTACCAAACCTTGGGCAGAGTGCAGAGAATCATATGAAAGAAGGGGGAGTTAGTATGAAGTGGAAAGGATAATAGCTCCACAAGGACCAAATATATCTGGTTACAGGGTCTTTTCTGAGGCTGAAACTCCACCAAGGACCATGTATGGATATATGTATCTGAACCTCTGCTCAGAAGTAGCCCATGGTAGCTCAGTAACCAATTGGTTTCCCATAGTAAGTACAAGGGCCTATTTTTGAAAGGAACTCAAAAGCAGGCTATTTGACCTCCCCACCCTCCACGGGAGGAGCAGTCCTGCTAGGCCACAGAGGAGGACTTTGCAGCCAGTCCTTAAGATACCTGATAAAACAGGGTCAAATGAAATGGGAGGAGGTCCTCCCCAGTCAGTGGACTTGGAATGGAGCAGGGAGGAGATGAGGGAGTGAGTGTGGGATTGGGAGGGAATTAGGGAGCAGGATACAGCTGGGATATGGAGTCAATGAAATGTAACCAATAAGAAAAAAAAATTAAAAAAGAAAATCATAGAAGAAAAATTTCCCAACTTAAATAAAGAGATGTCCATAAACATACAAGAAGCCTACAGAACACCAAATAGACTAGAACAGAAAAGAAAATCTTCATGTCACATCATAGTGAAAAG
Organism: Psammomys obesus; assembly: GCF_907164565.1. Classification (NCBI taxonomy): domain Eukaryota; kingdom Metazoa; phylum Chordata; class Mammalia; order Rodentia; family Muridae; genus Psammomys; species Psammomys obesus. The sequence goes on along the minus strand of NW_026596445.1, from coordinate 2,545,272 downwards.
AATAAACCTGCAGAACAACAACAAAATATATTAAAGGCAGAAAGGGAAAAGGGCTAAGTAACATATAAAAATAGACCCATGAGAATCACCCCAGACTTCTCAGCAGAAACTTTGAAAGGCAGAAGAGCCTGGGCAGATGTCATGCAGACCTTAAGGGACCACAGATGTCAAAAGAGACTACTCTACCGAGCAAATATTTCATTCAATATAGATGGAAAAAGCAAAATATTCCATGACAAAACTGAATTTAAACAATATCCATACATCAACCAAGCCCTACAGAAGATACTAGAAGGAAAACTCCAATCCAAGGAAAACAACTACACCCAAGAAAATATTAGATACAGATAACTTTCACAATAAAAATGAAAAGAAAACAAGTAATGAATCACAGTATCACTACCAATTTCACAATAAAAAGAAATAACATTCATTGGTCACTATTATCTATTAAAATCAATGGACTCAACTCTCTAATAAAAAGACAAACATTAAAATAATGGTTGCTGAAACAGGATCCAATATTCTGCTACATCCAAGAAACATACCTCTGCAACAAAGATAAACACTACCTCAGAGTAAAGGAATAGAAAAATGTTTCTCAAGAAATGGACCCAGAAAACAAGCTGGGATAGCTATTCTTAAATCTAATAAAATAGACTTTCAAACAAAATTAATTGAAAAAGATGAGATTGGGCATTCATTCAAATCAAAGGAAAAATCCACCAGAAGAACATTACAATTCTGAACATCTATTCCTCAAATACATGAAATGAAACATTGTTAAACATTGTTAAAATGTAAATGAAACATTGTTAAAGCTTAAATAACACATTGATCACAACACCTTAATAGTTGGAGACTTCAACACTACACTCTTAACAAGGGACAGGTCATTTAGACAGAAGCTAAAAAAGGAAATAAAGGCATTTACAGAGGCCCTAAATCAATTGGACCTAATAGATGTCTACAGAACTTTTTACCCAAATTCAAAAGAGTGTATCTTCTTTTGAGCACCTCATGGAACATCTCAAAAACAGGCTATAGACTTGGTCTGAAAGCAAGCCTCAGCAGATAAAAGAAGATTGAAGTAATCCCTTGTACTCTATCTGACCACCATGAACTAAAGCTGGACATCAATAACAACAATAAAAATAACAAAAAGCCTACACACACGGAAACTGAAAAACACTTTACTCAATGATATCTGGGTTAAGGAAGAAATAAAGAAATTAAAGACTTCCTAGAATTCAATGAAAATGAAGGCACAACATAAGCAAAATTATGTTAAACAATGAAAGCATTGCTAAGAGGAAAATTCATAGCACTAAGTGTCTTCAAATAGAAATTTGAAATATCTCATACAAGCAACTTAACGGCCCATCTGAAAGTCCTAGAAAAAAAGAAGCAGACACAAACAAGAGGAGTAGAGTTCAGGAAATAATCAAACTCAGGGCTGAAATAAATAAATTAAAAACAAATAAAATTACTCAAAGGATCAATGAAACCAAGAGCTGGTTCTTTCAAAAATTCAACAAGATATACAAACCCTTAGTCAAACTAACTAAAAGTGAATGAAACTGTCCATCCAAATCAGCAAAATCTGAAATGAAAGGGGGGATATAATAAGACACTGAGGAAATCCAAACAATCATTAGGTGTTTCCACAAAATCCTATATGCCCAAAATTTGAAAATCTAAAAGAAATGGACTATTTTTTGCATAGATTCTATTTATCAAAATTAAATCAAGATCAGGTAGAAAGATTGAATAGTCCTATATCCCCCAATGAAATAGAAGCAGTCCTCAAAAGTGTCCCTTTCCAAAAAAGCACAAGGGCCAGATGGTTTCAGTGCATAATTCTACCAGACTTTTTAATGAAGTGCTAACTCCAAATCTCTCCAAATTATTTCACAAAAAATGAAACATTACTAAATTCCTTCTATTAAGCCACATTCCGTGTTTATACTTAAACTACACAAAGACCCAACCAAAAAAAGAGAACTTCAAACCCATCTCCCTTATGAACATTGATGAAAAAATACTCAAAAAAAAATACTGGCAAACCATATTCAAGAACACATATAAGATATCATCCAACATGACCAAGTAGGCTTCATCCCAGTCATGTATGGGTGGTTCAATATAGGGAAATCCATCAATGTAATCCCACATATAAACAAATTGAAGGAGAAAGACCACATGATCATCTCCTTAGATGCTGAAAAAACATTTGACAAAAACCAACACTCAGTCTCGTTTAAAGTCTTGGAGAGATCAGGGATATAAGGCACATATCTAAACATAGTATAGACAATATACAGCAAGCCTATAGCCAACATCAAATTAAATGGAGAGAAAATTAAATCAATCCCTCTGAAATCAGGGACAAGGCAGGCTGCCCACTCCCTCTATATCTCTTGAACATAGTACTTGAAGTCCTAGCTAGAGCTCTAAGACAACTAAAGGAGATCAAGTGGATACGAATTGGAAATGAAGAAGTCAAAGTATCACTATTCACAGATGGTATGATAGTCAACATGGGCTAGCCCAAAAATTCAACCAGAGACTTCTTTCAACTGATAAACACCTTCAACAAAGTGGCTGGATACAAAATTATTTAAAAAATATCAGAAGCCCTTCTGTATATAAAAGAGAAAAAAATGCTGGAAAAGAAATTAAGGAAACAACAACCTTCGCAATAGCCACTAATAAAATAAAGTTTCTTGGTGTGACTCTAACCAAGGAAGTGAAAGACCTGCTCGAAAAAGAAAAACTTTCAGTCTTCGAAGAAAGAAATTGAAGAAGATATTAGAAAATGGAAAGATCTCGTGCGAATGGATGAGTAAGATTAACATACTGAAAATGGCCATCCCGCCGAAAGCAAAGTACAAGTGCAATGCAATTCCATTAAAATAGCTACACAATTCTTTACAGACCTTGAAAGAAAAATTCTCAAGTTCATACAGAAAAACAAACAAACGAAAAACAGAATTTCCAAAAATTCCTGTACAATAACTGATCATCTGGAGGTATCTCCATCTCTGATCTCAAGTGTACTACAGACCAATAGTAATAAAAACAGAGTGTTACTGGCACAGAAACAGAATGGTGGATCAATGGAATCAAATTGAAGACTGAGAAATAAACCCATACACCTATGAACAGTTGATTTGGACAAAGAAGTCAAAACCATACAATGAAAAAAGACAGCATCTTCAACAAATGGTACTGGTTTTACTGGGTGCCTTCAAGTATGCAAATAGATCCATATTTATCAACCTTCACAAAACTAAAGTCCATGTGGATCAAAGACCTCAACATAAAACCAGACATACTAAATCAGATAGAAGAAAAAATGGGGAAGAGCCTAGAACTCATTGGCACATGAGAACTTCTCGAACAGCACAAGTACTAAGGTCAACAATCAATAAATGGGACTTCATGAAACTGAAAACCTTCTGTAAAGCAAAGTACACTGTCTTCAAAACAAAATGACAGCCTACATGCTGGGAAAGTATCATCACCAACCCTATATCTGACAGAGGGCTTATATCCAGAATACATGTAGAAATAAAGAAGTCAAAAAGCAACAACTTAAGTGTTCCAATTACAAAATGGGTGCAGAGCTAAAAAGAATTCTCTGTAGAGCAATATAGAATGGCAGAGAAACACTTCAAGAAATGCTCAACATCCTTAGTCATCAGGGAGATGTAAATCAAAACTACCCTGTGATTTTACCCTATACCCATTAGAATGGCTAAGATCAAAAAACTCAAGTGACAATACATGCTGGAAAGGATGTGGAGAAAGGGGAACCCTCCTCCATTGCTGGTGGGAATGTAACCTTGTACAACCACTTTGGAAATCAATTTGGGGTTTTCTAGAACAATTAGGAATAGAGCTTCCTCAAGATCCAGCTATACTACTTCAAGGCACATGTTCAAAATATTCTCATGTACACAACAAGGACATTTGTTCAACCATGTTCATAGCAGCTTTATTCGTAATAGCCACAATCTGAAAACAACCCAGATGTCCCTCAATGGAGGAATGGATACAGAAATTGTGGTACATTTACACAATGGAATACTACCCAGCAATTAAATCAAGGAAATCATGAAATTTGCAGGTAAATGGTTGGAACTAGGAAAGATCATCCTGAGTGAGGTATTCCAGAAACAGAAAGACACACATGATATATATGTATATGTATATATACTCACTTATAAGTGGATACTAAACATATAGTATAGGATAAACTTACAAAAACCTGTACACCTAAGGAAGGTGCACTAGAAGGAGGACCTTGGGTAAAATGATCAATCCTCACTCACAATGGCCAATGGGATGTTCATTGGAAGAAGGAGAAAATATTAAACAGGATAGGAGCCTACCACAAAGGGCTTGTGAAAGACTCTAGCCAGCATCATATAACAGCAAATAATGAGACTCATCAACAAACTTTGGGAATCTTATGAAAGAAGGGAGAGATAGTAAGGACAGCAAGACCTGGAGAGGACAGGAGCTCCACAAGGAGAGCAAGAGTACCAAAATACCTGAGCTCAGGAGTCTTTTCTGAGACTAATACTCCAACCAAGGATCATTCATCGCTATAACCTAGAACCCATGCTCAGATGTAACCCATTTTAGCTAAATATCCAAATGAGTTTCTTAATAAGGGGAACAGCGACTATCTCTGACCTGAATTCCGTGGCTAGGGCTTTGATTGACACCCTTGGATGATGGAACAGCCTTGCCAAACCACAGAGGAGGACAATGCAGCCAGTTCAGATGAGACCTGATAAGCTAGAGTCAGATGAAAAGGGAGGAGGACCTACCTTGTTTGTAGATTTGGAGAGAGTCATAGGAGGAGATGAGGGATCCAGGGTGTGATTGTGAGTGGTTAGGGGAGGAGCTACAGCTGGGATACAAAGTGAATTAATAGTAATTAATATAAAAATAATTCATGAGTAGATATAGTTGAATTATCATAACATGACAAAGAACAAATAACTTTTGACCATTTTTTGAATATCACTCTTTCTGTAGATATGTCTATACAGCAACTGACTACCTAGTGTAGGTTGGCTTTAATCTCTTGGAAATCTTCCTTTCTCTATCTCACAAGTGTTGTCATTGCAGGTGTGAACCACCACATCTGGCTTTTACTCTGTTTTCTAGATTTCAACCTGGAACCACTAAACTTCTACCTTGTAAACTAAAGTCATCACATTTTGTATTCCCTTTCTAAATAAGCAATTTTGAGCATAAAGAGATTATATTAATATGAAAACATCTATTTTTCTTTATTTATTATAATGTCTGATGAATAAATGAGTGTTCTCTAGATGCTTAATAACTGTATGATACTGAGAATTATTTAAGATATTTTTCTGGCTATGTCCTAAACTTTTGAATTGTCTCTTATTTGATGGTTATTCTTCTTCTGTTATTTCATACTGTCTTCATTCTAAAAGAAGATCAAGGCTGTGAGTCAGAAGGGATTTCCTGTCTATACTGGTATTTAAAATCATAAATAATTTTTCTGTTATCTACCTAAATTAAAAGATAAAAGCTGATAATAGAGAGAAAGAGAAAGAAGATTTTAATTTATCTTGGTAATGATGGATTTCCAAATACTAGCTACTTCCTGAACAATTTTCCCAAGTTAAAACATAATGACCTGTATCTTTACCTATGTTAGGGAATTATGGCACCAACAGTAGAGTACCTAAAATTGCGATCGCTGATGAGTTTGAGGACTTTGGCATGTCCATACAGTCCACATAAATCTCTAAATAATCAAATGATTAATTTACTTTTTCCACTGTGTCAACATTTTGTGTGATGGTATAAAAATTTGGTTAGTAGAATATCAATCATTTTAACAAAATAAAATCTGTAATATTATATTGCCTTAGCATTTTATTATTATTATATTTATATAGTATATTATACATTTATAAATTAATATATATTTATATATGTAAATATACTATATTTCAAAGAAATTAAGACAAGTATTACATAAGAAATTCAAGATAAAGCAGCAATAATTTTAAATAAAATCACAACTGTTCAGATCAAGTTTTGCACATGTATATGTTCTTAAGGAAATACCTAAACATATGCTGTCCTGAGGGCTGTCTTAGAAAAACAAGTAGTATCAGTATTTAAGCAGTTTTATTAAATTTTAACTTTATTTGAAAGAATAAGTGATACTTTGTACTTTGGAATCAGAGACTTGTCAATCATTTTCCTAAAAATGTAAATCAGGTCTATTCTTTCAAGAAAAGTGATTGTGAAAAAATGAAGAAGAAAACAGGAAACAGTACAGGAGTTTACTACAGAGGGCCTCTGAATGATTCTACCCAGCACTGTATCAAAGCAGATGTTGAGACTCTTAACCAAACTTTGGGCAGAATGAAGGGAATCCTATGAAAGAAGGGGGATATAGTGGGACTTGGAGAGGACAGGAGCTCCACAAGGAGAGCAACAAAGCCAAAATATCTGGCACAGTTATCTTTTCTGAGACTGATATTCCAACCAAGGACCATTCATGGATATTACCTAGAACTCCTGCTTGGATGCAGCCCATGACAGCTCAGTATCCAAGTGGATACCCTAGTAAGGAGAACAGCAACTGTCTCTGACATGAATTCAGTGGTGGGCTCTTTGATCACCTCCCCCTGAGGGGGGAGCAGCCTTGCCAAGCCACAGAAGAGGACAATGCAGCCAACTTGGATGAGACCTGATAAGCTAAGGTAAGATGGAAGGGGAGGAGAACCTCCCCTATCCGTGGACTTGGAGAAGGGCATGAAAGGAGATGAGGGAGAGAGGGTGGAATTGTAAGGGAATTAGGGAGGGACCTACAGCTGAGATACAAGTTAATAAACATGCATGAATACAACCTAGAACCCCTGCTCGGATGCAGCCTATGACGGCTCAGTATCCAAGTGGGTACCCTAGTAAGGGGAACACCGACTGTCTCTGATATGAGTTCAGTGGCATGTTCTTTGGGCATCTCCCCCTGAGGGGGAAGCAGCCTTGCCAAGTAACAGAGGAGGACAATGCAGGCACTTCACATGAGACCTGATAAGCTAGGGTCAGATGGAAGAGGAGGAGGACCTCCCCTATCAATGGACTTGGAGAGGGGCATGGGAGGAGATGACGGAGGGAGGGTGGCATTGTGAAGGAATAAGGGAGGGTGCTACATCTGGGATACAAAGTAAATAAACTGTAATTTATATAAAAATAAAAAAACAAAGTAAATAAACTGTAATAAAAATACTCTAATTTAAAAATGCTAATGATAACCATATTTGAAGTGAAAATTCAACTTTTAGAATTATATTTACTATGATGAGGTTGTTGCATTTTATAGACCTAAACTTCTTTTGATGAGTAAGCTTTTTAAAATAAATTTTATTGATTTATTTATACAATTTATTTACTTTGTATGCACTCTGCAACCCCCTTCCTCGTCTCCTCCCAGTCCCATCTGCCCTCTCTTTTCCCTCTATGCCCTTTTCCTAGTGCCCTGATAGGGGAGACCTCTTCCCCTTCTATCTGACCCTAGGTTATCAGGTCTCATCAAGGCTGGCTGCATCATCTTCCTCTGTGGCCTGGAAAAAAAGGTTACACTCCCCAAAGGAAGGTGATCAAAGAGCCAGTCACTGAGTTCATATCAAAGACAGCGCGTGTACCCCTTACTAGGGAACCACTTGGAAACTAAGCACGCCAGTGACTTCCTTTGAACAAGGGTCTAGGTCCTCTCTATACATGGTCTTTCGTTGGACTATGGGTCTCTGGAAGCCTCCCCGCTAGGCTTAGATATTTTGTCTCTGTTTTTCTCCTCATGGAGTTCCTGTCACCTCCAGTTCTTTTTCAGTTCTATTTTTTAATATTATTATTATTTTTATTTTTTATTAATTACACTTTATCTACTTTGTATCCCTCTTGTAGTTCCTTCCCTCTTCCCCTCCCATTCATTCTCTTCCTCCCCCTTCTCCAGTTCTTTTTCTCTCCCTCTAGTTTCATAAGGATACAGACACTCTGCCCAAAATTTGGCAAAGAGACTCAATATATCCTTTGATGCCCTGGAGTTTTTCAGAGGTCCTCTGTGTAAGGCTCCTGTACTGTTCCTTGTCTTCCCCTACTTCTAATTCTATCCTGCTTGCCCTTCTGCATTAGGATTATGCATCTACCCTAGGGTCCACACTTGTTGTTTTGCTTCTTTAAGACTAATGATTTTAGTATGTTTATCGTATATTATATGGTTGATATCCACTTGTAAGTGAATATATACCATATGTTTCTTTCTCCTTCTGGGTTACCCACTCAGGATGATCTTTTTTAGTTACCACCATTTACCTGCAAATTTCATGATTTCCTTGTTTTTAATTGCTGAGTAGTATTCCATTGTGTAAATGTACCACAATTTCTGTATCCATTTCCTCCATTGAGGGACATCTAGGTTGTTTCCAGATTCTGGCTATTACAAATAAAGCTCCTATGAACTTAGTTGAGCAAATGTCCTTATTGAATGGTAGGACATCTTTTGGTTATACTCCTGGGAGTGATATAGCTGGATCTTGATATAGCACTATTACTCATTTTCTGAGAAATTGCCAGACTGAGTTCCAAAGTGGTTGTACAAGGTTACATTCCCACTGGCAATGGATGAGGATTCCACTTTATCTACAACCTCTCCAGGATCTATCATCTCTAGAATTTTTGATCTTAGCTAATCTGCTGTGTGAGTGGTGAAATCTCAAGGTCATTTTTTGGTTTGCATTTCCAGAATGACTAAGGATGTTGAACATTTTTATTTTTCTTTTCCAGAGCTGATGACCGATTTCAGGGTCAAGTACTCTACCACTGAGCTAAATCCCCAACCCATTTATAAGAAAGAAGGGGAGTTGGTCTGATGAGGAAAGGATAGGAGCCCAACCCATTTAAATGGTTCTCTGATGTTTGAGATTCCTCTGTTGAGAATTCTTTTGGTAACATTGGCAAAAATCACTTTTGATTCAATGTACTGTGTAAGCATATGATTTTTCAAAAGCATTGTACCATTTTTTTTCATCTACAGATCATGACACCTTTACTAATGTAGTTTAGAGTCTACATTGCAAATGGCATTAAAAAAAAACTTCTAAATTTGTTTTTTTGTACCAACTCTACAAATGTTTTGCTCAAATTCACATCTTTAGTAAATTTTCTTTTCTTTTTAATTTTTTATTTAACTTTTATTAATTACACTTTATTCATTTTGTATCCCCCCATAAGCCCCTTCCTCCTACCCTCCCGGTCCCACCCTCCCCCCCTTTCTGCATGCATGCCCCTCCCCAAGTCCACTGATAGGAGAGGTCCTCCTCTCCTTCTTTCTGATCTTAGTCTATCAGTTCTCATCAGAAGTGGCTGCATTGTCAGGGTTCTAGGTTATCTCCATTAATAGTCCTTGGTTGGAGAATGAGTCTCTGGGAAGTTCCCTGTGTTCAAATTTTCTTGTTCTGTTGCTCTTCTTGTGGAGTTCCTGTCCTCTCCACCTCTTACTATTTCCCACTTCTTACATAAAATTCCATTCACTCTGCCCAACAGTTGGCCATCAGGCTCAGCATCTGCTTTCATAGTCTGCATGGCAGAGACTTTCAGAGGCCCTCTGTGGCAGGTTCCGAGGTTGTTTCCTGTTTTCTTTTTCTTCTGATGTCCATCCTCTTTGCCTTTCAGGATGGGGATTGAATATTTTAGTTAGGGTCCTCTCTTTTGCTTAGTTTAAATTTTCAAAACTTATTTTACTATTCTGGCTGATAATATTAGATGTGTACATGATGAGTAAATCTTACAATGATGAGTTCAATATGAAAATATATGTAAATGTAGTATTTAATATCATGACAATTATATACTCTATAAATCCCCAAAGTATATTGATGACAATAACATTACAGAAATGATCTAGTAAGGATGAATTTCTACTTATAATTAGAGGAAAGGGGAGTAATCAATTAACTCATCATCAGTGGTTACTGTTTTCCATCAAGTTATCTTGCCATCTAGAAGTTTTGGTTTACTGTTATTTTATATAGATGACAGCTTGAATATAAAATTGTGCCAATGCTCATATTAAAACAAAACATTTTCAAATATTACTTTATATTTTAGGGCACTAAATTAGTAAATTAGTAAAAAAGTAAACATGCTTAAAATGGTAGCTCCTGGAAAAAGTCTGTGGTATAAGAATTAGAATTTCTATTGCCAGGGAATAGTTTTCATGCATAACAAGTCATTTTAGATATAAGAATTGTGATACTCTCTTATGAGTAGAAGATCCTTGTGTAAATGCATGTGAGATATATCTTTCACCGAAATTATTTTTCACATCCTTCCACTCTCATGAATTCTTTTTTTAAATTTATTTTTATTTTTTATAATTAAATTTATTTATTTTTATTAATTGCAGTTTATTAACTTTGTGTCCACCCATAAGTCCTTCCCTCTGCCCCTACCTGTCCCATCCTCCCTCCCCTTTCTTCACGGATGCCCCTCCCCAAGTCCACTGATAGGGGAAGTCCTCCTCTCCTTCCTTCTGATCTTTATCAGATTACATCAGGAATGGCTGCATTTTCCTCTTCTGTGGTCTGGTAAGGCTGCTCCCCACTCAGGGGGAGGTGATCAAAGAGCAGGCCAATCAGATTATGTGAGAGGCAGTCCCTCTTCCCATTACTATATAACCCACTTTGACACTAAACTGCCATGGCTTACATTTGTGCAGGGGTTCTAGGTTATGTCCATGCCTGGTGTTTGGTTGGAATATGAGTCTCTGGGAAGACCCGTGTGTTCAAACTTTCTGGTTCTGTTGCTCTCCTTGTGGGGTTCCTGTCCTCTCCAGATCTTACTATTTCCCACTTTTTATATAAGATTACCTGCATGTTGCCCAACAGTTGGCCATAAGTCTCAGCGTCTCCTTTGATAGTCTTCAGGGTAGAGCCTTTCAGAGGCCCTCTGTAGCAGGTACCTAGGTTGTTTCCTGTTTTCTTCTTCTTCTAATGTCCATCCTCTTTGCCTTTCGGGATGGGGATTGAGCATTAAAATCTTTTGTGCTAATGCAAAATTCTTGGTTGTCACTCAGACTTTTTATATGACTAAAACTGTGAATAGTAAAAATATTGTTCACTTTCAACTAGATTGAGTCTTATTAGTCCCCTCTTTTCTTAGAAAGGAATATAACTCATTCACCATGAGACAAGTTATATAGTGAACTTACCATAGTGAGGTTTTTCTCGTTATGTCTACTGGAAATAGACTTCTTAATAGCTTGTCCTTCTAAGATTTTCACTAGTTTTATTGAATTTTGTCATATCATGTTGACCAATCTGGAAACTAGTCTTGTATCATTTCTGTTTCCATTAGTAATTTGCAGTGAAACTCTTATAAGATCAGTCATTACTCTGAGCTTAAAGAATATTCTCTGCCACAGAAGCAGGTAATGCAAAAAATTGATCCATCAGTCATGTAATTTACTCATGCCTTCCAGACCTATGTAGTCATTTTTTATTACTCAGTGAATTATATCTGTGCCTATCTTGGTTTATGAAATGATGAGTCTATTCCAAATTGTTGATAGAGGGTGTCCTCTGGCTAGATGGTAGGTCTCTATTTTCACTTAATTATCAAGATATACTTTTAAAGTAGAAAGTTGGAGAAGTTTTGTTCCGCAAGATTATTGCTGTAGAAAACTAAACATTACTTCTCTAGTTACCATGTTCAATAAGTCCAAAGTTTCATTACCTACTATTAGTATTGTTATTATTTTAGTATTTACCATGGTCCAAGAACAGTAATAAATTTAGTATATGAAAAAATAATTGCAACAACACCCAAACCTGAAACAACCATTGTTTTTACCATCAGCAACATAAAGAGATTGATTACAGGGCTGTACAATTGGTCTTTAGGTGGTAAGAGCTTGTTGACAGTGAAAGTGGACAGTGATCCTTGAAGGTTTGGTTTAGGATGTCACAGAATTCTTATTTGGATTAGGTAAAATGGAACCCATGTTGAGGGGTACCACTTTCAAGGTGGGCTAACATTAGCCAAGTACTTTCTAAGTAGTTCAGTGAGTCAAAGGAGAGCTTTGAGTAGTTGATTTACCAATGTGTGTCACGTGAATTGAACTCAAGTCCTCAAACTTGGTTGCAAACACCCTTATTCAATAAGCCATTTTGCCTTATCCAAACCTTTAATATTAATCCAGTCAGTTAATTTCTGTCTTTAGTTGGTGATATTAGGATATTTGCCTTTAATATTATTATGGAAATTACATTAGTGTTTCCCATGCTTTTATTGGATTTTTTTCTGATTGATTGTAACATTCCCAGTTTTCTTTTTCTTTCTTTTCTTTTTATGTCCTACAAGTATTACAGATTTGATGGCTTACTATGTTAAACATGATGAATTCCTTTTGTTATCTATATTTTCTATCTTTTTCTCTGTCTCTCTTTCTGTGTGTTTGTGTGTATTTGTGTAATATTACACAGAATTTGCAGTCGGTATTTAACTATTTAAAAATATGTATGTGCATATTCATATGTGTGTGTGTGTGTGTATGTCATAATGGGTTGCTACCTCATTTATGTTTCTGATACATTATGAATCTGTTGTTATGGATATACACTCTAATTAAAAAAAATCTTTTTTCCTTGTTTCCCACAGCATTTGCTAATATGTTTTATTTTGTTTGAATCTTCCTGGAGTTTCCTTGGCCCAGATTCTTGCTGCTTCTCATTTGGGAATTTAACCATATAGTAATTATATAATAATTTGACAGAAACACAGTGATAAATTGTTGTAAAACAAACAAACACAGAGACAAACAATAGTCAAGAAATATATGTTGTGTTCTCTTATATCTGCTCTAAGGCTCAGACAATAATATTAGAGCTTACTTATTGGTAGAACATTAATGTTTTAACAATAAAATTTGGGGAATGGGAATGGTAAGTAGTGGCTAAACAAAAAAACAATATCTGAAAAGCTCATTTTCATGAAATGCAAGCTAAAACATAACATGTAAACAATTAAAGAACTGCAGCATTAGTAATACAATGAATGAAATAAAATAAGCATTACAACAAAATCGAAGGTACAGTTGCCCTAGCTAGTATTACTTCTTTTCTATGGCATTAAGGTGATTGTTTCATTTTAGATTGTGTTTTGTTGCAGTCTGCACAGATAATGAACATAGTTTCCAATCTCAGTATTTTGAACAAGTTAAGTTAGTGTGCACTTCCATATAACAGGATTTTCTGTGACTTCATGACTGAAGCCCACTTTCTGCTGATATTTTGTGGTTTGAGGCTCACCACCCACAACTTTATCTTTGAAATGTTAAAAATCCTTCTTATAACATTCAGAGCTTTATGAGAGTTTGATGATGGCCTGTTCTTTATTTGATCCTTTGCCATTCAGATGTCATTTCAGTGATGTCACCTTTTCAGCATACTACACTGAGTTATACTGTTCACACCCTATGATTGTATGCAGTTCTTTCATGTAATGACAAGGATATTGTGGTACTTCTCTGTATTTCCTGGGCACCAGTGCCACATTTCTTTTTCTGTATCTGGGGTGTGCCCTGTGTTAGCTATCCTGTCTTTTTATACAGTTCATCAATTCTCTGGTGATTTTTTTTTTTAAACCTGGACTTTCTGTAAAGCTCTTACTATGCCTGTGAGAGTAGTTCCCAGGAAGATGACCTTGAACTGATATGAGAAACATGGTATAGCCTTTCTTTGTTTTCCTTTAAAAAAATAAATGTTATTATATAAAATTTGTAAATACATAAAAAAATCACACATCAAAATTAACCAGAAACAAAGTGAGGTTTAGTTTTCTTTCTTTAAGCTCTTTCTCCTATAAGGATAAAATCTATCATTTTAAATCCTAACTTTTTATTTTTCACATAGTCACACAAATGTGACCTCTAATCTGCCACATTACATAGAAACTTAGGTTATTTTATGATTTCTTCTTTTATCACTCATAGTCAATGCACTATAGTGAATTTATTAAATAGATAACCAATGATTTTGGATTGTTCAGCTTATAATATTTTATCTTATATTGGTACAAAAGCAATGTAAATTTAATGGTCACCAAATAATAGTTTTAAATTTTGAATATGCATGTTTTCCCAGGAGAATAACATGGTATGATAAACTCATATTATGTTGGACGGCATCATTGAACCACATTCCTGAGTCAGGACAGGACCAGAAGGCTATAGGATGGAGTCACTACAATGCACTGTTTTTGAGCTATAGTTTCAGGTCTGTTAGGTTTGTCTAATTGCATTCTAAAATTACAATATTTTTACCTTAACAATGAGTTTATCAGAACATTCATAGTAAATGATGGGACATTATTACTGGTAATAGTGTCAGCTTTTCATACTCTTCAAGCCTCACCTGATTTTGGATACTTATGTCACAAGAATATATGTTCCATTTACTTTTATGAATATGTACTTAAAAGTTTTTGATACAATTAAATCTGCCAAAAAATATCAAATGATATGTTGATTAGTGTTGGATTGAATCACCACTTGAAGACATTAAAAAAAGTAGTTTCTAAATATGAATCACACAAAGGACTTAACAACATCATTAATAAATTTTTCTAAAAAGTTGTCATTTAAATTATGATTACAAGTAGCATAAAGGCAGAAATGCAGTTTTTATGTTCAGGTGAAAAGATAAATGTGATTAGCTTTAACTCTTCTGTTTCTAAGTATATGATGAACTATTTTCATGCTATAATTTTTGCTGAATACATAGTTGAGTAGTGTATATAGAATACTTGGATCCAAAACACACAGAAACTCACAGAAACTTTCTCATGATATGGTTATCAGTAACATTGCTTCATTAATTATCAGGACTCCATTTTGTTTATATATTACCTCAGCTATGATTCTTTCATTTGTATAAAAATAGCCATGCTAATGAAAACTCTGAAAATATCGTCTATGGACCAGACATTAAAAAAATGATCTATATTTATAAATTTTCATGAATTCAGCTATGAAAAATATATCTTTAGTGACAGTTTATAGTTCTTATATTTTCATCAATTTTCTCTGAAATTACTTTCTTTCACACCAACAAAGGAGCACTGTTGTTTTTTATAAGTACTGCTTGCCATTCAGTATTGCAACAAACTATAGTTATTTTCCTTTTCAACTCCAGTTAAGTCATATATATCTTTAGGAAATAAACTCTGTTCTCACACAAAAAAGTTTAAATTATGTGTCTAGTATAATATAATAGACTCCTTTTGAATGCATTAATTTATCTCTCACATCTCATTAATGTTGGAACATATATGAGGGGTATAATTAGTGAATAGCAATAAAAAAGTGAACTGAACGTTGAGAAGACAATAGTTACTAGTAATATTGTCCTTCTAAATCCACATTTTGGTTTTTCATTTATTTAATAATTTATTTATTATAATTTATTCATTTTGTAACCCGATTATAGCCCACTGATCTCCTCCCAGTCCCACCAATGTTTCCTTTTCTGCCCCTATGTCCCTCCCCTAGTCCACTGATAGGGGAGGATCTCTTCTCATTCTATCTGGCCCTAGCCTATCAGGTCTCATCAGGGTTGGTTACATCATCTTCCCTGTGACAGGAAAGGCTGCACCCCCCATGACGAGGTGATCAAAGAGTCAGCCACTGAGTTCATGTCAGAGACAGGCCCTGATCCCCTTACTAGGGAACCCACTTATAAACTGAACAGCCTTTAGCTTCATCTGAGCAGGGGTTCTCGGTCTTCTCCCATACATGGCTCTTGGTTGGAGTATTGGTCTCTGCTGGGCCCCTGGGCCCAGGTTTTTGGCTGTTAGTCTCCTTATGGAGTTCCTGTTCCCTCCAGTTCATTCTATCTCTCCCTTCTTCCACAAGGTTCCCAGAACTCTGCAGCATCTCCTTTAATACTCTAATATGTAGAGACTTTCAGAGGATGTCTGAGAAAGGCACATGTGCTAGTCCCTGTCTTTTCTCACTTCTGATATTTATCTTGTTTGCCCTTCTGAATGAGCTTTCAGCCTCTTTCCTAGGGTCCTCCTTGTTTAGCAGTAATGTTGAGTCTCTGTGCAGAGGCACAAGCTTACTTGTCCTGTTGGAAGCATAACAAGCATGACAATGCAATGAGTAGTGTAAACAGACTATAGTGGAAAGGTAAAATGAGAAGGTGGAAAATTTTAAGATAAACCACAAGTAAATAAGCAAACTACTGTTAGGACTTTGTATTTTACTCATAATAACAGTGTTTTCTTTCCATTTTGAAATTATTATACTGAATGTTATGTTGGTAAAATCCCATAAATTCCAGGGCCTAGAGGAACTAGTGTAGAATAAGAAAAACATCTAGTTTGGTAATAAAATAATTCAGTTTAAATATGATGATATCTTGATCTTGAGGAAGGGAAGGTAGATGTTAACAAGATATACTTAGACTCTAAATGCATTTAAAAATTGAATCCAGATGGATTTTGCTAATACAATGAATGAAGCACAGCCAGACATGGTGGCATAAACCTAAAAATCTAATCAATTGAAAGTGAGCAGCCTAACCTAAACATCTAGTTTAAACAAATACATATAAATATAGTTGGTAAATGATACATCACAAGAAGAAATTTGTAATTGTGATCCTTGTCTGTCTTTCTCTCCATGGCCCCCACTTCTGTATACAGGTAAAAATCTGCTGGCTAGGATTCAATATTGGAAATCTCTTTGTCTTAAGCCATTTTTCTAGTCATTTGTCTAATCTGATTGACTAAAAAGACATTGGTTTTCTCTTATCTCCTCCAACAACCTAGTGGTGGAGTTAGAGGTTCTTGTCACCTTTTACAACCTTTATGTGGGTGCTAGGGATACTAGCTGAGATCTTCATGCTTTCACAGCGAGCATTTACCCACTAAGCCATCTCCCCAGTCTGAAATAAAGATGAAATTTAAAACATTAACATTTGATATGAATATCTTGATGATGAATTTGCCTTCAGGTGAACATTGCTGCAATTCCAGGTCTAACACTACTGAAATGTTGGACTATAAATCAGAAAATCTACATAATGTCAGTAATAGAATTGCTTCCAAATTTAGAGAGTAAAGCCATATAGACTTCACAGTAAAGAACTTAATACATACTTATAACAGATTTTGAGGTAATGATACTTTTGTTTATGAGAAATGTTGCCACCCAAAGTACACAATAGATAGTCTCTGAGATGGAAAGAGTGAAGAAATAATTAAGCAAATCAGACAAATGTGATTATATTTGGGTGGAGAATAGATTTGGGAGAACCATGTGCTTTATGGAGTGAGTTACATCAGTCTGCAGTAAGGAAATGTGGAGATTTATCTGCTAGAATCCAAGATCAAATGTTTTTAGAAGGCTTTAAATCTTAGGGGTAAAATAAGTATAGGGGTTCTTTCAAGGTACATATGTGGCACTAGAGATGACTCTCCTCTGGCCTTTAGAGACCAGTAAAGAGTTGATATTACCAATCAATATAAACAACGTTGTGTACTCCCCTTTAATGCGATGTAGAGGATTACTTTTTGGCCCAGAGACTAAAAAATATGTTACTGAGAGCATGCTAGATTTTCTGGGATGTTACTGACAGCTTTATAAAAACGATGCTGAAACTGCTGTAAAAGCTTCCAGAACTAGTGGGATGCACTGTGAGAATGTTTATGAGCATACTCAGATAAGATGTTCCAAGAATTAATCCCTAAAGATGACTAACATTTGGCAACATTTAAAGCAGAGGCTTGCATTATAAATTGTGTTTGGGGAATAATTGGTGAAGAGATGTAGAGGAAGATCATTGAAATACTGTAGCAAATTAATTAAAATCATAACAGTCATAGTAATAGAAAAAGTATAAAATATTAGTACACAGTAATTTTAAAAATCTCACTTTTGTATCTCTTTCTCTTTAAGACTTTGAATTTTTTCTTTAAAATGCAGAACACAAACGAACCTGGCTTTTTGACTTAGGCCTATCACCACTACTTTGGAGGCTCCAGGAAGAATGTAACAAGTTCAAAAAAGATAGTTAAAAGAGTTGCTATGGATTCATGTCAGTCCTAAAGAATATTCTTTGCATGCACAGTGCCCCAACTTAAAATATTCTTATAAAGTTTTATTTTTATATTAATTAAAGTTTATTCACTTTGTATCTGAGCAGTAGCTCCCTCCTCATTCCTTCACAATCCCACCCTCCTTCTCTCATCTCCTCCCATGCCTCTCTCCAAGTCTACTGATAGGGGAGGTCCTCCTCTCCTTCCATCTGACCCTAGCTTATCAGGTCTCATCAGGACTGGCTGCATTGTCCTCCTCTGTAGCCTGGCATGACTTCTACCCCCTTGGGGGTTCATGTTAGATACAGTCCCTATTCCCCTCACTAGGGTACCCATCTGGATACTGAGGTGTCATGTGCTACAACTGAGCAGTGGATCTAGATTATCTCCATGAATGGTCCTTGATTGGAGTATCAGTTTCAGAAAAGACCCCTATGCCTAGATATTTTGGTTTTGTTGCTCTGCTTATGGAGCTCCTGTCCTCTCTAGGTCCCACTATTTCCCGCTTCTTTCATAAGATTCCCTGCACTCTGCCCAAAGTTTGGTTATGAGTCTCACCATCTGCTTTGATATAGTGCTGGGTAAAATCTTTCCCAGGGTCCTCTTTCTTGCTTGGCTTCTTTAGCTATACAGATTTTTTTTATATTAATCCTATCTTTTAGCTCTAGTATCCATTTATAAATGAATATATACCGCGTGTGTTTTTCTGCTTCTGGGATACCTCACTCAAGATGATCTTTCCTAGATCCCACCATTTGCTTGCAAATTTCATGCTTTCCTTAAAAACAATAACAAAAAGAGTAAGGACTGCTACCATTCTAATGTTACCAGTGAAAATATTTGATATTATTACTGATTTATATGCTCACTAAATCTTTATTACTAATAACTACTTGGAATTGTGATTGAAGCTCAGAATAGCCTCCGTGCTAGCACTAAAATAACAATTGTGATATGGCTGTATAAATTTAGAAAACTGTTTAAGTGACAAAGGGATAGAAATAGAGTCAAAAAAGGAACTTTCTTCTTTCACAGAGAGCTATATGTGAGAGAGAGAGAGAGAGAGAGAGAGAGAGAGAGAGAGAGCATGTGTGTTTGCTTGCAAAAGCCAAAAATGGTATCAGGTGATTTAGAACTGGACTTACTAGTAAATGTGTAACACTATGTGGGAACTAGAAGTTGAACTCATGTCAAGTGCAAGAGTAGCAAGTGCTCTTAATTGCTGAGCCATCCCTCTAGCCCAAAACAAATTACTTAAGCACATTTTAAAATGTGCTTATTACTTTCCCAAAATGTTTCATTAATTTTACTGTTTTTGTTGTCAACACCATCATTTAAAATTTTAAAAAAGTATACTATGTTTTGAACACACAAACACAATTTTAGTTTTTCTGTCTCTGTCTGCCTCTCTCACACTAATTTTAGTGATATGATTCCCCATAGTGAAAACCCAAATACTATTTAACTGGCCAGAACAAAAAATAGTGCTAAGAAATTTAGCCTTTTTTCAATTAACAAATGTATTGAAAATGTTCTCCAAAAGAATTGAAAAAAAATTACTCAGGAATAATTTAAACAATTAGAATTGGTCCACTATGAGAAATATTTATACAAATTTGCTATGCTGTACTTATCTGTATCAAACAAGTAAAACATTCAACATTTTGTAGAAAAATTACCATGAGATAATTTTTAGTAATAGGTCTTACAGATGTGCATAATTAAATCTGAAAGACTCAAATGAAAAAATGTGATACATACATGTTAAACATGAAAGAAGAAAGCAACATGTTCTGACAAACACACATGTGCATCTAGGCATTGCAAGAACTAATTTCACAGCTAGTGTCATAAGTTAATTTATACCCAATACTGAGCAGAAAAAAAAAAAAATCAGCCTATTTTCTGCAGGAAGGCTGCCAATTTACAAATTTTTGAAAAATGTCAATTCTCTCTCATTTTCTGAAATCAATTTTTTATATGTACACAAGTTAATTTAGAATTAGAAAAACTTTTACATCATCATTTTTGTAGGAATTGATATCGATAAATAGAGCCACAATAATCTATACTACCTAAAGTATAACAATACTTTAAAATTAATATTTCTATCAATTCTTTCATTTTCTTTTAAATCTTTTGCAGTATGTCTGAAAAATAGAATCTTTTTGTCTTTGATTTTTACCCCTGTTAAGAAAAAAATTCATTGAACATTGTAATCCAATAGAGAAATAGCTTAAGCCGTTGTCTCATTATTTGTTATTATGAAGTCATGTAACTCCAGTGGGGACAATGGCTGTGATAGTAGGAAGATTGGAATAGAGTACTCCTAACATAGATTGTTTATTTGTAACTAGTTCAAAGGAATTGATGAATAAACTATTACCAGGATAGATCTCTTCATGTTTTAGTATAAAACTGATAAATTCATCAGTTGTCAATCTGTTCATTTGCTATATTATTAGAAATATTATTTAAACAATCATCAGTATGATAATGACATTAAATCCAAGAACTGTCTCTTCCTGTTAGTTCAAGTGGTACTAAACTGCAGAAAATTCTGTGTTTTCAAAATAAGCAGTTTTTGTAAGACCTTGATCTTAGATTTCTGTATATTGGTATTATCTTGTGTGTGAACATTAGAGGTCTCTTTGTAAGAGACAATGAAGAAGGAAGTTTAACAGGTTACCCAATGTCACTAAAGAGACGTATACTGCAGAATTTTACTAGTATTGAAAAATATTCATTATTGATTCGACATATATCATGTTATCAATACATTACGTTCATAAGAATTCATAGTGGAAAATATTTTGCCAATAAATATTAATTGAATGACTGTATTCTTCCATATGTGGTACTGTGCTTATGAACTGTTGTCAGTCTCTAAAATCAATCTGTTCATCTCTTCCAGTACCATATCAGAATATTTTATTTCTTAATACATTTGGTTGAATAAAGAAAGTGCAGATTTAAAAACTATTATACAAATGCCAGAATATATTATCTTTATACAACAGAAAATCGACAGCATTTTAAGGTCTGGATGATAACCTGATAAGCTACACATAAAACTTAATTTGTTTTTTCTATTGACTTGCAAAACACATTGCTTAGAGCACAGAACCTGCTATCACCTCCATAATAATGATGGATTAAAAGTTCCCTGGAATCTATTTACAAGAGTCCCAGAGTATAGTTTGTTATCATAACATAATTCTAATGTTAAATTAATTCTCCTATGACTACCACAAATTTACTTTAATGTGTCTGAGTTATGAATGCTTATTTAAATGTATCTCATATCACACCTACTTATCATTTTGTACTTATGAGTTCATATGTGAGTGTTTCTTTAAGTGTTTCAATGTACTTTAAAAATAAAATTATCAAGAAAGAAACAAATTATTTTTTTCTATTAATGAAAGTGAATTTCACATTCTGCTTTTGGAGAGAAACAATCAGAACTGTGTGTGTTTTTCTTCCTTTTTTTAAAGTTTAAATTATTTGAAAAGGTATTAATTAATACCTATGTAGAAAATAAATTGATTTTTTACTATTTATATAAGTATGCCATTTCATTTTTGTGGCAAGAAATATGGTATGTTGCACTTGCAGTAATTTCATCTCTTAGCACATTGATACAGACAGATTAACTGGTCAAAGCAAAGTTCAATTTTATAGCAAGGTCTTTGACTAAAAAAGGATGAGCAAATAAAGGTTATATTCAATAAATTTAATAAATGTTTTGATTAATAGAAGGGATTAGTAGCAACCACAATGACTGGCAATGAGTCCAGATATTTAGTTAATGTTGAGAGCTTATTTTAATGGTGGATTTTTATTTCAGTTTCTGTTTTTCAGAGTTAGAAAAATATATTTCTCCATAAGATTTACAGTAAATTAATTGTTATATATAAACATTTAGAATGTAGTCTGATATATTCTGTTATTTTTAAAACTGTAACTTGTGACACTGGTACTTGTTATAGTTCAAAGTCCCCACAGCTGAGTAAAATTTCTAATTACTTCTCTCCTCTCATAGCACTGTCCAACACTATCGAAGATAGCTACTAAGGATAAAGCCTCTGGGTCAGTGCAAGTTTAATTTCTCCATGCTCTCTGACTCAAGTATGCTTTGTGACCCCACCGGCAGGTCAGTAGAATGAGAGCCTAAGAGAGGGGATGAGAATGGGGAGGGACAACGAAGAATGGAGACAAGACAAATATTTAATCAAGTCTCATTTAATGAAGGCAAAGCGTACACTTAATTAGAAAAGAATCACAAAAGAGTCTCCTCACAGTATCAGTAATTGCGTCATATGGCAAGGTGTGCGAGAATTTACTCATGGCTATACAAAAATTACTATCCAGCTCCCAGGCTTGCACGAAACTTGCACAAAACAGAGCACCCGTCTCCCATGGACTGCCAAGGACAATCCCGGAACTTTAGATAAAACTCGTGTCTGCCAAGGCCAGAAAGTAGAGTCCCTTGTAGCAGAATCCTAAAGTTTCCCACAGCAATAGCCTGTCATCTAATATACGGGAAAGTCCTAGCTGGCAGAGAAATAGAAACTATAATCTTGGTTAGTAATGAAAATGGCAATGACCTCTAAAAT
Source organism: Psammomys obesus (assembly GCF_907164565.1). Taxonomy (NCBI): domain Eukaryota; kingdom Metazoa; phylum Chordata; class Mammalia; order Rodentia; family Muridae; genus Psammomys; species Psammomys obesus. The sequence continues at coordinate 2,522,491 of NW_026596445.1, read as the reverse complement.
GACTGAGCTAGAGTCAAGCCAAAATAGCCATGTCAGAAGCAGCTTCCCACAGTTTTGGCATCAGTAATAGTGTCAATTATGACTTAATATCATGTTCTAGTGGGTAACTAAGAGCAATGGAAATAGTCTGCTATATTTAAAGATAAGTCTACAGAAATCCATCACCCAGGAACTCAAAAAGAAGTAACCTATTATTGGTAGTGAGTTTTATTTGAAATGCTGTGTTAGACAAGGGGATCCTTTCCCTTATTTAAACTTCTCTTGTATATGTTTATATTTATATTTGAGGAATCTTCTGCTTCTGACTTTTCAGTTCTTTTAATTATCCCTCCTTTATCCTGTTACCCCATCTCCCACTCAATTTAATTGGTTGACCATATTATGGTTTCAATTTGGATTTAATATCTTTAGTTCTTTGTTTTGGATGAAAATCCTTTGTTAGATGAATGGTTGGCAAAGATATGTCCCAATTATCTAGGTCAGTGGTTCTCAACATGTGGGTTGAAATCCCCCCTTTTTAGTCTTCTTTTAATATAATTTTTTATTTATTAAAATTTATTGACTTTGTATCTCAGCTGTAACTCCCACCCTCATCCCCTCCTAATCCCATTCTTTCTCCTTCCCTTATATTCTCCCATGCCCCTTCCCTAGTCCACTGATAGGGGAGTACTTCCTCCCTTTCTATCTGACCCTAGCCTATCAGGTCTTATCAGGACTGTCTTTCATAGTCTTCCTCTGTGGCCTGGTAAGGCTGCCACCCCCAACCCCCCAGGGTGATGTGGTCAAAGAGCCAGCCACTGAGTCCATGTTAGAGACAGTCCCTGTTCCCTTTACTAGGGAGCCCATTTGGAGACTGAGCTGCCATGGGCTACATATGCACAGGGGTTCTAGGTTATCTCCATGAATGGTGCTTAGTTGGGGTATCAGTCTCAGAAAAGATCCCTGGGCCCAGAATTTTTGTTTATGTTGTTCTCCTTATAGATCTCCAGACCCTTCCAGGTCTTTCTATCTCCTCCTTCTTTCATAAGATTCCCTGCAACCACTTTTAAGGTCACATATCAAAAAATTTACATTATGACTTATAACAGTAGCAAAATTATAGTTATGTAAAAGGAAGAAAATAACTCTATGGTTGGGGATCATGATAACATGAAGAAGTGTCACATCATTAGAAAGGTTGAGAACCACTGCTCTAGGTCATCACTTCACTCTGTTTATTGTTTCCTTGGGTATGAAAACCCTTTATTTCATTGCAATCTCCTTTTTCTAGTCTTGTTGCTATTTCCTGAGTTGTTAGATTCCTATTCAGAAAGTAATTGCTTATATCTAATTTTTCATCTTTTCTTTTAGTTGTTTTAATATTTTAGTTCCTCTATTGAGAGGGTTCATATAGTTTGAGTTACTTTTTGTACAGAACATGGAAAGGCTATCATTTTTCTCTTTATATATAGTTTTCTCATTTTCCCTGCAGTACTTGTTTAAAATGCTGTGTATGGAAATGTTTCTTAAAAAACAACTGACTCTAGCTTGTGAACATATTTCTTCTTCTGATAGCCTATTTCATTGGTGAACAGCACCACACAATTTTTGTGATGACACCTCAATATAGCACAGATTAACATCAGTTATTATGAAGTCTCCAGCAATGTTCCTTCTTACCAAGGTTCTTTTAGCTATTTTAGGTCTTTTGTATTTCCATATGAATGTCAGCATTGTCTTTTCTTGTCTTCTGAACCATGTTACTGTTTCATAATACATGGAAAATATGAAAAAAAACTTATTGTGATTCTTTATTGTAAATAAAGTATTTTCAGCCATATATTGGTTACTTTCAAATTCAAGTCAAAGTGACTCATAAATGCAACTACAAAAACTAAGCATACAGTATAGAACACAGGTTTAGGGTACACTGCACAATGGTAATTGAGGAATAACAGCAAAATTATGAGGCAATTGGTCATATTGCACCATATTCAGGAAGAATATGGAGATGAAGGCTGGCTATTAGCTCACTTTCAATTTTATATTCTTCCCAGGATAACAGCCTGTGAAATTATTATACCTATATTTAGAGTAGGTAATCTCACCCAAGTTGACACAATTTAGAAACTCCTCATGGCATGTTCAGAGAGATTTGTATTATGGGTGATTCCAAGGTCCTGATAAGCTGACAATATTAACCATTAGTTAATTTCAAAAGTTATTGATTTCCTTGGAACATAATAGTCTTATTCCTTTTAAAACTTGTTTCAGACAAGAAGGTGAGATGAGTCAGCTAGAGAAAGTATTTGCTGCCAATCTTGATGACCCTAGTTCATCCCAATAATCAATAGGGTTGTGGTATGGATGGTGTTTTGCATACTACCGAAAGAGAAATGCAAATACCAACACAATTACAAACCCTTTCATCTGTAATGGTCTCCTGGCTCAATGATGAGCAAGTGCAATGGTGGCTGTGCTAAATAGTTTTATGTCCACTTGATACAAGCAAAAGTCATCTGAGAGGAGAGAATCTCAGTTAAGAAAGTGTCTTCACTGGATGTCTACATGTAGAAAAATGCAAATAGATCCATACTTATCACCCTGAACAAAACTAAAGTCCAAGTAGATCAAAGACCTCAACATAAAACCAGACACATTAATTGGTTAGAGGAAAAAGTGGGGAAGACCCTAGAACTCATTTGCCCAGGAGACAACTTCTTGAACAGAACACCAACAGCACAGGCTGTAAGAGCAACAATAAATAAATGGGAATTCATGAAACTGAAAAGTTTCTGTAAAGCAAAGGACACCGTCATCAAAATGAAACGACTGCCTACAGATTGGGAAAGAATCTTCACCAACCCTTTTTCTGACAGAGGATTAATATCCAGTATATATAAAGAACTAAACAAGCTGAAAAGCAACAAACCAAGTAATCCAATTAAAAAATGGGGTAAAGAGCTAAAGAGAGAATTCTCTGTATAGGAATATCGATTGGCAGAGAAGCACTTAAAGAAATGCTCAACCTTATTAGCCATCAGGGAAATGCAAATCAAAATGACACTGAGATTTCACCTTACACCCATCAGAATGGCCAAGATCAAAAACCCAAGTGACAACACATGCTGGGGAGGTTGTGGAGAAAGGGGAACCCTCCTCTATTGCTGGTGGGAATGTAAACTTGTACAACCACTCTGGAAATCAATGTGGTGCTTTCTCAGACAACTAGGAATAGCGCTTCCTCAAGATCCAGCCATACCACTCCTAGGCATATATCCAAGAGATGCTCAAGTACACAATAAGGACATTTGCTCAACCATATTTGTAGCAGCTTTATTTTATAATGGCTAGAAGCTGGAAACAACCTAGATGCCCCTCAACTGAAAAATGGATGCAGAAATTGTGGTACATCTACACAATGGAGTATTACTCTGCAATGAAAAATAAGGAAATCATGAAATTTGCAGGTAAATGGTGGGACCTGGAAAGGATCATCCTGAGTGAGCTGTCCCAGAAGCAGAAAGACACACATGGTATATACTCACTCATATAGACATGTAATATAAGATAAACCTACTAAAATCTGTTCATCTAAAGAAACTAATCAAGAGAGAGGACCGTGACTAAAATGCTCAATCCCCATCCTGAAAGGCAAAGAGGAAGGACATCACAAGAAGAAGAAAACAGGAAACCAGCTAGAAACCTGCCACAGAGGGCCTCTGAAAGGCTCTGCCCTGCAGACTATCAAAGCAGATGCTGAGACTTGGGCAGTGTGCATGGAATCTTATGTAAGAAGTGGGAAATTGTAAGATCTGGAGAGGACAGGAACTCCACAAGGAGAGCAACAAAACCAGAAATTTGAACACACGGGTCTTTCCTGAGACTCATACTCCAACCAAGTACCATGCATGGAAATAACCTAGAACCCCTGCACAAATGTAGCCCATGGCAGTTTAGTGTCCAAGTGGGTTACCTAGTAATGGGAAGAGGGACTGCCTCTCACGTAATCTGATTGGCCTGCTCTTTGGTCACCTCCGGCTGAGGAAGGAGCAGCTTTACAAGGCCATAGAAGATGACAATGCAGCCACTCCTGATGTGATCTGATAGACTAAGATCATAAGGAAGGAGAGGAGAACCTCTCCTTTCAGTGGACTTGGAGAGGGGCATGTGTGAAGAAGGGGGTGTGAGGGTGGGATCGGGAGGGGAGGAGGGAGAGGCTTATGGGGGGACACAAAGTGAATAAAATGGAATTAATAATATTAAAAAAAGTAAAGAAACAGTGTCTCCTCATTCAGGATATTCCTGAGTGAAGTAACACATAAACAGAAAGATAGACATGGTACACAGTCACTTATAATTGGATATTAGCCATATGATATAGACTAGCCATCTACAGACCTAAAGAAGCTAAACAAAAGCAGGACCCTAGGTAAGATGCTTAAATCTCATTCAGAATGTCAAACAGGATAGATACCAGAAGCCTTGGAAGAGAGGAAACAGGATGGGACCCTCCTATAGAGGGTCCTGTGAAAGGATCCACCCAACAGGAGATGGAAGCAGAAGCTGAGACTCACTCCCAAATTTGAGCAGAGTGCAGGGAGTCTTATAGAAGAAGAGAGGGGTGGAGATAGAGGGACATAGAGGGGATTGGAGCCCCACAAGGAGACCAACAAAGCTAAAGGCTCTCAGCCCAGGGTATCCTGCAGAGACTGATGCACCAGTGGACACAATGCATGGAGAGGACCTATACCACCCTGTTCAGATGTGGCCTATTGTCAGTTCAGTCTCCATGTAGATCTCTGAATGAGGGGAGAAGGGGATGTCTCTATCATGAACTTAGTTGACTGCTGTTTGATCACATGCTTTTGGTGATGCAGCCCTGCCTGGCCACAGAGGAAGAGGATCCAGGCAGTCCTGATGAGACTTGACAAGTTATGGGCAGATGGCAAGAGTGAAGAACTCCCCCTTTCAGTGGATTAAGGAAAGGGGAACGGGTGGGCAGAAGAGCGAGAGAGAGTGGGACTAGGGGGAGTTAGGGGAGGGGGCTTCAGTCCAGATATATAATGAATAAATTGTGAAAAATGGTAAAAATTAAAATTAATAAAAAAGAAAGTGTTTTCATAAAATCAGGCTGTAGGCAAGTCTGTAATGCTTTTCTGAATTAGTAACTGCTAGGGAAAGGCAAAGAGATTGATAAGGTGATGCCATCACTGGGTATTTCATGAGCAATTCATGCAGAAGCCAGTAAGCAGCACTTCTATGTGGTTTTTGCATCAGCTTTTGCCTCCAGGTTCCTGTGCTGCTTCAATTACTATTCTTGTTTTCTTCAGTGATGAACTATGATGTGAAAGTGTAAGCTAGAATAAACCTCCTTCTCCCCAAGTTGCTTTCATAATGATGTTTCATCACAGCAATAGTAACCCTGACTAGATATTGGCACAAAACTTGTGGGAGTAAACAACCAGCGTCAAATTTAAGACCCACACTGAGATGAAACTTATACATGATACTTTTTGCATGACCAAGACCTGAGAATAGATTGCCCAGGGACCTTCAGGAAAACCAAATACTACTGTTCTACTAGAGGAATAAAGCAATAAGATGATGACTAATGAGATCCTCCTATACTCATAAATTAGAGCTTTTCTCAGCCACCATCAGTAAAACTTTCTCCTACAAAAGATGAGAACAAATAGAGAGACCCTCAAAGGAAAATATTCTGTGAGTGAAAAACCTCTGAACACTTAACCATAAAAATGATGTTTCTATCAAATCCCTTTTCTTTAAGCTCAGGGAATACTGTGGAAGAAAAATCAGAAATAATGTAAAAGCCAAAAGGGATGGAAGACATGAAGGAAACAAGGCCGTCTAATGACAGGGCAAATGTATATATAAACTCACAGAGACTTTGGCATCATACACAAGGCCTGCATGTATTTTTGTCCGATGGAGTTCCAGTAATGAAACCATCTCCAACTCAAAATCTATCTCCAATTCATAACCACTTGCGAATTAAATTTAGTTTTTTCCAAGTCATTCTCCCTGGGCAAATAAATCTCTCCTTTCTTTTTTATTGTCCTATGTATAAACTTCTTTTTCCAAATGTGTGTACTCGTCATTTGTAAGTTTAATTTATATTCCTTATAAGACATTAAGAAGAAAAATTAAAGGATTATATAATACAACTACTCAGATTTAATATTACTTTTAGTGTTTGAGAATTTATATAAATATATATGCATATACATACATATAAGTATATATACATACATATATATAAATATAAGTAGATAGATAGATAGATAGATAGATAGATAGATAGATAGATAGATAG